>NC_074669.1:22387235-22737274 GCF_029448725.1 Salvelinus fontinalis
TAGTTTAGTAGTAAGCTAGCTAGAGTCCCTCCGCGATGACAAAAAATATAATTTTTAACCATACAATTGGTTTCGTCATCTATGATGACAGCTAGCTAGGATTTATATGGATGTGACATGACAATTAGCTAACCTCACTGCCCTCAGGATGCACAACGACAAGCTGGTGCGAATGACTAATGCACCGGTGTTGTGACGGTACTTTCATCAAATAAATAATACACAATATTATTTTGTGTAAAACTATAACCAGTCACAAAGTCATAATTATGGCTTAACCCTGCCTATTTCTAAAATGTATCTCATTAAAATCTGACTTTAAACCTAACCTTAACCGTATGCCTAACCTTAAATTACGACAAATCTATTTAGTCAATACAGGACTAAGATTGAATCGTACTATACCAGCTCCGACGCTCGTCGGATGTGGCAGGGCTTGCAAAGTATTCTAGACTACAAAGAGAAGCACAGCCGCGAGCTGCCCAGTGACACAAGCCTACCAGACGAGCTAAATTACTTCTAAGCTCGCTTCGAGGCAAGCAACACTGAAGCATGCATGAGAGCGATCACGCTCTCCGTAGCCGATGTGAGTAAGACCTTTAAACAGATCAACATTCACAAGGCCGTAACTAATCTATTTTTTTACTTAACCGTCAATGCAGTTAAGAAAAACAATTGTTAAGGGCTTGTAAGTAAGCATGTAACAAATCAAATTTGATTTGATTTCTGGCTGTGGAATCTGACGTTGTGGTATCTAGCTGAAACCGCAATCCGTGGCCACAGGGTATCCCATTTACATTTACATTGTATCCCCTGTATAACACAGCCACAAAGTCAAAATTGTCTACAAAAAAATAGGGTTAGGCATAAGGTTAGCAGTGTAAATTTAAGGTTAGAGTTCAGGTTTAAAATCTGATTTTAAGAAAATAATGTGTAGAACTGGGTGGGTTTAGCCGTAAAAAAAGAAAAAATTCAATGTGCAAGAAACTCAAGAACAGAGGGGTTTGCTTTAGCCGGCCTATCAACTGGGATTAAAGTCTGCGCCGATTGGGAACAATGTCGTACAGAATGGAGACCCGAGCTAGCTACAACCAGAGGACAAGAAGAATAGAGAGTTCCGGAGTGTAGGAATATGGAAGGTGGATGGACAAACTTGAATCTGGTCCGATGGTGGCAGGTATTGTAATGGAGGCAGCTGATACAATGTTTGACTTTGTTGACGTGAGTGAAGTTGGTAATTATGACTGGACGACGGTAATAAAGAAGAATGGAGCTAAAACTAAAGTTGGAAATGAACAGCAGTTTCTGGTTGGAGTACGCTCCATGAATAAGCATGTTTATTTGGGAGACCTGTTATGAAGATGGTGAAGGACGAATTGGGAAAAGTGGAGTCAGTCAGAGTGACCAAGAGCGGTATGATAGTGATTTCATGTGTATCGAAAGAGCAAAAAGAGAAAACTCTATAAACATTCAACTTATGAAGTGTAGTTATGATTTTCAGAGTAGGGCACCGAGGAAATGTGTCATCTCTGGCATCTCGCTGGATAGAGGTTTCTTTTTATTGAGACAACATGACGGGAATAGTTGGGTCATGTCGATTAACAGATACAGTGAATGGAAAGGAGGAAAGACATTTCTGTACTATTGATGTTTGGTAAAAAGTCTCTCCCGACCCATATAACGATGTGGTCTGAGCGTATGTACAAAACCCGCTACACTGTCATAAATGTAAAACGTTGGCCACGTGTCAAGTATTTGCAGATGGAATATCAGTGTTGAAGAGTCTGAGGATGCACAATGCTGCAACTGTGATGGGAATCATGTTCCAGAGTTCACTGTTAGGTCGAAGGAGGTCAAAGTAGTGAGGATCAGGGCTGCCGAGCAGGTCTCCTATACTGAGGCAGTAAAAATTAAGAGAGTAGATGATGCTATGGCAGTGGATGAGTAGCAGCCTGTTGATGTTGTTCATCAGACGAAATACTAATGGTGAAGGTTTATTTTTATTTATTTTTTAAATACGTTCATTGTGCTGGTGATTAATTGTACAGGACAAACAAATAAATTAAGAAACTGCAGCAAAAAGGTTATTGGATCTTCAGGACTTCACGGCTGAAACATTGCAGGGAATACTGTCGGAAGATACTCCCCCTCAGGCTCCAGAGCCTGTGTAGGGATCTGAGTTGACATTTGAAACTAAATGAAGGAATACATACTGAGTATGTTTTCACCCTTTCCTTTTTTTTCTTTTAAAGTTTCTCAGTTTTCACCCCACCCAGTAGGTGGCAGCAATACACCTTTTAGAGTCTGCCAATAAAAATTCAAAGAAGTAGAAGAAGCGCTCAATAGCTGCCTAATGCAATATGGTATCCAACGGAAAACATGCAGACAGCGAATGAAAGTAGGAAATTGATCAGCAAATGAAAGTCTATTGTGCACGCGCAATGCGAGCAGTACAACATGCACCCTAGAGTTGGACAATAAAGATCACTTGCCAGTTCTGCAGGCTGATCCTCAGGCATATAACGTCACCCACTCCTAGCCAATACAGTCCATACAAAGCGGAGTGGACCAACCAAAATGCCATGAATCTGTTTCCAACCAATGCATCCACACGTTTTGCACTCTACAATCCTTAATGAATAAGTCTCCTCTTCTGTTTGTCTCTGACAATGACTTTGACATCTATCTCACTAAAACATGGCACAGAGAGGGTGACATTTACCATTTTAAAGAAGCGAATATACTGAACAAACGCAACATGTAAAGTGTTGGTCCCATGCACAAAGTTTATTTCTCTACAATTTTGTGCACAAATTTGTTTACACCCCAGTTAGTGAGCATTTCTCCTTTTCCAAGATAATCCTTCCAATTGATAGGTGTGGCATATCAAGAAGCTGATTAAACAGCAAGATTATTACCCAGTTGCACCTTGTGCTGGGGACAATAAAATGCCACTCTAAAAGGCCACAGATATCTCAAGTTTTGAGGGAACGTGCAATTTGGCATGTTGACTGCAGGAATGTCCACCAAAGCTGTTGCCAGAGAATGTAATGTTCATTGCTCTACCATAAGCCACCTCGAACGTCGTTTTAGAGAATTGGGCCTTACGTCCAACCGGCCTCAACCGCAGACCACGTGTAACCATGCCAGCCCAGGATCTCCACATCCGGCTTCAGGATCGTCTGAGAACTGCCACCCGGACAGCTGATGAAACAGGAGTATTTCTGTCTGTAATAAAGACCTTTTTCTCAGGAAAAACTCATTCTGATTGGCTGGGCCTGGCTCCCCGGTGGGTGACTCATACTTTTATATATTTGACTCAAATATCAAAAGTGAGTGAAAGCTTAAAGATAATTTGCTTTTACTGTAGATTAATACATTATTATTACTATAACAGAATATGACACTATTTTCTTCAATTTGCAAAGGTCTAGGCACTTTCCTCCATATACAGTTGTGGCCAAATGTTCCGAGAATGACACACATATTAATTTTCACAAAGTCTGCTGCCTCAGTTTGTTTGATGGCAATTTGTATATACTCCAGAATGTTATGAAGAGTGATCAGATGAATTGCAATTAATTGCAAAGTTCCTCTTTGCCATGCAAATTAACTGAATCCCCAAACAACATTTCCACTGCATTTCAGCCCTGCCATAAAAGGACCAGCTGACATCATGTCAGTGATTCTCTCGTTAACACAGGTGTGAGTGTTGACGAGGACAAGGCTCGAGATCACTCTGTCATGCTGATTGAGTTCGAATAACAGACTGGAAGCTTCAAAAGGAGGGTGGTGCTTGGAATCATTGTTCTTCCTCTGTCAACCATGGTTACCTGCAAGGAAACACGTGCCATCATCATTGCTTTGCACAAAAAGGGCTTCACAGGCAAGGATGTTGCTGCAAGTAAGATTGCACCTAAATCAACCATTTATCGGATCATCAAGAACTTCAAGGAGAGCGGTTCAATTGTTGTGAAGAAGGCTTCAGGGCGCCCAAGAAAGTCCAGCAAGCGCCAGGACCGTCTCCTAAAGTTGATTCAGCTGCGGGATCGGGGCACCACCAGTACAGAGTTTGCTCAGGAATGGCAGCAGGCAGGTGTGAGTGCATCTGCACGCACAGTGAGGCGAAGACTTTTGGAAGATGGCCTGGTGTAAAGAAGGGCAGCAAAGAAGCCACTTCTCTCCAGGAAAAACATCAGGGACAGACTGATATTCTGCAAAAGGTACAGGGATTGGACTGCTGAGGACTGGGGCAGTCATTTTCTCTGATGAATCCCCTTTCCGATTGTTTGGGACATCCGGAAAAAAGCTTGTCCGGAGAAGACAAGGTGAGCGCTACCATCAGTATTGTGGCATGCCAACAGTAAAGCATCCTGAGACCATTCATGTGTGGGGTTGCTTCTCAGCCAAGGCAGTGGGCTCACTCTCACAATGCTGCCTAAGAACACAGCCATGAATAAAGAATGGTACCAACTCAACTTCTCCCAACCATCCAGGAACAGTTTGGTGATGAACAATGCCTTTTCCAGCATGGAGCACCTTGCCATAAGGCAAAAGTGATAACTAAGTGGCTCGGGAACAAAACATTGATATTTTTGGTCCATGGCCAGGAAACTCCCCAGACCTTTAATCCCATTGAGAATTTGTGGTCAATCCTCGAGGCGGGTGGACAAACAAAACCCCACAAATTCTGTCAAACTCCAAGCATTGATTATGCAAGAATGGGCTGCCATCAGTCAGGATGTGGCCCAGAAGTTAATTGACAGCATGCTAGGGCATATTGCAGAGGTCTTGAAAAAGAAGGGTCAACACTGCAAATATTGACTCTTTGCATTAACTTCATGTAATTGTCAATAAAAGCCTTTGACACGTATGAAATGCTTGTAATTATACTGCAGTATCCCATAGTAACATCTGACAAAGACACTGAAGAAGCAAACTTTGTGGAAATTAGTATTTGTGTCATTCTCAACCTTTGGCCACGACTGTATGGTAACAAATAGTGTGTTATTGATGAAGCAGCAATAATATGTTGTATAAAAAAATAACTGATGTAGACCACCCAAAACTGAAAGCATATTTACAAGGAAATTGTTTCATTAAAGTGTTGTTTAACAGTTTTCAGAGCAGTGTATGACAATAATTACTCAAGTACCATTTCCATAATTATATCATTCTCCCACATGTTTACCCTAATGCAGCACCTGTCTAACAGATATAGTAAGTCTATGTTGGTTTTACAGTACACTTACACTACCTCAGATAAACATGCATAAAATAAAACATGCTTGTTATTAAGACCATCATCTGAATCATTTTATTCTGTGTTCTCTCCTCCTGTAGTGAAGCATGGTTGTGAGGTCCTGATAAAATGGCCCTGTTCAATAGTCTCAAGGAGCTTTACATGTATGTGTAAGTGGATTTAATTATCACTCGCTACATGAAGCACAGACAATTTGTGTAGTTTTTTTTACAATTTGTGCACTAACACTCGCACTTTCCTTCTGGAGAAATCCCAAAGCACAGACGCAGGTGAGAATCACACACTACGTCTGATTGATGTGATACTTTATCTTCTCACTAGAGCGCAGTATTTGCTTAGAAATAAATCCTTCCCAACTAAGGAAATCTGATGACAAAATTGTGCACCCATTGCCTTCCTCATACAGGTAGATATCAATGCATGTTCGTGAGCTCAGACAGAAAATCTATTGAGTAGGCCTGATTTCAATCTCTTTCCTTTCATGGAAATGACAGTCAGATTTATTGGGGCCTTTCATTCAGTTCTTTGAGGTCCAACCCATCATCATGATAAGATGGACACAAGACTTGGTGGGTGGTATGAAAAGCCCTCCTTCCTGTTTCTGTCATTTCTAACTGAATGAAGATCAGTATCTGTGCTGTGAGCCTGTGGCGAAACCTTTGTCAAAGATGATAAAAAGACACACGGAGGAAAGAGAACTACATTGGTCATTTTAGTGTAATTGAAAATGGTTTTCTATGTATGGTGAATCTTAATGCCATTTATTCACCTTTTTGAACACAAAGACAGGATCTTATATTAATATAACTCTATTCACTGTTTCTAAAGCTTTTAAGCTTTTGTAAGCTAATTTAGCATAGTTCTTTCATGGAGTACTATTTAAATGAATGACTATTGAATCCATCAATATGGATGTAGTCCTATCATTTTAATTATGTGCTTTCTCTGTATACAGTTGTAATGATCAACTGAGATGGGTTAAAAGCCGAGAATGTGAATGCTGTGAAAAGGAGACGCTGGGTATAGGTCGTAGAGCATCCCTGCTTTATAGGAAATCAGTCAGTTTGGGACACATTCATTAAAGTATAAACGCAAGTCGAAAATGGAAATGTGTGTTCAAATTGCAGCTTGTGTCCTCTTCCATAATGAGAAATAGATTTGGGCAATGGTTGGTGCTAATACCCTCTGATCCTTCAATTTAGATTAATTCTCAGTGCAATGTTTTCCCTTTTACTCCTAATATTCCACATACAATACAATATTATGTAGATTTAAAAACTCTCAGAAGTAATTTGGGATTATTTGGTGAAAAGGCCTAATATGATGTGTCACGATCGTCGTAGTGAGGAGACCAAGGCGCAGCGGGATGATAATACATCTTTTTAATACCGAAGAAGACTGAACAAACTATACAAAATAACAAAACGACTGTGAACGCTAAATGACACGAGTGCAGACATGCAACATCACATAGACAATAACCCACAAACCAAACTGGAAAATGGCAACCTAAATAGGATCCCCAATCAGAGACAACGATAAACAGCTGCCTCTAATTGGGAACCAATCTAGGCCACCATAGACCTACATATGCCTAGACTACACACACACACCTAGACATACAAAAACCCTAGACCAGGGGTGTCAAACTCATTCCACGGAGGGCCTAGTGTCTGCAGGTTTTTTGGTTTTTCCTTTCAATAAAGCCCTAGACAACCAGGTGTGGGGAGTTCCTAACTAATTAGTGATGCTAATTCATCAATCAAGTACAAGGGAGGAGCGAAAACCCGCAGACACTCGGCCCCCCGTGGAATGAGTTTGACACCTGTGCCCTAGACAATACAAAACAATCATATTCACCCTCGTCACACCCTGACCTGACCAAAATAATACAGAAAACATAGAATACTAAGGTCAGGGCGTGACAAGATGTCCATTTAGACTCCATAATCATTATAGTACCATAAAGTGCAACAACATCATTTTGCTATGCATTAATATACTTTTCAGTTTAGTACACATGTACCTTTTTACAAAATGTTTGAGTATATTAACATTCAAAGTAACCCTTGTCAGAGGAAGGCCCTAAAAATTGTCAGACTCCAGCCACCCTAGTCATAGACTGTTCTCTCTGCTACTAGAGCATCAAGTCTAGGTCCAACAGGCTTCTCAACAGCTTCTACCCCCAAGCCATAAGACTTCTGAACAGCTAATCAAATGGCTACCCAGAATATTTGCATCCCCCCCCCCCCCCCCCCACACACACACGCACACTTTTACGCTGCTGCTATTCTCTGTTTATTATCTTTGCATATCACTTTAACTCTACCTACAAGTACATATTACCTCAATTACCTTGATTAACCGGTGCCCCCCCGCATATTGACTCTGTACCAGTACCCCCAGTTTATAGCCTCGCTATTGTTATTTTACTGCTGCTCTTTATTTTTTACTTGACATGTATTTTTCTTAAAACTGCATTGTTGGTTAAGGGCTTGTAAGCAAGCATTTCACTGTAAGGTCTACCTACACCTGTTGTATTCGGCGCATGTAACAAATACCATTTGATTTGTTCTATTCCACTCTTCTTATCTGGCTTTATCTGTCTTGTTTTAACATTTGTTCATTTTAAGGTCATCCAATGGTAATAAGCTGATGACGGGACCTGCCCAGTAGGTGTCCTTGTAAATGGGGCCTGTCATGCCAAATACTCTCTGCCTGCCAATTCGTGTACCCCCATGCGTCACATTATGATTCGATAAGCTGTTAACGTCTGTTGCTATGTCAACGGTGTGGTGAGCTAATGCGTAACATTTTGGAAAACATTGCAGCCAAATGGACATTTTCAGCAGAAGAGTCAAAAAAGGCCTTCGAGGACATTCAAACTCATACAACTGGCAAAGTCTCAACAGAGAGAAACAAAGACACATAAATGCACAGCTTGAATTCATTTCACAGCCTGTCCATCTTTCTACTTTTCTCACAGTGGACCAACCAAAGGTGAGAAATATGACGACAGAAATGGAGGATGATGAAGAAATAATGTTACCAGATAACTGGGTTCTAAAGCTGAACACAGAGAGTGTACACCTTTTCGAGAATCACTCAATTGGTATGGCACTAACTGCTGTATTCTTGAAAAACAAGTGGAATTTCTAATACTCATATCTGAATGAAGTAACAGTTTCAATGTTGTGTATAAGCTGAGTTGTGCTTACTGCCCATATGTTAATCCATTGACAATTGGTTCTTACTTGGGCCTCTTGTTTGTGTTTATAAATCTTTTGTAGATGAGGAACTACCTTGTATTAAACAGGGGGGAATGATCACAGACAGACGCAGCACCTTCTAGCCACAACTACCCACTGTGGTAACAACCTAGACAGCTGCTGTGCAGGGCAGGCCCTCCCCTGTCTCGCTCCCCTTGCTGACTATAACATATTCCTATTCTGTCACATCTCACAGTTAGGCTTGTGAGCTACTTTCCTGAGAATATTCAAAAGACCATGCTAGACAATGCAACCTTGGTGGGAGACCAAAGTAGCTGTCAGTGAAGCTCATGTGGGGAGGATGTAGTTTCAATGCTAATGTAACTCTGATATGGAAACTAACACCCTCAGGCTTTACTTTGCTGCTCAATGCTCTCAGGTTAAAAACAGAAAGAGCTGCTTTAAACATATCTCACCTTCCATCATAAGCAATTTGATAATTATGTAATTTCCTGGAGAGTACATGAATTGTGTCAATGTGATTACAGTACACATTGTACCATAAGTTAACTATTAAACCACTGTATGCTTCTCTTTCTACATGCTGTACATTTTCAGTATTACAATACTCACCCAATAGCCTATTCTTGTACAAAAACTGTTTTTATAAACTTTTGAAATAAAGTTATTTTACATATTGTCATGAGTGTAAGTCAACAGCACCTGTCAGTCTTTCAGACACCTATCTTAGTCGTTCTGTTAGATACGCCATCCATTTGAAGAGTAATCAAGCAGATGTGTTGAAAATGATTACCCTCATCCACACAAGTGTTCTAAGATGAGAGTGGCGAACTTTTCTAAGTTTACTTTTCTGAGAACCTGTACTCTGTTAAAAACAAGCTGCCTCCGCAGGATAGATAATAACAGGTTATAATATTCACAGTTGCTGTAAATCAACCTAATCACACGGTTGATCACTTGTTATTTGATGATAATATAATCTGTCGCGGACAGATTCTGCGTGTAAAACAGGAAGTGACAAACTTTCACAATAATTTTACTTCAGGGTAATTGAGATTAAGGCTAATATAAAAAGAAAGACAGGTGTGTAATTTCTATCAACAGAGTTCATTACAGCTCTTAGAGGTCAAGTACAAACAGGGCTGAAAATAACAGCCTTTCATAGAAGAAAATTAGAGGTATGACAGGTGTGTGTGTGTCCTTGTGTCCTTGTCTGCTTGCATGCGGGCTAACAGGTGTTTGTGGGCGTGCGTGCGTTTGTGTGTGTGCGCGTGTTTGTGCTGTAAGTAGGCAGAACGGAGCTATGCTAGGTTTAATTAATTAGATCAAGAGCCTTTATGAGATGCTTGATATGCTTTATAAGTAGCCATTAACCTGGTAGGATATGGTGACATTTAGAGCAGTCAAATGTTTCCTTTGAGGAGACATGCCGTTTACAATACTGACATTCTGAAACTAAAAGTCAACCATCTACAACCTGTCTCCATTTTATTGTCTCTATTGTAGGATATACTGTGAGGACAAGCAGAGTTTCCTGCAAGACTGTGAGGATGATGGAGATACGGCAGCAGGAGGACAATTGCTTCACTTACTACGGGTGCTTTGCTCTGTGTCCACTTTACTTCCTTCCCTTTGGTGCTCTATTCAGTATTCACATGGTTACCTCATGATATCCCGCCTGCTCAGGGACCCATTTTAAGTTTTCAACCCAACCCTCTGTGGTCTTGGGGTTCACTGACCCTCATTGTATATATATATACTTGAATATTATGTCAAGCCCAAGGTAAAATACATTATCTCCTATTTAATATTTCACTTGGATACTGCATTCTTAATGTGTCCTTGTTATCTCCAAGCACGCTTATTCCCAGGGTGCAGTGATGATGAGATGCCCTTTAAACTGACTGGGATATAGAAGGGGGCTTCTGTCTGTTCCTAGGCAACCCTTCCACCAGAAACAAATTAAAACCTGCAAGGTGACTTTATGTAAACTTTTACTCCAAAATAATAGCTTGAGACAAGGAACAAACACGTTTCGTTTTGCAGCAAAGGAGCATAAAAACATAATTGAACATAAAATCCATATGGATGACAATGACACACAGCTCTAGTGAATACACTGAGCTAGGACATTAAGTCAAGACAGTTATCAATACTAATATATACAGTAGGCCTACTAGTGATCAACATTAGCAGCAGCACAAAAGTAAAGCAAGCCAAAGTTGCCTAATAGGTAAAGTGCTCTTTGGATTCTTAGATCATCTGGTCAAGAACATATCAACAATGTGCTGACAAAAACAAAAAACATAATCAACATCACTTTCATCATCAACAACAACATATTACCATCGTCATCCTCAAAATCATCATCATCCTTAGCCTACCTCCTTCTATTCTCTGTATTCAAATGGGCAAAGGCCAATGACAGTCAAAAGCATACATTCTCTCCACAAACTATGACCAAACAAACATTGAAAGGCAAACAGGTCAAATCAAATCCAACAAAAAAGTGTGAAATGGTTTTAAGAATCCAAGGTCCAGGAAAACCCTTGAGGCATTCATGCAAACCAGAAATACGTTATTATAAACATGCTTCAAGCAAAAGGGCCTTCAGAATAGACAGAGAGAACTTACACAGTGGTTTGTGGGTTGGCACCATAACACACACACACACACACACACACACACACACATACAGTACAAACATACACGCTCACCTATACACGTCTACTAACTTTACCCTGTCACTGTTTGAAGGCCAATCTGTGCTGTAATTGGTGTCAGTGGAAACAAAATAAGATGCTGTAATCCAAACGAAATGCTGCATTCAAGCAAGCATTCAATCCTGTCCAAGTCAATACCAGTTGGTACAGACTGAGGCTCCAACAATTAAATAATTTCCAAATCGTTTTCATTCCCTCTGTTTCATGCATTCGTATGCACGCACATCATCAGCCGGCATTAATGACAAATGTCAGACTATGACAGTGGAAGTGCACCACTGTGAAATGCCTCATTGCATTTCTCTGCTGGAGTCCAGAGCCTTGTTTACACATTTCTCAGATAAATCTGCCTTTGATTGTAGCCCTTTGCCAGAAACAAAAGCAATGGACCATGTCTGATTGGGAGAAGACATCTTGAGAGGAAGTTGTACTGAGCTGAACCCCACAAGACTTTGCTTTATCTATGCTCTGGACAATCTGATTTTGGATTATAGGTCGCAGTGAGTCTGTTCAATGGAGGCCTACTTAGTGAGGTATGTTGCTAACTAAATATGCAATATTGAATATCAAATGTACTTCCCTCCTACAAGGGATATGATGTGTGTGTCAATGAGGGATGGTCAAGAGCTGGTCATATGTCATCATCCTCTCATTGCCACTGAATCTGACCCAACGAGTGAAGAGAAGAACCTTCCGTCTAATGCTCCCCCTCATACTCAAGTGCCTTTGGGTAATATTCTGATTAATGTTCTACTCACGCTTCTCAACACTGACAGGCAATTTACTTCGAGGGCTCATTCTTAATCTGTTCTTTTCTAATCTCTTTTCCTCTCAGTCCCCTTCTCCATTTCCTCATTTAGAATTGAGCGTTTATTCAACTCTGGGGTACGGATGTGAAGTGTGTAGCGGAGAATAAAGGGACACGTTTTTTAATACAGTAAATAGGCAGATGGCATTGGCGCTGTCTCCCATGCTGTGTGGAGGGCTCTTGATTGACAGCAGAGGGGTTGAGGCAGATATTCTCTCGGATAAAGGCTTATTCTTTGCGATGCAACTTGTGTCAGCTGCAGAGCTGAAACCAGACATCCAGGGGGTGTTCACTAGTCATCCCCTGTCACTTGTGGCCTGTCAATCATCTTGCTAATCATCACATCGTCTTTGGTATGACAGATGAGGAGGTGCTTGGGTACATGAACCAGTGACTACAATGTTGCTCTTCTTAATCGCCAAGCACACTGTTGTTGGACCACTTAGAGAGTTAACATAAACCATCTGTTGAGGGAAGATAATGTCAGTTATTAAGTCTATCTATATTTTGCCATGGGAACAATCCTACTACGACCACAAGTGGTTTTGTAAAATGATTCTCTCTGTATGCTAATATCTTTATCATGGAAGAGGAAAACATGTCTGTATTCTTCTGTTTATTGCTTAAAACTTCTTGTGAATAGGGGGCACTGTTTTCACTTTGGGAAAAAATCGTGCCCAATTTAAGCGGCCTCGTACTCTATTCTAGATTGTACAATATGCATGTTATTATTACTATTGGATAGAAAACACTCTCAAGTTTCTAAAACTGTTTGAATTATATCTGTGAGTAAAACAGAACTCATTTGGCAGTAAACTTCCAGACATGAAGTGAAAAATCTGAAAACAATGCTCTGTTCCAGGGCCTGCCTATTCAATTGCTTAATATTTATGGATTTGCATGCACTGCATACACCTTCCACTAGATGTCAACAGGCAGTGGAAGGTGGAATGGGGTGTCTAGCTTGATCTGAGGTCGAACAAGAGCTCTTGGAATGACGTGACCAGAATTTCCTTTCTCTACCTAGGCGCGGGAAGGACATCAACATTGGCTTCTGAAAAGCGTTCGGTATACACGGTGGATGTCTCCGGCTCTGATTATATTTGATAGATGTGATAAAAACATCATAAAGTAGTTTTTTTCAACCGAGTTGTATCAGTTTTTTCAAAGTTTATTGCGACTTTTGGAATTTTCCTTTCTTTGCATCAGGAGATGTGCATGTTCGCGCCACATGGCTAGCTAAGGCTGCTAATTCGACAGGAAAGAAGGACATTCTAAAACCAAACAACAATTTATTTTGGACAAAGGACTCCTTGTACAAGATTCTGATGAAAGCTCAGCAAAAGTAGGAACAATTTATGATGTTATTTCATATTTCTGTGGAAAATGTTGAGTCCTATTTTCCGCCCTTTTTGCGGGCGCTGTCTCGCTATAACATAAGCTGTTTGTTATGGTAAAGTTATTTTTTTAAATCTAACACGGCGATTGCATTAAGAACTAGTGTATCTTTCATTTGCTGTCCAACATGTATTTTTTTGTAAAGTTTATGATGAGTTCTTTGGTCGGATTAGGTGAGTGTCCAAAATATCTCCGGACAATTTGGTGAATTGATGCTACATATTCACAATGTATAACCACGGTTTGCAGCTCAAAATATGCACATTTTTGAACAAAACATAAGTGTATTGTATAACCTGATGTTATAGGACTGTCATCTGATGAAGTTGGTCAAGGTTAGTGATTCATTTTATATATTTTGCTGGTTTTTGCGATCGCTACCTTTTGCTGCTGATAAATGCATTTGTGTGTTTGGCTATTGTGGTAAGCTAATATAATGCTATATTGTGTTTTCGCTGTAAAACACTTAAAAAATCTGAAATATTGGCTGGATTCACAAGATGTTTATCTTTCATTTGCTGTACACCATGTATTTTTCATAAATGTTTTATGATGAGTATTTAGGTATTTCACGTTGCTCTCTGTAATTATTCTGGCTGCTTTGGTGATATTTTTGATGGTAGCTGCAATGTAAAACTATGATTTATACCTCAAATATGCACATTTTCGAACAAAACATACATTTATTGTATAACATGTTATAAGACTGTCATCTGATGAAGTTGTTTCTTGGTTAGTGACTAATTATATCTATATTTGGTCGGTTTTGTGATAGCTACCTATGCGGTAGAAAAATGGTGAAAATATGCGGTTGAGTCTTTTGCTATTGTGGTTAGCTAATAGAAATACATATTGTGTTTTCGCTGGATTCATTTTAAAAATCGGAAATGATGGCTGGATTCACAAGACGTTCATCTTTCATTTGCTGTATTGGACTTGTGATTTCATGAAAATTATATTATATGATATCCCTGTCGCGTTAGGCTAGGCTATGCTAGTCAGCTTTTTTGATGAGGAGGATCCCGGATCTGGGAGAGAGAAGCGGTAGAGGGAGAGAAACATCGGTTTTCGAATTTTTCTCCAAACAGCCATTATATGTAATTAATATCTGTCATTTGATGATGTGATTTTTTTCCCAGCCCTCGTTGGGTCTATGTCAAACCTATGTTGTCCTAACAACAGAGCACAAGCGCAAACAATCACCAACATCCACACATATACAGTGCACTCTTTTTCCACATTTTGTTACGTCCCAGCCTTATTCTAAAATTGATTAAATTAAACATTTTCCTCATCAATCTACACACAATGCCCCATAATGACAAAACCAAAACATTTTTGTAGACATGTTTGCAAAAAAACTGTTTTTGCTTTGTCATTATGGTGTTTTCTTTGTAGATTGATGAGGGGAAAAATTCAATCAATTTTAGAATAAGGCTATAACGTAACAAAATGTGGAAAAAGTCAAGGGTTCTGAATACTTTCGTAATGCACTGTAAATCATGTGCCACTGCTATTCCCACTGTGCCAACACCACTCTGTTGTCCCACCTCTGATCCTGGATGTGCGGAAGGTGGTTGTCTCGCTGGTATGGAGGGATTCTGCTGGGTCCAGACCGTTTCAAACATATCAACAACTCTGCCAGAAACATCTTGGTCCAGGAGGGATACACTTCCTCTGCAGTGAGACCCTCTCTCCCTATTAGTAATGTGTCCAAGTTTGGCACAAGTCCACACTAAAGTATATAAGTTCAGTGACTTCAGTCTGAATGTTGAACAATGCCTTGAAAGCTGTTTGAGTTTCATGGGAAAATGTAAGTTTAAATGTTTGTTTCTAATCTCAAGCTTGATGGGGAATTGTTTTTGTGTTACTTGTTGTTGGAAGCTTTTGAGAAAAGCAGCATTAAAGAGGCATATACAAAGACACTAATCTGAGAGTAGAATGAAAACATTCCCCTCTCCGTATCTGAAACAAATGCTATTTATGGAAAATTGGGATGAGACCAGGTCAGAGAGTATTAGATGTTCTACTCTGAGATAAACTGTTAGTTGTTCTGTTTCCCTAATTTCTGTGCAAATGAGGACTTTGAAACAGGTGTCAGGATTGTCATCATTGGATACACTCAGGTTTGAAGATGCTGGCACTCTATTGTTCCTCTGGTCTGTAGTCTGTACTTCAAAGGTGCATCAGAAAGAGCTGGGAAAAATACTGGGGAAAATACTTTCATAGTTTTATTTATTTATTTTTAATTTACACCCTTTTTCTCCCCAATTTCGTGGTATCCAATTGTTAGTAGTTACTATCTTGTCTCATCGCTACAACTCCCGTACGGGCTCGGGAGAGACAAAGGTCGAAAGCCATGCGTCCTCCGAAAACACAACCCAACCAAGCCGCACTGCTTCTTAACACAGCTTCCAACCCGGAAGCCAGCCGCACCAATGTGTCGGAGGAAACACCGTGCACCTGGAGTCGCTGGTGCGCGATGAGACAAGGATATCCCTACCGGCCAAACCCTCCCTAACCCGGATGACGCTAGGCCAATTGTGCATCGCCCCACGGACCTCCCGGTCGCGTCCGGCTACACAGAGCCTGGGCGCGAACTCAGAGCCTCTTGTGGAACAGCTAGCGCTGCGATGCAGTGCCCTAGACCACTGGGTAGGCTCATTGTTTGGTTTTGACTGAATTATCTACTTAAACAAAAAACTGTTCATTCAGAACATGTATTATTTTTTATAAGTCAATAACAGTTGGGCAAATAACCAATTGAAGATGGTGTCCAACTTTACACTTTGTAGTCATTATTGCTGTTATTAATATGTAAAACCCTTAGCCACGACAAGGACTTGCGTGTCTCTGAAGGAAATTATGCATAACTCCTTCAGATCCTCCAGATCACAATGTGTTTATCTACCTTTATGACTGTTTCTCTGTTATTGTTTTAGAGTGCATAACGATAAGAACCATTCAATCGCAAGCTAGAGGTCATGTACAGTATTATGAAGTAGTGGCAGAGTGCCACTTAATATCTTACGTATAAGTAGGGGAGTGGAAGTATTTACCATTTACTACACACTAGACCCAAATCCCAGCCCAAACAATACTGCCATGAGATGAAACAGCATCCAATGTCGTCTCTCGTAGGCTGGTTTTACAAACGAGGATATCGACTCTGCCACAGGAGCATACTTTTGTGGCACAGTTGATGACGCGCTGGGCTTCGTGCCAGAACGTGCACACAAATGGCGTGCAATGCCTACAGCTAGGGCTGTTACTGTGACCGTCTTACTGCCACACCGACGGTCACGAGTTATGACCGCAGTCAAATTCCATGTGAACGTTTAGTCACATACAGTGGGGAGAACAAGTATTTGATACACTGCCGATTTTGCAGGTTTTCCTACTTACTTCAACTGTGAGAGACGGAATCTAAAACACAAATCCAGAAAATCACATTGTATGATTTTTAAGTAATTCATTTGCATTTTATTGCATGACATAAGTATTTGATCACCTACCAACCAGTAAGAATTCCGGCTCTTACAGACCTGTTCGTTTTTCTTTAAGAATCCCTCCTGTTCTCCACTCATTACCTGTATTAACCTGCACCTGCACCTGTCAAGGAGGCGGTGACTACTTACTTGTACAAAGTTATAGAAACAATTTCCTCTTATAGTTTCTAAAATCACATCCCCCTCTTAACAAAAACACTTTCATAATTTGTCATATAGCATGCACAACGTAGAGGATGGAAACTTCGTACATGTAATATGTATACTTCTGACCTTAGTTCCTTTTTTATGTTTTTATTTTAGTTTGGTCAGAGCGTGAGTTGGGGTGGGCATTCTATGTTGTTTTTCTATGTTTTGTTCTATTAGGTATTCGCTATGTGTTTGGCCTAGTATGGTTCTCAATCAGAGGCAGGTGTCAGTCGTTGTCTCTGATTGGGAGCCATATTTAGGTAGCCTGTTTTCCTTTATGTTTTGTGGGTGGTTGTATCCTGTGTTAGTGTTTTCACCATACGGGACTGTTTCGGGTTGTTTGTTTGTACTTTTGTTATTTCGTTCAGTGTTCTGTTTGATTTATTAAGTATATCATTATGGACACTTACCACGCTGCATATTGGTCCGATCCTTGCTACTCCTCCTCAGACTAAGAGGACGAAACTTGTTACACCAACGTTTGTATCACAACTGAAGTTGCATAAATAACTCAAAATTAAGCATATACTGTAGGAGGCCCTGTTTCTTTGTTAACCGCTCAATTGAGCCGCATGTGTGCAGTCCCTTGGAAATCATTTGGAGAAAATATCCATTCTATTTTATTCAGCTATGTTCAAATGAATTCTTCATACTATAAAATTCTATAAAATAATGCCACAGAATTGTAAGCAAATTTTTTCCTGCAAAATAAACTAGTGTAGCCCACAGCCAAATCAAATGTATTTATAAAGCCCTTTTTACATCAGCAGAGATGAGTCAGTAAAGACTTCAGTAAAGACTCTCATATGGATAGGCAGACCATTCCATAAGCAGGGAGCTCTATGGGAGAAAGCCCTGTCTCCAGCTGTTTGCTTAGAAATTCTAGGGACAATACGGAGGCCTGCGTTTTGTGACCATAGCGTATGTGAAGGTATGTACGGCAGGACCATATTGGAGAAATATGTAGGAGCAAGTCCATGTAATGCTTTGTAGGTTCGCAGTAAAACCTTGGAATCAGCTCCAGCCTTAACAGGAAGCCAGTGTAGAGAGGCTAGCACTGGGGTAATATGATAACATTTTGGGGTTGTAGTCAAGATTCTAGCAGCTGTATTTATCAGTAACTGAAGTATATTTAGTGCTTTATCTGAGTAGCCAGAGAGTAGAGCATTGTAGTAGTCTAATCTAGAAGTGACAAAAGCATGGATTCGCTTTTCTGCATAATTATTTAACAAAAAGTTTCAGATTTTTTGCAATGTTAGGAAGATGGAGAAAAGCTGCCCTTGAAAAATTCTTGATATGTTTGTCAAAAGAGAGATCAGGGTCCAGAGTAACGCCAAGGTCCTTCACAGTTTTATTTGAGACAACTGTACAACTTTCAAGATTAATTGAAGAACAGTTTGCAGTTCTCCCAGGGTCAGCTCGATGATTGTGGAGGCCAGATGACCTGGCCTCCACAATCACCCGACCTCAACCCAATTGACATGGTTTGGGATGAGTTGGACCGCAGAGTGAAGGAAAAGCAGCCAACAAGTGCTCAGCATATGTGGGAACTTCTTCAAGAGTGTTGGAAAAGCATTCCAGGTGAAGCTAGTTGAGAGAATGCCTAGCGTGTGCAAAGCTGTCATCAAGGCAAAGGGTGGCTACTTTGAAGAAACTCAAATATAAAATATATTTTGATTAGTTTAACACTTTTTTTGCTTGCTACATGATTCCATATGTGTTATTTCATAGTTTTGATGTCTTCACTATTATTCTACAATGTAGAAAATAGTAAAAATAAAGAAAAACCCTTGAATGAGTCGGTGTGTCCACATCTTTGACTGCAACTGTGTATTAGCCCTTTCTGAGACTCACTTAGATAATTAATTTGATGATACAGCAGTTGGAATGCAAGGATATAACATCTATAGAAGAGACAGGAATGCGTATGGAGGAGATGTTGCTGTATATCCAGAGCCATATTCCTGTAATGCTTAGAGAAGAGCTTATGTCAAGTGTTATTGAAGTGTTGTAGTTGCAGGTTAACCTGGCACATCTAAAGCAGTTTCTTTAGGTGAGGTGCAAAAAGTCAGTATCTAAATAATGTGTGAAATGCTTGATAGTGTATGTGATGTAAACAAAGGGGTCTACTTTCTTGGGGACCTGAATATTGACTGGTTTTCATCAAGCTGTCTGCTCAAGAGGAAGCTTCTAACTGTAACCAGTGCCTGTAACCTGGTTCAGGTTATTAATCAACCTATCAGGGTGTTTACATACACTACAGAAACAAGATTATCCACATATATTGATCTCTAATACTGTAGAACTTTGTTCTAAAGCTGTATCCGTATCCATTGGATTAAATGATCACAATATAGTGGCTATATCCAGGGAAGCCAAAGTTCCAAATAGCTGGGCCTAAAATAATGTATAAGAGAACCTACAAAAGATTTTGATGTGACTCTTATGTCTGGAACATCCAGAGTCTGGAACATCCAACCTCTGCACTTGATGCATTTATGAAATTGCTTCTTCCAATTATTGATAAACATGCACCTGTTAAGAAAGTGACTGTCAGAACTGTTAAGGCTCCATGGATTGATGAGGAATTGAACAACTGTATGGTTGAAAGAGATGGTGCAAAAGGAGTAGCTAATAAATCTGACTGGCTGACTTACTGCAAAGTGAGAAATGATGTGACTGAACTCAACAAAAAGAAGAAACTGTATTATGAAGCCAAGATCAATGACATAAAGAATGATGGATAAAAACTTTGGAGTACTTTAAATGAAATGATGTGCAGTATTCAACTCCATCTTTCATTTATTGAGATGGCTTATTGATCACAAAACCATTTGATGTTGCAAATTATTTTAATTATTACATCTTTGGCAAAGTGGGCAAACTTAGGTAGGAAATGCCTAGTACAACCGATTGGCAAACATACTGCAAATGAAGAAATCATGTGACTAAACTGAATAAAAAGAAGAAACTACACTATGAAACAAAGATCAATGACATGAAGAATGATAGTAAAAAGCTTTGTAGCACCTTAAATGACATTTTGGGCAAAAGGAAAAATCCGCTCCATCATTCATTGAATCAGATGACTCATTTATCACAAAACCCACTGATATTGCCTTTAACGATTTTTTTAATTTGCAAGATTAGCAAATTTAGGCATGACATGCCAGCAACAAAGCTGACACTATGCATCCAAGTCTATTTGACCAAATTATGAAAGACAAGCATTGTAATTTTGAATTCTGTAAAGTAAGTGTGGAAGAGGTTACAATTATTTTGGTCTATCAACAATGACAAGCCACCGGGGTCTGACAACTTGGATGGAAAATTACTGAGGATAATAGCGAATGATATTGCCACTCCTATTTGTCATAACTTCAATTTAAGCCTACTAGAAAATGTGTGCCCTCAAGCCTGAAGGGAAGCAAAAGTTATTCCCCCTACCTAACAATATTAAAGCCCCCTTTACTGGCTCAAATAGCCAACCAATCAGCCTGTTACCAACCCTTAGTAAACTTTGTGGAAGAGGTGAAAAAAATATTTTGGTCTATCAACAATGACAAGCCACCGGGGTGTTTGACCAGATACAATGCTATTTCACAGTAAACAAAGGAAGGACATTCAACAAGCACAGCACTTACACAAATGACTGACGATTGGCTGAGAGAAATTGCTGCTAAAATATTGTGGGGGCTGTTTTGTTAGACTTCAGTGTTGCTTTTGACATTATCGATCATAGTCTGTTGCTGGACAAATGTACATTACCGTTCAAAAGTGTGGTGTCACTTAATAATTTCTTTGTTTTTGAAAGAAAAGGAAATTGTTTGTCCATTAAAATAACATCAAATTGATCAGAAAGTGTAGACATTGTTAATGTTGTAAATGACTATTGTAGCTGGGAACGGCTGATTTTTAATGGAATATCTACATAGGCGTAGAGGGCCCATTATCAGCAACCATCACTCCTGTGTTCCAATGGCGCGTTGTGTTAGCTAATCCAAGTCTATCATTTTAACAGGCTAATTGATCATTAGGAAACCCTTTTGCAATTATGTTAGCACAGCTAAACTGTTCTTCTGATTAAAGAAGCAATAAAACTGGCCTTCTTTAGACTAGTTGGGTATCTGGAGCATCAGCATTTGTGAGTTTGATTACAGGCTCAAAATGTCCAGAAACAAATAACTTACTTCTGAAACACGTCAGTTAATTCTTGTTCTGAGAAATGAAGGCTATTCCATGTGAGAAATTGCCAAGAAACTCAAGATCTCATACAACGCTGTGTACTACTCCCTTCAAAGAACAGCGCAAACTGGGTCTAACCAGAATAGAAAGAGGAGTGAGATGCCACGGTGCACAACTGAGCAAGAGGACAAGTACATTAGAGTGTCTAGTTAGAGAAACAGAAACCTCACACGTCCTCAACTGGCAGCTTCATGAAATAGTACCCGCAAAACACGTCTCAACGTCAACAGTGAAGAGGCGACTCCAGGATGCTGGTCTTCTAGGCGGGTTTCCAGGCAAGTTTAAGTACCTGTTCTGACAGAGCTGACTAAGAATTCTTGAAAGGAAATTAACCAGTGTTTTGAATCTGTTCAGACCCAGAAACGTGTTCCTGAAATAGCATCATACTGCTAAAAAAGTGAGTAGGACATGCCTTTCACGACCATGGTCATGCATTGGGGGCAGTATAGCTTGCAAATAGGTTGCCTAATGTGACCATATTGTTACCCTTTTTCATAGAAGGCTAGGTTGGGCTTCAATTTATTTAGATAAATTACCAAGTATGCTTATTGCAATTTTCAGGCTTGAACTATATAATTTTACCACGCTGTGAAGTGGTTGGCTCATTAACAATCAGTACATTGAAATGATCACCAGTTTAGCTGTACAAAGTGAGCTTAGCAGGGAACATGACATGAGGCTTCAGACAATTTTTATTGTACCTTTATTTTAACAGGGAATCCCATTGAGATCAATGTCTCTTTCTCAGGGGAGCCATGCATGCACACAAAAGTACAATAGAATACAAAATCACAAACACACTCAAGAAAAACAAACAAAGAATCACATTCCTCATAAGAGGTCCCCAATATACATGTTGAACTGCCCAAGAGGCATCAGTACATCCAGTTGTAGAGAACTCTGTAGACTGTTCCATACAAGGGGTGCAAATAAACTAACAGCTGATATAGCTAACTCTGAGGAGAGAACAAAATAGACCTAGTTTTAGCTAGAATATGGGTGCACTTTTGTTTCGGTAGTTAGTAAACCAATGCACTGATCACTGATCAGTGGACCAGTGGTTGTTCTGCCCTTGAGCAAGGCAGTTAACCCCCAACAACAACTGCTCCACAGATGCCGATGACGTGGACGTTGATTAAGGCAGCCCCCCGCACCTCTCTGATTCAGAGGGGTTGGGTTAAATGCGGAAGACACATTTTCGGTTGAATCATTCCGGTTGAATGCTTTCAGTTGTGCAAATGACTAGGTATCCCCTTTCCCTTTTTCCGCAATTTGGTCTTCTTGAGGAATAATGAATGATTTCTCATTTCCAGATTCAGATCAGAGAAATATGCGTAGTAAATGTGAAACGTGGATAGCCATTTGCTATGCAACTACAGTCGTGGCCAAAAGTTTTGAGAATGACACACAAGTCTGCTGCCTCAGTTTGTATGATGGCAATTTGCATATACTCCAGAATGTTATGAAGAGTGATCAGATGAATTGCAATTAATTGCAAAGTCCCTCTTTGCCATGCAAATTAACTGAATTTCCACTGCATTTCAGCCCTGCCACAAAAGGACCAGCTGACATCATGTCAGGGATTCTCTCATTAACACAGGTGTGAGTGTTGACGTGGACAGGGCTGGAGATCACTCTGTCATGCTGATTGAGTTTGAATAACAGACTGGAAGCTTCAAAAGGAGGGTGGTGCTTGGAATCATTGTTCTTCCTCTGTCAAACATGGTTACCTGCAAGGAAACACGTGCCGTCATCATTGCTTTGCACAAAAAGGGCTTCACAGGCAAGGATATTGCTGCCAGTAAGATTGCACCTAAATCAACCATTTATTGGAGAATCAAGAACTTCAAGGAGAGCGGTTCAATTGTTGTGAAGAAGGCTTCAGGGCGCCCAAGAAAGTCCAGCAAGCGACAGGACCATCTCCTAAAGTTGATTCAGCTGCGGGATCGGGGCACCACCAGTACAGGGCTTGCTCAGGAATGGCAGCAGGCAGGTGTGAGTGCATCTGCACGCACAGTGAGGCGAAGACCTTTGGAGGATGGCCTGGTGTCAAGAAGGGCAACAAAGAGGCCACTTCTCTCCAGGAAAAACATCAGGGACAGACTGATATTCTGCAAAAGGTACAGGGATTGGACTGTTGAGGACTGGGGCAGTCATTTTCTCTGATGAATCACCTTTCCTATTGTATGGGGCATCCGGAAAAAAGCTTGTCCGGAGAAGACAAGGTGAGCGCTACCATCAGTCCTGTGTCATGCCAACAGTAAAGCATCCTGAGACCATTCATGTGTGGAGTTGCTTCTCAGCCAAGGGAGTGGGCTCACTCACAATTTTGCCTAAGAACACAGCCATAAATAAAGAATGGTACCAACACATCCTCCGAGAGCAACTTCTCCAAACCATGCAGGAACAGTTTGGTGACGAACAATGCCGTTTCCAGCAGGATGGAGCTCCTTGCCATAAGGCAAAAGTGATAACTAAGTGGCTCGGGGAACAAAACATCGATATTTTGGGTCCATGGCCAGGAAACTCCCCAGACCTTAATCCCATTGAGAACTTGTGGTCAATCCTCAAGAGGCGGGTAGACAAACAAAACCCCACAAATTCTGTCAAACTCCAAGCATTGATTATGCAAGAATGGGCCATCAGTCAGGATGTCAGTCAGGATGTGGCCCAGAAGTTAATTGACAGCATGCCAGGGCAGATTGCAGAGGTCTTGAAAAAGAAAGGTCAACACTGCAAATATTGACTCTTTGCATCAACTTCATGTAATTGTCAATAAAAGCCTTTGACACGTATGAAATGCTTGTAATTATACTTCAGTAATCCATAGTAACATCTGACAAAAATATCTAAAGACACTGAGGCAGCAGACTTTGTGAAAATGTATATTTGTGTCATTCTCAAAACTTTTGGCCATGACTGTTCACTGAAAGCATAGAAATCTGATACACTGACAACAGGGTGAACAACTCACTGGTTGTCGATGAATACTATATGTTTTCCATCTTCGTAATGAAGTGGTGCTCTTCGAACTCTTCTCTTTTTCCTCATTTATTCAGTGTTATTTTCCTTTATTGTTTTGCAGAATGAGACATCCAAAGCTGGGGATAAGAACAAAAAAGTAAAAAAGCAAGGAGACAAAATAAAAGTGATATTCTCTAAATCAGGGGTGGGCAAACTTTTTTGCTCGATGGCCACATCGGGATTTTGAAATTCAATCGAGGGCTGCATTTTTGGGGGGAACCAATTGTTTGTTAAAATCAATTTGCGGGGGCCTCCCGAGTGGCGCAGCGGTCTAAGGCACTACATAGCAGTGCTTGAGGCGTCCCTACAGTCCCGGGTTTGATCCCAGGCTGTGTCACAGCTGGCCGTGACTGGGATACCCATGAGGCAGCGCACAATTGGCCCAGCGTCGTCCAGGTTAGGAGAGGGTTTGGCAGGCCGAGATTACCTTGTCCCATCGCGCTCTAGCAACTCCTGTGGCGGGCCGGGCGCATGCACACTTACACAGTTGCCAGGTGTACAGTGTTTCCTCTGACACATTGGTGTGGCTGGCTTCCGGGTTAAGCGGGCATTCTGTCAAGAACAGTGTGGCTTGGCTGGGTCGTGTTTCTAAGGACGCACGCCTCTCGACCTTCGCCTCTCCCCAGTCCGTACGGAAGTTGCAGCGGGATGGGACAAGCCTGTAACTACCAATTAGATACCATGGAATTGGGGATTCCTGTTGAATCGGCAACATAGTGTTCAATAGACACTTCATCTGGGTTTCACAGACAATAAAATCACATTTCCAAATGCCCTGTACATTATGCTGAAACATAGACAGTTCTGCTTTAGTAGCCTCAATGTCCATTACCATGCCAACTGTATCAGGGAATCAATCTTTTTTTGTGTCTCAATGTGTCAGTCCAGGTTAATGAGTAGAGATTTGCTGTTTTCAGTCAGATTTTAAACCTGAAAATGTGTGGCGGTTCAGGAGGCATAAAAACATGCTTTGAAATCCTCTGTTGGAATGGTTTCTCTGTTAGAGATGTTGGGCAGGCTTTCCAACACTCTTTTTTCATACAGAGTCAGTTTATTTTTCAATATAGTCCTAAGTGAGTCTTTAAATATGAGTTGTGAATTATCATTCCACACCTCGATTTATTTATCATTTACATGACAGATTACACATATACTTTATGCAGTGCTACTCAATTATTGCTGCTCTTTCTTGCTAATTCTTGCTGTCAAAACAGTTTTGGAATATACTGTATATACTGAACAAAAATATAAATGCATCATGCAACAATTTCAAAGATTTGACTGAGTTACAGTTCACATAAGGAAATCAGTCAATTGAAATACATTAATTACGCCCTAACCTATGGTTTTCACATGACTGAGAATACAGATATGCATTTGTTGGTCACATATACCTAGTAGGGGCGTGGATCTGGAAAACCAGTCAGTATCTAGTGTGACCACCATTTACCTCATGCAGCCCGACACATCTCCTTCAAATAGAGTTGATCAGGCTGTTGATTGTGGAATGTTATCCCACTCCTTTTCAATGATGTGCAAAGTTGCTGGATGTTGGTGTAACAGTATAACTTTACGTCGTCCCCTCGCCCCGACCCGGGCGCGAACCAGGGACCCTCTGCACACATCGACAACAGTCACCCACGAAGCACGGTCGTTACCCATCGCCCCACAAAAGCCGCGGCAACCAGTGATCCGGGTCAACAGCATCAATGTAACAGTATAACTTTACGTCGTCCCCTCGCCCCGACACGGGCGCGAACCAGGGACCCTCTGCACACATCAACAACAGTCAACCACGAAGCGTCGTTACCCAAGGGGCAACACTACTTAAGTCTCAGAGCAAGTGACGTAACTGATTGAAATGCTACTAGCGCGCACCCGCTAACTAGCTAGCCATTTCACATCCGTTACACTCACAACCCTTTTAACCTCCTCCTTTTTTTTCCGCAGCAACCAGTGATCCGGGTCAACAGCATCAATGTAACAGTATAACTTTAAACCGTCCCCTCGCCCCGACCCGGGCGCGAACCAGGGACCCTCTGCACACATCAACAACGGTTGCCCACGAAGCACGGTCGTTACCCATCGCTCCACAAAAGCCACGGCTCTTGCAAAGCAAGGGGCAACACTACTTAAGTCTCAGAGCAAGTGACGTAACTGATTGAAATGCTACTAGCGCGCACCCGCTAACTAGCTAGCCATTTCACATCCGTTACATTGGCGGGAACTATATCAGTAGAGAGGTATATTTTTGGGGTGATTTAAATATTGACTGGCTTTCATCAGGCTGCCCACTCAAGAGAGAGTTTCAAACTGTAACTAGTGCCTGCAACCTGGTTCGTGTTATCAATCAGACTACCAGGGTAGTTACAAACAGCACAGGAATGAAATCATCAACATGTATAGATCATATCTTTACTAATGCTGCAGAAATTTGCTTTAAAGTATTATCCAAATCCATTGGATGTAGTGATCACAATATAGTAGCCATATCTAGGAAAACTGAAGTTCCAAAAGCTGGGCCTAATAAAGTGTATAAGAGGTCATACAATAAGTTTTGTAGTGATTCCTATGTTGTTGATGTAAAGAATATTTGTTGGTCCATTGTGTGTAATGACGAGCAACCAGACGTTGCACTTGACACATTTATGAATCTGCTTATCTCAGTTACTAATAAGCATGCACCCATTAAGAAAATTACTGTAAAAACTGTTAAATCCCAGTGGGTTGATGAGGAATTGAAAAATGGTATGGTTGAGAGGGATGCGGCAAAAGAAATGACAAGTAATTCTGGCTGTACAATCGATTGGCAAACGTACTGCAAATTAAGAAAGCATGTGACTAAACTGAATAAAAAGAAGAAGAAACTACACTATGAAACAAAGATAAATGACATAAAGAATGATAGTAAAAAGCTATGGAGCATCTTAAATGAAGTTTTGGGCAAAAAGGCAAACTCAGCTCCATCATTCATTGAATCAGATGGCTCATTTATCACAAAACCCACTGATATTGCCAACCACTTTAATGATTTTTTTCAGTGAACAGATTAGCAAATTTATGCATGACATGCCAGCAACAAACGCTGACACTATGCATCCAAGTATATCTGACCAAATTATGAAAGACAAGCATTGTAATTTTGAATTCTGTAAAGTAAGTGTGGAAGAGGTTAAAATTATTTTGGTCTATCAACAATGACAAGCCACTGGGGTCTGACAACTTGGATGGAAAATTACTGAGGATAATAGCGAATGATATTGCCACTCCTATTTGCCATAACTTCAATTTAAGCCTACTAGAAAATAAGTGCCCTCAAGCCTGAAGGGAAGCAAAAGTTATTCCCCCTACCTAACAATATTAAAGCCCCCTTTACTGGCTCAAATAGCCAACCATTCAGCCTGTTACCAACCCTTGGTAAACTTTAGGAAGAAATGGTGTTTGACCAGATACAGTACTATTTCACAGTAAACAAATTGACAACAGACTTTCAGCATGCTTATAGGGAAGGACATTCAACAAGCACAGCACTTACAAAAATGACTGATGATTGGCTGAGATAAATTAATGATAAAAAGATTGTGGGGCTGTTGTGATAGATTCAGTGTGGCTTTTGACATTATCGATCATAGTCTGTTGCTGGAAAAATGTATGTGTTATGGCTTTACACCCCCTGCTATATTGTGGATAAAGAGTTACCTGTCTAACAGAACACAGAGGGTATTCTTTAATGGAAGCCTCTAGAACAAAATCCCCAGGGCAGCTGTCTAGGCCCCTTACATTTTTCAATCCATACTAACGACATGCCAACACTGAACAAAGAGCTGCATTAGTTTCAGAATGGGTGGCAAGGATATGTTAGTCCTAAATATTTCAAAAACTCAAAGCATTGTATTTGGGAAAAATCATTCACTAAACCCTAAACTTCAACTAAATCGTGCAATGAATAATGTAGAAATATAGCAAGTTGAGGAGACTAAACTGCTTTGAGTAACCCTGGATTGTAAACGGTCATGGTCAAAACATTGATACATTGATACAAACATTGATACAACAGTTTCTAGGATGGGGAAAAGTTTGTCCATAATAAAGTGATGCTCTGCATTCTTAACAGCACTCTCAACAAGGCAGGTCCTACAGGCCCTAGTTTTGTCGCGCCTTGACTACTGTTCAGTTGTGTGGTCAGGTGCACTAAGAGGGACTTAGGAAAATTGCAATTGGCTCAGAAAAGGGCAGCACGGGTAGCATTTGGATGTACACAGAGAGCTAACATTAATAATAAACATGTCAATCTCTCCTGGCTCAAAGTGGAGACTGACGAGACTGACGGGCGGCTTTGAAGGCTCAGGACAGACGGGCGGCTTTGAAGGCTCAGGACAGACGGGCGGCTTTGAAGGCTCAGGACAGACGGGCGGCTTTGAAGGCTCAGGACAGACGGGCGGCTTTGAAGGCTCAGGACAGACGGGCGGCTCAGACGGCGCTGGGCAGACGGCAGACTCTGGCCAGCTGAGGCGCACAGGAGGCCTGGTGCATGGTGCCGGAACTGGTGGTACCGGGCTAAGGACACGCACCTTAACGCTAGTGCGGAGAGCAACAACAGGGCGCACAGGGCTCTGGAGACGCACAGGAGGCTTGTGGTGCGTGTCTCCAGCCCATTACCACCAGTGCCTACACCACGCACCACAGGGCGAGTGCGTGGAGGAGAAACAGGGCTCTGGAGACACACTGGAAGCCTGGTGCGTGGTCTTGGCACTGGTGGTACTGGGCTGGGGCGGGGGGGTGGCGCCGGAAATACCGGACCGTGCAGGCATACTGGCTCCCTTGAGCACCGAGCCTGCCCAACCTTACCTGGTTGAATGCTCCCCGTAGCCCGACCAGTGCGGGGAGGTGTGTTGGCGAACCGGGGACACCATGCGTAAGGCTGGTCCCATGTATGCCGGCCCGAGGAGACGCACTGGAGACCAGACGCGTTGAGCTGGCTTCATGGCACCTGGCTCAATGCTCAATCTAGCCCGGCCAGTGCGGGGAGTTGGAATAACCCGCACCGGGCTAAGCACACGTACAGGAGACACCGTGCGCTTTACCGCATAACACGGTGTCTGCCCGTACTTTCGCTCTCCACGGTAAGCTCGGGGAGTTGGCGCAGGTCTCCTACCTGACTTCGCCACACTCCCTTGTAGCCCCCCAATGTTTTGGGCTAACTCACAGGCTTCCTACCGCGTCGTCGTGCTGCCTCCATTCGCCGGTATCCCTCCTCACACTGCTCCAGAGAATCCCAGGCGAGCTCCGGCATTCTCCTTGGGTCGATCGCCCACCTGTCGATCTCCTCCCACGTAGTGTAATCCAGACTCTGCTCCTGCTGCCGCTGCCTGTTACCCCGCTGCTTGGTCCTTGGTTGGTGGGTGATTCTGTAACGCTCGTCCTCCTTCTCGTCTGAGGAGGAGCAAGGTTCGGACCAAAATGCAGCGTGTTTTGAATACATACTTTTAATAATATCAACGAAGACGAAAAACACTTGATAAACTACAAAACAACAAAACGACGTGAACAGACCTGAACATGAGAACATAAAACATGAACGCACGAACAGGAACGAACGAACGAAACGAAACAGTACCGTGTGGCGAACAAACACAGACACAGCAACAATCACCCACAAACAAACAGTGAGAACAGCCTACCTTAATATGGTTCTCAATCAGAGGAAACATAAAACACCTGCCCCTGATTGAGAACCATATCAGGCTAGTTGAATGAACCCAACATAGAAACACATAACATAGAATGCCCACCCAGCTCACGTCCTGACCAACTAAACAAGACTAAACAAAGGAAAATAAGGTCAGGAACGTGACAACGTGCTCTCCTCCTCTCACATTTTCCCTTTGCTTGTGAACTTCAGTGCACAACACATCAGCTGTATGTGACCAAGCGAAAAAAAACTTTCCAAGCCAAACCTTCCTATCATGACTGCTAAACGCTTCACACAGCCTACATCATTGTCACGTCATAGTCAACACAGCTACTAGAACAAACACATTAGTGAACCTGCTACAATCATGCAATACAGAGTACAGTCAAAAAGCAGTTTAGGTAGTTACACCTGCAGGCCCCGGTGGCAATAAATTAATAAAACCAAAACCTTACCTTGACTTGGAAAAGTTCCAGTGTTGGATAGCCATAGCCAGCTAGCTAACATAGCATCCCTCTCTGTTTGAGCCAGGTGTTCGAGTAGGCTAAACTAACTAGCTGCATTTCTAGCTAAGTGAAAGTGAATAAAAAAAATATATAACCAAATATAACTATCTCTCTCTCTCTTGCTTCTCCTTAATTTTGGAAAAAATGTATTTGTTAAAAACTGTTCAACTACTGTCTTTATCTCTCTTTGAGTCAACTACTCACCACAATTTATGCACTGCAGTGCTGGTTAGCTGTAGCTTATCCTTTCAGTACTAGATTCATTCTCTGATCTTTTGATTAGGTGGACAACATGTTGCAAGAGCTCTGATAGGTTGGAGGATGTCCTCCGGAAGTTGTTATAATTCCTGTGTAAGTCTATGGAAGGGGGTGAGAACCATGAGCCTCCTAGGTTTTGTATTGAAGCCAATGTACTCAAAGGACAGAAGCTAGCTGTGGTGCTACCCTACAGAGTGCAGCTAAGACTACTGTAGACCTCCATTGCAAAACAGTGAATGTATATGACGTGAATATATTTAGTGTAGCTTTATCTAAAAAGGATAACTTTTTAATGTTTCACTATTTTTATATTTATGAAATTCACTGAGGAAGATGGTCCTCCCCTTCCTCCTCTGAGGTACCTCCACTGATGCATTTGCAGTTTGTTTTGGTTGTCTCGGATTATGTTATGCCCAATAGAAATGAATGATAAAAAATGTATTGTGTCATTTTGGAGTCACTTTTATTGTAAATAAGAATAGAATATGTTTCTAAACACGTATATATTAATGTGCATCCTACCATGATTACAGATAATCATGAATAAATTGTGTATAATGATGAGTGAGAAAGTTAAAGAGGCATAAGTATCATACCCCCTAAATAAATGCTAATCTCTCACCATTACCAATAACAGGGGAGGTTAGCATTTATTTTGGGGGCATAATCTTTGTGCATCTGTAATGTTTCTCACTCATGATCATCACAAAGGCCACCATAGGAGAGCTGTTTAAGGTAATATGCAGATAAACAATTTCTTAGGTGCAGATTTTCATAGGTGCTTCAAATATACGGCGGTCCCGTTCTGTGAGCTTGTGTGGCCAACCACTTCACGACTGAACCGTTGTTGCTCCTAGACGTTTCCACTTCCCAATAACAGCACTTTACAGTTGACTGGAGCAGCTCTAGCAGGGCAGAAACTTGACAAACTGACTTGTTGGAAAGGTGGCATCCTATGTCAGTGTCACGTTGAAAGTTACTGTGCTCTTCAGTAAGGCCATTCTACTGCCAATGTTTGTCTTTTAAACACCTGGCAGCAACGGTTGTGGCTGAAATAGCCAAATCCAATAATTTGAAGTGGTGTCCACATACTTTTCTATATACAGTGGGGGAAAAAAGTATTTAGTCAGCCACCAATTGTGCAAGTTTCCCCACTTAAAAAAATGAGAGAGGCCTGCAATTTTCATCATAGGTACACTTCAACTATGACAGACAAAATGAGAAGAAAAAAAATCCAGAAAATCACATTGTAGGATTTTTTATGAATTTATTTGCTAATTATGGTGGAAAATAAGTATTTGGTCACCTACAAACAAGCAAGATTTCTGGCTCTCACAGACCTGTAACTTCTTCTTTAAGAGGCTGTCAGTTTTACGATATATAGCTAGAAGGTTTGAGTGTATTTCCTACTGATAGGATGTTTTACCTGGATTAAAATAATAAAGGAATGGTAATGCATGAGTAATTTTTCTTCTCTGTGAAGTGGACCGATGAGGCTCAGATGAGTCCAGACCTTTCATTTCTGGGATCAAACATAGGGGGCTTTGGGAAGGAAGTGTTGAGGGAGACCATAGAGAGACCATAGATATCATAGAAGTATATAAACCCAAAATGATTAGGGTCTGTATGGGGGAGAATGTGATGGAACTGGGTTAAAATAATGATTATAAACTGGGTGGTTCGAGCCCTGAATGCTGATTGGCTGACAGCCGTGGTATATCAGACTGTATACCATGGGTATGACAAAACATTTATTTTTACTGCTTTAATTACGTTGGTAATCAGTTTATAATAGCAATAAGGCAACTTTGTTGGGTTTGTGGTATATGGCCAATATACCCTTGCTATGGGCTGTGTCCAGGCACTCTGCAATGCGTCGTGCATAAGAACAACCCTTAGCCTTTGTGTATTGGTCATATATTTGTGTGTTTTATTTTAGGATAAAAACACACACAAAAACAAAGCTTAATGAAGCCACCTTATTTTACATTACACATTGTGTCAATGTGTCTGTTGGATAATATCAATGTTTTATATTCAATGGTTTTATTCCAACTATAATACTAAATGGGCTACAAACAAATGTTAAAGAAATCCCGGTGCGGGCTGGTGGTGGATATTTTTGTCCCATACCACCCATTGCAATCCGACTTCACTAAAAAGTAGCGTAGCACATGAACCCGAACCTATGCGCCAATATCCTGCCTGTTTGATAACGGAGAAACCACTGCATCCTCCTCCACGAGAGCAGACACGGACGAATGTAGTTTTACAGCTGGGGAAATTGTTATTCAGAACGAAGCTTTTATTTCAAATACATCTTTCGTATTCGTGTTTTTGCCTCTCTTAACAAGGTTGGAAGATATCTATGGAAATCACATTGATTCAGAGTTTCAAAACTAAATCAAGTGTAATGGGTTTATTTTAGGATTAACTATGGGAGTTTATATCCCGGAATCTAATACAAGCTCCAACTTCACTCCCGGCAGCGACTCAGCCACAGTCCACGAAGCTGGAGCGGCTCTCCCGGGCTATATGATGGTGATCCTGGCCGTGCTCATGATAACTCTGGTAGTCGTGGTTGTGGCTGGTAACGCACTTGTTATCCTGGCTTTCATTGTTGACAAGAGCCTAAGAAATCAAAGCAACTACTTCTTCCTCAACCTTGCTCTTTCAGATTTTCTTGTTGGTGAGTAGTCTGCCTCTCTGTCTGCATATCTATCTATCTGTCTATCTATCTAGTAGGGCTCTGTTGTGGGATAATGCCAATGGTTTGTTCATTTGCGTAGCTACAGTATATAAGGCACTGTAAAGTGCCATCATAATGCATAATACTTGTGGAAATATATGTTTTTTTAGAAATTATCTCTGAAAGTTCATCATAGCAAAGGATTTTAAACTGATTTATACAGCTCTTAAAATAATTCATGATGGTTCCTGAATGCAAAATTGAAACACATTATTTATACACACAATTCTTCCACTTCCCAGCAGGCTTGTTGGAAGTTACTCAGCTGTGAAAATGAATTCTGGCATTGATTATGGAGCTATGCAATCATTGTTTGGGGATCAGTCTGTACACAGTGTGTATCCTTGCAGGTGCCTTCTGCATCCCTGTGTACATCCCCTACATCCTGACAGGCCGATGGGTGCTGGGCAGAACTCTCTGTAAGCTGTGGCTCCTCATGGACTACCTGCTGTGTACTGCCTCTGTCTTCAACATCGTCCTCATCAGCTACGACCGATTCCTCTCCGTCACCAGAGCAGTGAGTATAGAGAGCCACTGTGCCACACGAAGGCATGCATGGACAACATGCACACATGCACCCATATACACCCAAGAATGCAAACATGCACATATGTTTGCACGTGTACACAAATGCGTTTTCAAATGTAGCTACTGTATGTTTTACTGTTCATGTGTCCATCCTTTCCTCACTGAAGAGGTTCACTAGGCCTGTTACCAATACAGAGATCCTGCAGAATGGGTTGGCAACCACTGGCAGTAGGACTTTAATGTCTTGATGGGATCCACAGTGTTGGGGTGGCAGTGACTCTGAAGGAGCTCTGTTGGAAATCCAGACTGAGTGGGTTGGTCCTTGTGGACCAGCGTGCTACTCTCTGACCTTTTGTCTGCTTTTGAATGCTAGATAAAGTATCCCTGGATATTCTGGTCTGAATACTAAACTGGACAATGGTTCACCTACCTTGCATTCTTGCCTGTGAGTTTGCAGCTAACATTGAACGTTATCTACATATAGGGCTCTATTCAATCCGTATCATGAAAAATCATCAGTCTGATTGAAATTTAAAGGCAATGTTCCGGAGTCTGCATTCACGGTAAACGCTGCAGATGTCGGCTCAATAGGAAATTACCTTTACATTTCTAGTGCGCTATCTGTAACACTTCAGCGATACAGATTGAATAGAGCCCATAGTTTTGTTGCCCTGTAAGGGGCACTATCTAATCATGAATACAGCCCAGTCTCTCACAATCATTCATCTGAAATGCTAGTTTTGGCAAAATGATATTGTTCACGACAGAGTTATGAACTAAAAAGATTGATGTTTCTTACATGGGACCAAGACTCTTACCAAAACATTTTGGACAGTCTACGCAACAACAAATGGCGCCATGTTGTGATCTAAGAGGGGCCTTTGTCACTTTGTAACTGCTACAGGCTAATTTCCTTCTGGAATTCATACTGAACAAAAATATGAACAATTTCAACTATTTTACTGAGTTACAGTTAATTTAAAATGCATTCATTAGGCCCTAATCTATAGATTTCACATGACTGGGCAGGGAGAGCATAGGCCCACCCACTGGGGAGCCAGGCCCAGCCAATCAGAATTTGTTTTCCCCCACAAAAGGTCGTTATTACAGACAGAAATACTCCTCAGTTTCATCAGCTGTCTGGGTGGCTGGTCTCAGTTGATCCCACAGGTGAAGAAGCCAGAGGTCCTTGACTGGCGTGGATACACATGCTCTGCGTTTGTGAGGCCAGTTGGACGTACTGCCAAATTCTCTAAAACGATGTTGTAGGCGGCTTATGATAGAGAAATTAACATTAAATTCTCTGACAACAGCTCTTGTGAACATTCCTGCAGTCAGCATGCCAATTGCACACTCCCTCAAAATTGAGACATCTGTGGCATTGTGTTGTGTGACAAAACTGCATATTTAAGAGTGGCCTTTTATTGTCCCCAGCACAAGGTGCACCTGTGTAATGATCATGCTGTTTAATCAGCTTCTTGAGATGCCACTCCTGTCAGATGGATGGATTATCTTGGCAAAGGAGAAATGCTCACTTATCAGTATCTAGACACACTCATGACAGAAAACAAAGGGCTCTATTCAATCCGCATTGTGAATGTTCAGCTTTACAGCATGATTGAAATTTAAAGGCAATGTTCCAGCTTTAGCGGAGATTGCATTCACAGTAAACACTGCATATGTCGGCTCAATCGGAAATTTCCTTTACATTTCTATCACGGAATCTGTAACACTTCAGCGTTACAGATTCAATAGAGCCCAAAGTCAAGTTGTTCAGTTTGATGGCACAGCCTGACTCTCCTTCTCTTCTGGCTTCACTGACACACCATGGAGACAAGGGCCCTTGAACTCTATTACCGAAGGAAATAATACCTTTCCCATATGTCCAAATAATGCCTCAGGGGCTTAATGTGTGGATCCAATAAACATCTACAAATTGAGAGATATGTATGGATTATGCAGATTATTACTTATGTATTATAATTATTTTATGATTGTGATATATGATTTTATTGTGAAGTATTGTATGGTCTTTTTTCACTTCACCACTCTACTCACAGGTGAAATACAGAGCGCAGCAGAGCATGACCCACCATGCTGTGGTAAAGATGGTGACTGTGTGGGTGTTAGCCTTCCTTCTCTATGGCCCTGCCATCATCTTCTGGGAGCTGGTCGTGGGCAAAAGCATCGTCCTTGCCGATGAGTGTTTCGCTGAGTTCTACTGCACCTGGTACTTCCTACTCAGTGCGTCTACGATTGAGTTCTTCACCCCGTTTATCTCTGTGGCCTTCTTCAACCTGAGCATCTACCTGAACATCCAGCGGAGGAACAAGAGCAGGGCTATCCGTAAGGAGGACACCAAGGCACACAGGGACAGGGGCAGTCTCAGGGACGGGGGTGCTGCCTTGACTGTGTTTTTGACTTGCAAAGCATCATCGAGCAAGCCAGCTGCTGTTTCAGCTGTGATAGAGAAGGACGAGGAGCTGTCGCCGTCCTCCAGTGGGGAGCCTAGTAGCGGACACACCTTCATACAGAGTAAGAAGGGCCCCACTTGCAGGATCACTTCCAGGCCCCTTCAATCCCAATCCCCCACCGGGCCCCCCAGCAGGAGCTCACAGAGCTCCCGCCTCTCCCACGACAAGAAGATTGCCAAGTCGCTGGCCATTATAGTGTGCATTTTTGGGATCTGCTGGGCACCCTACACTCTATTGATGATAATCCGAGCAGCCTGTAGCGGGCGATGTGTGGAGCACTACTGGTACGAGATGACTTTTTGGCTCTTGTGGCTGAACTCTGGTATTAACCCTTTCCTGTACCCTCTCTGCCACAGCAGCTTCCGAAGGGCTTTTGCTAAGATATTGTGCCCCAACCGGCAGTCTGTCCAACCTCACATTGAGACCCAGTCTTGCTAGTAAGACAATGTATGGCTGGATGAGAGTCTTACTGGAGTGAGAAGACTACTGCAAATGGATGTGGATTGTCAAACAAAAGTTCAGCTATGAATAGGACTAAGAAACCCTTTTTTAGTTGCTCACTATAAAAGGGTATAAAACATTATGAAAAAAGTGATTACTGATATCCCTATGTTTTGTTTGAGATACATCAAGTCCTTCTTTCCTACTTTTTCCACTTCACTTCAGGCTTCTTTTCATTGAAAAGTTTCAAGTTCTTAGTTAGAAAAGTCTGTATAGCCTTCTCCCGCCAGAATGAAAGATATGCATCTTCTAGTGATCTATTGATAGGACAGGCACCTGTCAGTCACAAAGCGAGTGATGACAGGGAAACTGCTGGTTTGTCAGTCTACTGTCTATCCTACCTCTCAATACCTGTGATCATTTTGTGTGCTGTGGTTATCACGGAGGAGGGAGAGCATGATGCTTCTGTATCTCCTGTGAGCGAATTTACACGTCCCATGTAATTTAAGTGGTAACGATGAGTTTAAATCCACTTAATTATTGTTTTGTGTGTATTTATTTTCTTTTGCGTGTTTCAACTTTCATATATCCAGACATGGATTCAGGGCGCATAGGAAATTTATTGTGCTTTGATTGACGACCGAACAACAAGTGTTGACTAGTTTATAAAGCTGTCGAACTGACTGAATAAAGTCAATCTCCAATATCCCTTTGCTATTCATAAATCATACAACGTAGTTATAAGTCCATGGTATCGCACCATGACAAATAAAACAAAGATCTTGTTTGTATTTTTGGAAGGTGGCCCATGTACTCCCCCTTCACACAGGTGGTGACCCTTGTGACCTAAATAATTATTGTCCTATTTATAAACTTTCTTGCCTAGCTAAAATATTAGAATCATTAATGAATTCTCAGCTAAGATCTTTCTTATCTTTGAAATCTATTTGAAATCAGTTGGGTTTTAGACAAGGTCATAGCACAATCTCTACTTCATACCTAGTTATAAAGTATGTGGTTACCTGTATGGATAAAAGACAACATTGTGCTGCCCTCTTCATTGACCTGTCAACGGCTTTTGATACTGTTGATCACGCACTGCTAATTCAGGGCTTTCCTCAATTGGCCTAGACTGGGCTGCATGTAACTGGTTAAAAAATTACTTGACAGATAGAACTCAATGTGTATTTACTGATGGTGTTAAATCAGGTTCCCTGGAATTTACGAAAGGTGTCCCGCAGGGGTCAATTCTGGGTCCTGTACTTTTTACTGTTTACCTTAACAATATCTACTTGTCTGTAAAGAATTCAGATGATACTGTTGGGTATGCTATTGCCCCCACTGAGCAGGCTCTATCTGAACTACAGTCTGCCTGCATTGTATTACAGAAAAATGTTATTGACCTGAAATGAGTATTGAATGCAGGTAAAACTAAGTATGTGTTGTTCTCTAGAGAGCATAAAAATAACTCTGATGATTTAAGCATATGTACTTTGGATAGTGTCCATATTGGTTGTGTCCCTGCTTACAAATATCTGGGCATCTGGATAGATCAAAAGCTGTCTTTTAAAAAGCATATTGATGAGTTAGTTAAGAAACTGAGAATAAAAATGGGCTTCTTCGATAGAAATAGATCCTGCCTCTCACTAAATAGTAGAGAGCAGATTATGCAGTCGACGTTCCTATCGGTTCTACTGTAGACTATGGCGACATCATCTATATGAACACATCTGCCACTTCATTAAAGCCGTTAGAGGCAGTTTATTGTGCACTTCGCTTTATTACCAGTGACAATTTTAGTACTCATCACTGTATTCTCTACCAGAAAGTTGGTTGGCCCTCTTTGATGTCACGTAGGTTGATACATTGCTATCTTTTAATTTATAAAGTACTTTTACAAAAAGTCCCACTGTACCGAACATCTTTACTAAACTTTAGACATACAAGTTACCACACCCGGTCTCAGGGATGGATAACTCTGGAAATTCCTTTGGTCTCTACTGAGTTAGATAAATCAGCTTTTAGTTTTCTTCTTGCACCTTATTTGTGGAACAATCTTCAAAATGTTCTTAAATTTGATGTTTTAGTGCCTCTAAGGCAATTCAGAAAGCTGATTGAGGACCTTATTATTGATGAATGTGTTTGTTTGTTTTTACCGTGTTTTTCTTTCTGCTTGCATTTTGTATTTATATTGATGTGTGTATTTTCTGTAATTTCTGTAATTCAGGCTTGTCTGTAAAATAGACCATGGTCTCAGTATGACTCCCTGATAAAGATTAAATATAAAATAAAAAAATGTGTATGATTCGAAGCCCATGTCCAAGACTTGCCAGTGACCGGTAAAGTGACTTGTCAGTGTAACCTAGTGATGGGTTGTTTGCTAAATAACGCCTCTTTTTTAATTAATCTTTTAAGTGAATGTCGAGAACCAAATCGCATCAGTGAGAGAGCGTTCATTTGGTTCCCTAATTTGCATACTAGTAGGCTACTACTGCCTTTTAGCGATTATCTGGCGATAAATTATGAAAATATGGAAGATGTTGAATCCTCACTGCAGGAACAATAGGTAGTGGAGAGAGAGCCTCCTTCTGGCCCAAAATATGATAAAAGAAAACAGATGGAAGATTTTTAAAGCTAATGATACTTATATGGTATTATTAAAGATGTTGATATAGGCCTACTGATTTGATTCATTAAAGTGCCGAAAATTGAGTAGTAAACTGCTGTTTTCTGTGTAGCAAAGCCCATGTTTAACACCTGCTTCATTCTTCAAGCATACCTGTATTCATTGTCGCCTGTCTTTGTATAAAATTGGGGGTGCACAATCTGATGGGGGGTCTGAGGGTCCTCCCCCTGAAAATGTTTTGCAGTTTTAAAACCATTTCCCTCCAATTCTATATTGTTTCTCAACAGGGAATCAATGTTTTCTTGATAGAACACAAACATTTTCTTAGATTTTTGCCACAATAAACTAAAGAAAGAGTAGACTAGATTCGTTTTATCTGACTAGATCACTAATCTAACACCTTCCCTTTAAAGTCCCACCCACAGTGATTGATTGACAGGTATGAAACCCAACCAACTCTGTGACTCACAAACATCCTGCCCACTCCCCTGACAGTCCCAGCCACAGTTATTGATTGACAGGCCAAACTGTTAAAGGGATAGTTCACCCAAATCACAAAATGAAACATCGGTTTCCTTAACCTTTGTGTCCACAGCCACAGAGCCAATAAAATACATAATTTGAAGAACAAACATATTTGTGGAAATTCATATCTTGCAGTAAAACTGTAAATATGAATTTCATCTCAAGAGAAGACAGGTTTAATGTTAAAAAATATAATTGTACTTAGAAAATAGTCCTGATCATATAAGCCTAGGCCTAGACGATATCAAAAACCACTAACACACTGAATTCATACATACATTAAGGTGTTTCTAATCTACTCAATTCCACAACTAATTTGACCAATCTGAGAGGTAAAGTTGTTAAAGTATTCAATGATTTAGCTGTGTATTTCAGATGGAATCAAGGCATTAGAATGTACCAGAGGCCACCAAAATAGAGCTAATTCTGCTATTTTCTTCCCCTGTTTGACTGGCATCTTCTATTTTTCTGGCTACTCCATGGACTTAGGGAAAACACTGCTATCTATGTGCCAAGTCTGAAACTTTGACTTTTTGTAGTGTAAGAACCAAATGCTTGTATTTATATATCAAAGTGAATGAATGTAATTTACGTCTACTTGTAGATATATTTTTTGAGATGTTGCTACTCATAAGGATTTTGGTATGAATAGCAGAGGTGCAGATGTTCCTAGGGCTGGCAGGAAATCTCAACTCTTACTAGTGCTTTATGTCTGACAATTATAGATCTGAATGGTTCTGGTGTACTTGTAAATGTTCTATGTAGGGAAAGATGTTCACTCTTATATTCAGTGAAATGTGAAAGAATAGTAGATAGTGTAATACCGAATCAGGTATTCCTTGGTGTGATTTCTACATCTACAGCAATTTGTTTGCAACCTATAAAACATGTGTGATTATTTACATACCAGTCAAATGTTTGGACACACCTACTCATTCTATTTTTTTTCTTTATTTTTAGAATAATAGTGAAGACATCAAAACTATGAAATAACACATATGGAATCATGTACAGTACCTTGCAAAAGTATTCACCCCCTTGGCATGTTCCTATTTTGTTGCATTACAACCTGTACTTTAAATTGATTTTTATTTATATTTCATGTAATGGACATACACAAAATAGTCCAAATTGGTGAAGTGAAATGTTTAAAAAATAATAATAAATTAACTGAAAAGTGGTGGGTGCATATGTACAGTTGAAGTCAGAAGTTTATATACACTTAGGTTGGTGACATCAACACATTTCTTGTTAACAAACTATAGTTTTGGCAAGTTGGTTAGGACATCTACTTTGTGCATGACACATTAATTTTTCCAACAGTTGTTTACAGACAGATTATTTCACTTATAATTCACTGTATCTCAATTCCAGTGGGTCAGAAGTTTATATACACTAAGTTGACTGTGCCTTTAAACAGCTTGGAAAATTCCAGAAAATGATGTCATGGCTTTAAAAGCTTCTGATAGGCTAATTCACATCATTTGAGTCAATTGGAGATGTACCTATGGATGTATTTCAAGGCCTACCTTCAAACTCAGTGCCTCTTTGCTTGACATGATGGGAAAATCAAAAGAAATCAGCCAAGACCTCAGAAAATAAATTGTAGACCTCCACAAGTCTGGTTCATCATTGGGAGCAATTTCCAAACGCCTGACGGTACCACTTTCATCTGTACAAACAATAGTACGCAAGTATTAACACCATGGGACCACGCAGCCGTCATACCGCTCAGGAAGGAGACGTGTTCTTTTTGAAGAAATGTCCTCTGGTCTGATGAAACAAACATATAACTGTTTGGCCATAATGACCATCGTCATGTTTGGTGGAAAAAGGGGGAGACTTGCAAGCCGAAGAACACCATCCCAACCGTGAAGCACGGGGGTGGCAGCATCATGTTGTAGGGGTGCTTTGCTGCAGGAGGGACTGGTGCACTTCACAAGATAGATGACATCATGAGGAAAGAAACTTATGTGGATATAATGAAGCAACTTAAGACATCAGTCAGGAAGTTGAAGCTTGGTCGCAAATGGGTCTTCCAAATGGACAATGACCCCAAGCATACTTCCAAAGTTGTGGCAAAATGGCTTAAGGACAACAAAGTCAAGGTATTGGAGTGGCCATCACAAAGCCTTGACCTCAATCCTATAGAAGATTTGTGGGCAGAACTGAAAAAGCGTGTGCGAGCAAGGAGCTTACAAACCTGACCCAGTTACACCAGCTCTGTCAGGAGGAATGGGCCAAAATTCACCCAACTTATTGTGGGAAGCTTGTGGAAGGCTACCCGAAACGTTTGAACAAAGTTAAACAATTTCAAGGCAATGCTACCAAATACTAATTGAGTGTATGTAAACTTCTGACCCACTGGGAATGTGGGTTAAAGAAATAAAAGCTGAAATAAATCATTCTCTCTACTATTTTTCTGACATTTCACATTCTTAAATAAAGTGGTGATCCTAACTGACCTAAAACAGGGAATTATTACTAGGATTTTAAATGTCAGGAATTGTGAAAACTGAGTTTAAATATATTTGGCTATGGTGTATGTAAACTTCCGATTTCAACTGTATTCACCCCCTCTGCTGTGAAGCCCCTAAATAAGATCTGGTGCAACCAATTATCTTCAGAAGTCACATAATTAGTTAAATAAAGTCCACCTGTGTGCAACATAAGTGTCACGTGATCTGTCACATGACTTCAGTACATATACACCTGTTCTGAAAGGACTCAGATTCTGCAACACCACTAAGCAAGGGGCACCACCAAGCAAGCGGCACTATGAAGACCGAAGAGCTCTCCAAACAGGTCAGGGATAAAGTTGTGGAAAAAAAATATCAGAAACTTTGAACATCCCACGGAGCACCATTAAATCCATTATTAAAACATTTCAAGAATATGACACCACAATAAACCTGCCTAGAGAGGGTTGCCCACCAAAACTCACGGACCAGGCAAGGAGGCCATTAATCAGAGAGGCAACAAAGAGACCAAAGATAACCCTGAAGAAGCTGCAAAGCTCCACAGTGGAGATTGGAGTATCTGTCCATAGGACCACTTTAAGCCGAACACTCTTCCATGATACATTTTAAGAGTGGCCAGAACAAAAGCCGTTGCTTAAAGAAAAAAATAAGCAAACACATTTGGTGTTCGCCAAAAGGCATGTGGGAGACTCCCCAAACATATGGAAGAAGGTGCTCTGGTCAGATGAGACTAAAATTTAGCTTTTTAGCCATCAAGGAAAACGCTATGTCTGGCGCAAACCCAACACCTCTCATCACCCAGAGAACACCATCCCACCAACACCATCAACACCAGGCCAGGTCATCTGATGCAGCACTCCATCACTCTCCTTCTTGGTCAAATAGCCCTTACACAGCCTTGAGGTGTGTTCGGTCATTGTCCTGTTGAAAAACAAATGTTAGTCCCACTAAGCGCAAACCAGATGGGATGGCGTATCGCTGTGGTAGCCATGCTGGTTAAGTGTGCCTTGAATTCTAAATAAATCACAGACAGTGTCACCAGCAAAGCACCTCCACACAATCACACCTCCTCCTCCATGCTTCACAGTGGGAACCACAGAGATCATCCGTTCATGTAGAAAACAGTAAAAATAAAGAAAAACCCTTGAATGAGTAGGTGTGTCCAAACTTTTGACTGGTACTGTATGTCAGAGGGGTCCATAGATAAAATGAAAGGTAATGAGTGATAATCAATCATTAACTATACAGTATAAAAGAAGTAGATAATCAACTACACAGCAGGGAGTGGAGAGAGTAATGAAATGTTTGTGAGATCAAAGGTTTCACGTTGTGGGACATATTTAAAGCTTGCTATGGTGAAGTTTGGTTTGAGTTGGAGGAGTGTACATTTATATTACAGATTTACTTCACTGATTTCATGCATCATCTGCAACATTATTGTCTGCACTGTAATGGAAACCGGTAATTTATACGGTCTTTTGAGGTATTATCAACAGTGAAATATTGTGAAATGTTCTACTGCAGCATACTGCAATTTATGGTGCATTGTGGCAAAGTTTTGTGGGCGGGGAAATAATTGATGTATTTCAAATGGTACTGTAATTCCATCCCACAGAATACAGTAATTTACCATTTTTGGAGCGCCAAAAACCTGTTGACCACTAATGGGTGCATGGTATTACTGTTTCAGGCTCATTAACATATTTTTAGGCATTTCTTGTAAGAGTCTATATTTGTTGCACCCGTTGGTGTGAATGCTGTACCAATTTAACTGGTATGTGGTAGTAGTCCCTCATCAATAAAACATGTATAGGGGACAAATTGGTGTGCCATCAAGTCTGAAACCATTAATGGTTGTGCATATAACTGTAAAATACAAATCCCAGCACCCCTCAATTAATTGTATTAATTAATCCATGAATTAATGTATTCATTCATTAAGATTACTGTACCGTTTACTTAGGTAAATGGTATTGTATAAGTATAATACAGTGAAAATTGTATTTAACTATGTGTCATTACACAATACTTGCTTTGATACAATATTAATATAACCGTAGTTGTACTGCAATATGAAATAGCATAACTTATATACCACTAGCTCTACCACTAGCTGCCGGTAAGTTACTGTCAAATTACAGTGTGTGACAGTGTCAGTTTATAATGCAATGTATTGGCAATGTGCATCCTCCATACTCAATCAGATAACAGATTATATTGTAGCAGATTGTTTATGATAGGTCATAGGTCAATGTAATGTCTTAGTATCTATACAAATATTTTACCTTGAGCATTTAACCATCCAACACATTACCACAGACACAAGTATAGTGTTTACAGTCTGCTGTTTTATTCGCTAAAAAAAATATGGAAGATACACACTGCCAGATTACTGCCAGATTGACTATAAAAACAGCCTGTCCCGCCAAAATGGAAAGAGACAGAGCTGAATTTGTTATTTCCAGGAAGTCAACACAACATTGGTGAAAAAGATCGTAAAAAAGAAACAAATGTTATGTAAGGCAAGGACTTTGTTTCATGCACCAGTGAGATGGTACTGAATCTCAGACATTTCGGAGAGGGAGGCCATGTCAGTTCTCAAGTTCTTTGACCTTGATTTTTTTTTCCTGTATTAACAGAATGTCTAACATCCGTGGGGATTAGTGGAACGTCATTCCTGGCAGTAAGACTGAGCTTTTGACATTCACAAGAATCACAATGGTTTATTGCAACACCAGAACCCTGGAAGAACCTATAAACTGTGAATACAAATAAGTACAGTCATAAGCTATGCTAGAAAGAGAAGAATGATTCCCACATGTTTTTGTTTTTTTAAAACCTCAATCAAAATATGTCCAATGCACAATTAATTGAAATGTATTTAAGTGTGATAGCCATGTATTTTCTGCTACTCAAATAAGAAACCTGGGGTTGAGATTTGGAGTACAGACATTTTGTAAAAACAAGGGGAAACTATTTAAAACAGTATTAAACCATTCTTCAACTGCAGTTGTTTTGTTATGATTGAACTTATCATTAAAACACTTGTATGAGATCTTTTTATATTATTTAGTCAATGTATTTATTCATAGAGTATGACTGCCACAGCCTTTTTTTAAGTCTTTAACATTATTGTCAAAATAGAAGGAAGAACCCACGAGATTTAATGTGTTCATAAATCACATGCACAGGGTCCCAGATGTAATCGTCCCAGATGTAAAGGTCAAAGGTCAAAAAGAGCAGTGAATGAAACAATAATAATAATAATACAGTGCCTTCAGAAAGTATTCACACCCCTTGACTTTTTCCACATTTTGTTGTGTTACAGCCTGAATTTAGATTTTTTGTGTTACAGCCTAAATTGAGATTTTTTTTTACACACAATACCTTGTAATGCCAAAGTGGAATTGTTTTCCGAAATGTTTACATAGTAATAAAAAATGTAAAGCTGAAATGTCTTGAGTCAATAAGTATTCAACCCCTTTGTTATGGCAAGCCTACAGTAAACAAGTTCCGGAGTAAAAATCTGCTTAACAAGTCACATAATACGTTGCATGGACTCTGTGTGCAGTGATAGAGTTTAAAATGATTTTTTAAATGATTTTTGAATGACTACCTCATCTCTGTACCTCACACATACAATTATCTGTAAGGACCCTCAGTCAAGCAGTGAATTACTAACACATATTCAACCACAAACACCAAGGATGTTCTCCAATGCCTGGCAAAGAATGACACCTATTGGTAAATGTTTTTTTTTTTTAAAGCAGGCACTGAATATCCCTTTGAGCATGGTGAAGTTATTATGGTGTATCATTACACCTAGTCACCACAAAAAAAACGAATCCTTCCTAACTCAGTTGTCAGAGAGGAAGGAAATCGCTCAGGGATTTCACCATGAGGCAAATGGTGACTTAAAAACAGTTACAGAGTCATTTAATGGCTGTGATAGGAGAAAACTGAGGATGGATCAGAAACATTCAAAACTCAGCAAAAAAAGAAACGTCCCTTTTTCAGGACCCTGTTTTTCAAAGATAATTCATAAAAATCCAAATAACTTCACAGATCTTCATTGTAAAGGGTTTAAACACTGTTTCCCATGCTTGTTCAATGAACCATAAACAATTCATGTGGAACGGTCATTAACTTCTCTAGGATAGGGGACAGCATTTGGAATTTTGGATGAAATGCATGCCCAAATTAAACTGCCTGCTTCTCGGGCCCAGAAGGTATGATATGCATATAATTGGTAGATTTGGATGGAAAACACTCTAAAGTTTCCAAAACTGTTAAAATAGTGTCTGTGAGTATAACAGAACTGATTTGGCAGGCGAAAATCTGAGAAAAATCCATTCAGGAAGTAGTTTTTTTTGTTGGTTTTGTAGTTTTCTATTCAATGCCATTACAGTATCCATTGACTTAGGACTCAAATTGCAGTTTCTATGCCTTCCACTAGATGTCAACAGTCTTTAGAAATTGTTTCAGGCTTGTATTCTGAAAAATGAAGAAGTAAGAGCAGTCTGAATGAGTGGACCCTAAAGTGTCACAGAGCTTTTTCATGCGCGAGACCGAGATAGTGCATTTCTTGTTGACCTTTTAAATTGATGACGTTATTGTCCGGTTGAAATATTATCGATTATTTAGGCTAAAAACAACCTGAGGGTTGAATATAAACATCGTTTGACATGTTTCTATGAACTTTACGGATACAATTTGGATTTTTTTGTCTTCCTGTTTTGACTGCGTTTGAGCCTGTGGATTACTGAAGAAAATGCGCGAACAAAACATAGGTTTTTGGATATAAAGAAACTTTACCGAACAAAAGGAACATTTATTGAGAAAATTAATGTCTGCTGAGTGCAACCATATGAAGATCATCAAAGGTAAGGGATTAATTTTATCTCTATTTCTGACATGCGTAACTGTTCTACTTGGCTGGCTACTGTTTGTAATGATTTGTCTTGTGGGCTATGTTCTCAAATAATCGTACGGTATGCTTTCGCCGTAAAGCATTTTAAAAATCTGACACCGTGGTTGGATTCACAAGAAGTTAATCGTTAAACCTATGTAAAATATGTTTTGTTTTCTGAATTTTTATAATGAGTATTTCTGTATTTGAATTTGGCGCCCAGCAGTTTCACTGGCTGTTGAAGAGGTGGGACGCTACCGTCTCACGTGCCCAAGAGAGGTTTTAAGACACTAACAGCTTAGAGACAGTAGGCAATTAAGGTCACAGTTATGAAAACTTAGGACACTAAAGAGGCCTTTCTACTGACTCTGAAAAACATCAAAAGAAAGATGCCCAGGGTCCCTGCTCATCTGCGTGAATGTGCCTTAGGCATGCTGCAAGAAGGCATGAGGGCTGCAGATGTGACCGGGGAAATAAATTACAATGTCCGTACTGTGAGACGCCTAAGATACAGAATGGACAGCTGATCGTCCTCGCAGTTGCAGACCACGTGTAACAACACCTACACAGGATTGGTACATCCGAACATCTATGGTGGCAAAAGTGCAAGATTATGTTTTAATATTTCTATTGCATCAAATAGTTGTTTTATTCAACAGAATAGAGTATTGTTAACTATTGTGTGTGTGTTCTACTGAGGATGGGCCTCTGGGAGATAACACTGACAGGAGATTTACGATGCCTTTTGGGTGATAAAGCGCATTCCAGAGCATGGGTTAATGTTTCTGTTCTATACCGTACCAGGGAGAGATGGTTCCAGTTTGGAGTCGTAGGGCCAGACACTGGTCTATACAATGAAAACTGTTGACACAGCAGATACTGTCTGCTATTTATTATAGGTATCTTTCATACAAATCTTAACCTTGTGACCCATTCTATATATCTGTTGTTCGTCATGTAGGTTGAAAGGGGTGTAGCTTGGCTATAAGAGACCTTTGTAATTTTGTCTCGGCGCTCTCAACGTATAATCAGAGATGGTGATTCGTCGACAAGCCATCACTATTGCAAAGTACTCACTATTAAAGATTTAGTTTAAGTATAACTCTGACTTGTGTGATAAGTTTGTCTCTCCTCATTTGATTGTAAAGAAATGAACCTGCACACATCACACCTGTGATACAGGTACAGGATGGCAACAACAACTGCCAGAGTTACACCAGGAACGCGCAATCCCTCCATCATTGCTCAGACTGTCCGCAATAGGCTGAGAGTGGCTGGACTGAGGTCTTTTAGGCCTGTTGTAAGGCAGGTCCTCACCAGACATCACCGGCAACAACGTCGCCTATGGGCACAAACCTATCGTCGCTGGACCAGACAGGACTGGCAAAGGTGCTCTTCACTGACGAGTCGTGGTTTTGTCTCAACATGGGTGATGGTCGGATTCGCGTTTATCGTCGAAGGAATTAGCGTTACACAGACGCCTGTACTCTGGAGCGGGATCGATTTGGAGGTGGAGCTTGTTGTCATTGCAGGCAATCTCAACGCTGTGCGTTACAGGGAAGACATCCTCCTCCCTCATATGGTACCCTTCCTGCAGGCTCATCCTGACATGACCCTCCAGCATGACAATGCCACCAGCCATACTGCTTGTTCTGGGTGTGATTTCCTGCAAGACAGGAATGTCAGTGTTCTGCCATGGCCAGTGAAGAGCCCGGATCTCAATCCTATTGTGCACGCCTGGGACCTGTTGGATCGGAGGGTGAGGGCTAGGGCCATTCCCCCCAGAAATGTCCGGGAACTTGCAGGTGCCTTGGTGGAAGAGTGGGGTAACATCTCACAGCAAGAACTGGCAAATCTGGTGCAGTCCATGAGGAGGAGATGCACTGCAGTACTTAATGCAGCTGGTGGCCACACCAGATACTGACTGTTACTTTTGATTTTGACCCCTCCCCTTTGTTCAGGGACACATTATTCAATTTCTGTTAGTCACATGTCTGTGGAACTTGTTCAGTTTATGTCTCAGTTGTTGAATCTTGTTATGTTCATACAAATATTTACACACGTTAAGTTTGCTGAATATAAATCCAGTTGACAGTGAGAGGACGTTTCTTTTTTTGCTGAGTTTAGTTGCTACACAGTACTAACCTAATTGATAGAGTGAACAATGTGTGTGTGTGTGTGTTTGTGTGTGTGTGGGGGGGGGGGGGGGTCTACATACTGAAATAGCTGAATCAGCTAATCTGAAGCGGTGTCTGCAGTACATACTTTTGTATATATAGTGTTTTTAACAACTGTAACAATGATACCTATCCATTGGGGGTGGGGGCAGGGTAAAATATCTGCTGGGGGGGGGGGGCAGGTAGCTGCCTAGTGGTAGCTATTCAGTAGCCTGGTGGTGTGGGGGTAGAAGCTATTGGCCAGTCTGACAGCTATAGAGCCTTGCGGTCAGTGGCTGAGTTGCCGTGTCAGTATGAACTCGATATTGTCATAAACAAAACAAGCAGCATTTTCCTAAACAACCAGAAATGGTCAGGCCTCAAACCATGTTCTGTTCACTTGGAAATAATCATTTGAGTCGCGAGAGACACAGGTGGACCTGCAAATGGAAAACAAATTGAGCAGTAGCACTATTGATATTTGTTTCTGCTCACATCAGGAAACCTTAAAATCCAATATTCTCAGGCACTCAAAATAGAGTGGTCTAGCAGCTACTAGAACTTGGTATTCTACAACCAACCTACTAGTGTTACCGACAAAACTCGTGGGTCCTTTTTATCACAAGTGTTGGACCGTAGCAGTTTTTTTGTTCATTTATGAGAATTTCATAGGAAGTACTGTATCTAAGTGATGACAATGATAATGCTGTGTGCTGTGTGCTCACATATTGTGTGTGTGCTCACATATCGTCTGTGTGTGTGCTCCTGTTGTGTTACCATGGCAATTATGCTTCCATATGACAATACATCCTGTGGTGTGAGGAAGGATAGTAGTACTTTGCTGGCAGAGAAGATTTGTGTCTCCCCTGACCTGCAAACTATGAGGGGTGTAGAGTCAAATCTGAGAGTGAGGATTTCTGTTTAAAATACAGTGGGCATCTTCTTTAAATTTCTTGATGAATCAGGTAAGTAATATAGCAACACGTATTTAATCGTCATTAGTAGTTATAGTAATGGTATACGGGTAACAAAGTAATAAAATAGTAGTCTTAGTAATAAACATATATGAGTTTGTCTAGTTGCAGGTTAAATAACTATGTGAATAAGGGGCCCAAATGGACATTTGTCATTCTTCTGATTGTCTACCCCAGCAAAGTGGCAGAAGCTCAGGGAGAAGGTAGTAAAATATTTTCAGTAGTTTATCCTTATATAGTTCATTCGTTATGTTACACTATCATCAAGTTTGTGACAAACAGATTTTCTTTCAGTGTTCCCACAGGGAGTGAAGGCTGATGTTGTTATCCTGATGGATGAATCTACTAGCATACAATATATAGACTTTATGATGATGAAGACATTTCTGGATACCCTGGTGCACTTTGTTTGTGGGCACCGACCATATCAGAATCAGTCTGATGAAGTTTAGTACATCACCAGAAGTTGTGTTCTGGCTCAATGATCATATGAATAGAAGTGAAATCCTGAAGGGTATTTACTCTGTTGGACAAACGGGAGGTGACACATATACTGGAAAGGCCCTGAGGCTTATGATGGCTCTGTTTCAGAAGGTTAAAGGCAGCAGGGCAAGTGAGGGTGTTCCCCAAATTGGAATTGTCATCACAGATGGAGAATCCACTGATCCCTATGACATGGAAGTGTCAGCACATCTTCTAAGGAGACATGGCGTTTCTCTCAGGGGCACATTGGTATTCAAGGCGCTTCAAAGAAAGAGTTGTTAACGATCACTGGCAATCCAGAGAATGTGTTCCTTATTGATACATTTGGAGACATGAAGAGCATTGTCACGTATGTGTCCCGTATGTCGCCCAGAGGCTCTGTGACCTGGCAGAGGAGAGGGTGTCCAGCAACCTGACAGGTACTTATGTGGCCGATGTGAAATGGCTATCTAGTTAGCGGTGGTGCGCGCTAATAGTGTTTCATTCGGTGACGTCACTTGCTCTGAGACCTAGAAGTAGTTGTTCCCTTTGCTCTGCCAGGGCCGTGGCTTTTGTGGCGCGATGGGTAATGATGCTTCGTGAGTGACTGTGGTTGATGTGTGCAGAGGGTCCCTGGTTCGAGCCCAGGTTGGGACGAGGAGAGGGACGGAAGCTATACTGTTACATTGATGCTGTTGACCCGGATCACTGGTTGCTGCGGAAAAGGAGGAGGTCAAAAGGGGGGTGAGTGTGGCCGATGTGAAAGGGCTAGCTAGTTAGCGGTGGTGCGCGCTAATAGTGTTTCAATCGGTGACGTCACTCGCTCTGAGACTTAGAAGTAGTTGTTCCCCTTGCTCTGCAAGAGCCGTGACTTTTGTTGCGCCATGGGTAACAATGCTTCGTGGGTGACTGTTGTTGATGTGTGCAGAGGGTCTCTGGTTCAAGCCCAGGTTGGGGCGAGGAGAGGGACGGAAGCTATACTGTTACACTTACACCAGCCTGGAGTGTGAATGAGTAGGAGTTATATTCAGGTTTCCGTCCCCTGAAATGTTTGTTGAATTAGTTTCCATTTCCATCCGTAGTGTATTCTAAACATATAAGTTTTGCTATATTACAACATAATGCCATACGTTATGTTTTAAACAATTAGGTAGACTTGTAATTCAAGTTTGTTCTGCCAGTCTGTTCCCAGGGACCATCCATCGATATCATGATTATTCTGGATGACAGATCCCAGCGCATCATGCCTCAGGAGTTTGAGCTTATCAAAGACTTCCTCCGATCACTGCTGCACTGCTTCTACCTAGGGCAGGACCAGGTTCGAGTGGGCCTGGTTCCATATAGTCAACACAGTGACACGGCGGCGTTCAACCTCAGCACTCCCCTAAAAAACAGGGAGATCCTAAAGTACATCTGGAATCTGAGACAGTCAAACAGTTCGACCACAGAGACTGACCAACACCTGGAGATGATGAGTGAGCTTCTCAGGGAGGAGAGGGAGGGTGTCAGAGGAGAATCAGTGACTAAAGTTGGGTTGGTCATTATGGGCAGTGAGCTCCATGAGAATGTGAGAGCATCATTGGAAGAGCTCAAGAATCATGGTGTATCTCTGTATGCTATCGGGGGCGCCAATGCTTCACTGATGGGTCTGAACAAGATCACTGGCAGTCGCGAAAATGTGTTCTTCGTCCAGAAATTCTCAGGCCTGCAGGAGATCTCTGAACGTATCAGCCAGGAGAGCTGTAGCTCAGCAGAGGACAGGGGAGAACAGGTCATCCACGTGCCACCACCAGGTAACCTGCCCTCTTGTTATCTTGTCTTTGTCCACAGTACCCCAAGTCTTTATTACAACTACTTCCAATGAAGAACTGAGTGTCATCATCATGTCTCCCATAAACCCATGTTGATTTTGATTCAATCACCCTCCTGGTTTTTAGTGATTTAGCCCAATCTCTGCCAACATACAGTATGTAGTTGTTCTTCTCACAGGTCCAAAGAACACTAAGGTGACAGACAGCCAGGTCACTCTCTACAGGGGCCAGTCTCTCTCTGCTCTCTGTCCCTATGACCAGAGGTACAAGGAGGATGTGAAATACTGGTGCAGTATGAAGGGAGCGTTAGACTGCGCTACCATAGTGCGTACTGACTTTCCTTTGCAACGAGAGGATGTGTCCATCACAGATGACCCCAGCCAGCATGTCTTCACTGTGACCATGCAGAATCTACAGACTCAGGACACAGGGGAGTATGTGTGTGCTGTGGAAAATGGAAGAAACCCCCTCTACATGGCATCTCTGTCACTGACTGTCACTGCAGGTGATATAATATTTATCATAGTCCTGCTTTGTCATGGTTGGATTTTAGCTACGCTTTCAAAAACAAAATGTCATTAACATCTCTGCAGGGTAAATTCCCTTTCAATTGCAGTCAATTCAGGAAGTACACTGAAATTCCAATTATTTTCAATGCTGCTCCCGAGTGGCGCAGCGGTCTAAGGCATCAGTGCAAGAGGCATCACTACAGTCCCTGGTTCGAATCCGGCCGTGATTGCAAGTCCCACTGGGCGGTGCACATTCGGCCCATCATCATCCGGGTTTGGCCGTCATTGTAAATAACAATTTGTTCTTAACTGACTTGCCTAGTTAAATAAAGGTTCAATTAAAAAAATATAATAATAATTCTATGAGGAAAATTGAAATTGGAATTTGTAAGTAGTCTGCTTGAACAGCAACAGCATCCTCATTAACGGTTACAGAAACGTTTTACTTGCTATGACTGTGATATGTTGTTTATCTACCTTAATGGAATGCACTAACTGTAAACTGTAAAATTCACTATGTAAAGCTATACAGATTCCGTGATAGAAATGCAAAGGTCATTTCCGATTGAGCCAACATACAATATGCAGCGTTTAATCTGAAGGTAGTCTCCGATAAAGCGGGAACATTGCCTTAAATTTCAATCACGCTGTAAAGCTGAACTTCCGCGATGCGGCTTGAATAGAGCCCTAAGACACTCTGGATAAGAGTGTCTGCTAAATTACCAAAATGTAAATGTATATGTGAAAATTAACATACCAAAATTAACTGCAAAATGAACTGCATTAATGGTTATTAATTATTGGCTTTGTTTCAGGGCATAGAATAATACTCAGCATCCTTTGCAATTGTTAATTTTTACATTACTACATTTCTATGTAGTTCATTTAGCAGATGCTCTCAGATGATCACATCATAGTGCCAACAGGATTCTGATACCAATGTAGAGTGAAAGGGGGCCACAGAAGTATCCTGTTACAAAATACATTGGAGTCTAGATCAGCCCAGTGTATTATAAATTACAAAATACTCTGAAGTAATTTCCATATATGTAACATATATACTGCCCACCTCTGAATATACATTTAATTCACCCCAACCCTGGATCTCTGTATGATGCGCGAGACAGAGCTTGCTTTGTCTGTATCGTTTCTGTGTTTCCATATTCCGGGCTTCCCAGATGTGTCAGTGAGGAGCAACATGGTGTCTGGTAAGGAGGGGAACAGCACCACAGCCGAGTGTCTCTACAGTGACATCATGGATGACAGTGAGAAGATGTGGTGTAGGAACGGGACACCTGCAGGGAACTGGAGCTCCTGCTTGACTGCAGAGGGAGAACGGGCGTCTCAGGACCGCATGGATTTGATCATCAATACATGGAGTCGCACCTTCACTGTGACGATGAGACATCTGGAGATGAACGATACCGACTGGTATTGGTGCATAGCAGGAGACGAGCAGATCCCGGTGTACATCTCAGTCCTCAATGCATCTAACGCATGTAAGCTGATAGACTGTCACAGATCCACTATCACTCACATTTAAGGCTTTGTAGCCCCCTTCAGAATACAAATAATGCAGACGAAAAATTTCATTTTCATTTTCAAGAGACATTTATTGAAACAAGAGAATAATAATAATTATAATAACAATAATAATAATACTTGTTTATATTTCATTTACAAGTGCTCTGCATGTGATGCTTGCTACACAAATCAATGATTCAAAGGTCCTTTCCCTCACAGCAATATCTCCTCCAACCATGGACCTGATTACTTTCCCTTTGGTCTTGACTCTGAGAGGAATGGAGGATGATAACTCAAGGTGGAGGTGAGACTATTGCTTTGTTTATTCATTAGTGTAGATATACTGTAACAGAGAGGCTCATTTAGATTTTTCTTTTAGGTTTTCTAGTTGGGACTGGGAGAGATATCTGGATATTCTGCTGAAAGGTGCTGTTGGCCTGGTATTTTTAGCATGCACCATCCTAGCAGCTCTGGTGATGAGAGACTACCAAAGTAAGTGCTATGTATTTTTATCACTTAAATCGGTGAGTCCAAATATCTCATTAAAAATGACCATGTATGATTAGATTATACTTATTGACTTATTTAAGTGAAATTTAACACACTATTTATGTCAGACAAAAACAGGAAAGAACTCAAGGAAAACAGGAAGCAGGTAAATCAACGTCTCTGAATTTGTATTTATTCTTCATTTAATGTACAAAATTAACAGAACATGACAATGTGTGTCATTTTAATAATTGTAATCCCCCTCACCTAGGATCCATAAGATCCTCTCAGTCTCCAGTATGTCAGGTTTTTGAAAGACATCTTCAAATGTTTATAGCTCTTTCAGTTCTGTTATAAAGATACACACCTTACCTAAAGATGAATGCTATTGTACAATAATGTGTAGTCACATTGCTTTTTCCTGAACTTTTAATTCAGTTATTGATTTGTTTTGTAACGTTAGCTAATTACACATGATATCTATTTGTGTGTATGTGTGCTCTTATGATTGTATGTTATTGCTACAATCCATTTACTGTACATGTGATTATGTTGGTTGATATTAAAGCAAACTTAAAGTAATTTTTATGATCCAAATTAATTTTTAGGCTCTTTTATTTATATTATTGATCTTGATTTATCACCAGCTCAGTCATCTCTCCTTCCACAGGTCTGATATCTGACAGGAGATAAGAGAGAGACAAGTCAAGGGATGGGGTAGCTTTATAACGGTGATGAAATGGTCAGGTTAACAAATGAAACAGTATGTTCCCAAGAAAACATACTAAAAATTTATTTATTTATTTTGGAGCCGAAAGAGAAATGATAAAGTTGAAGGAGGAGAGCACTTACTATTCCTGGAAGATCTATAGATGTTAACTGCAGCCATAACAAGAATAACCAACAACACCATGGCCAACACAATGAGAATAGGAGCATGCCAGGGCAGGTTTCTAAAATTGAAAAAAACATAAGATCAAAGAATGGTAACAAAAGGAAAAGTAGTAATTTGATGAAGCAGCACAAGTTAGAAACCGTAACTTGACTCACATGTAAATACATTTTCATACAGAGGGTGACATCTTGTGGCACAACATAGAAGTAATGCAGCAAAAACAGTGAACTTTGAATAGAATTCTATGAGTATCAATCAAAACATACCTGATTGTCTTGTTAGTAGCTGTAGATTCAGTAGCAGGACAGCATGTAGGTACTACTGTTGTTAGTGAAGAAGTCAGTGTGGAAGAATGGATTGTGATGTATGGAACTGAGACGGATGGAAATGGAGTTGCAGAGCCATAGGATGTTGTCAGAGCAGAGTCTACTGTGGCGGAAGGGTTTGTCTTTGAGGCAGAGGTAGCTGTGGAGTCTGTGAATGTCGAGAATGCGGAGTGTGACATGGGCAGCGTTGGAGTAATCACTGCTTCTGTGGAAGGAAACATGGGTAGGAAGTCAGAAATGCAACAAAATATCTTATTTTGCTTCTGAAATATTACTGCAAATATCAACTTCAGTGTTGGTGTTTTCAGTATAACAATTTTCTCAATGATGAAGAAAAAAAACTTCAACAGAATACTACAGCACAAGCATAAGGTGGTGCAAACAAACTACAGTGTAACAATGCTTCACTCTACCAGCATCAACTGACCTGCAGTGTTCCTGTGTGCTGTGGATCTCTGAGTGACGTTGATATAAACTGCAGCCTGTAGGTCTCCAACAGAGCACCAATACCAGCCTGCATCTTTCTTCTCTAGTTCTTTCATTGTCACATTGAACACTCCCCTCTTGCCATCACTGATCACAACAGATGCATTCTGGCTAGTGTCTGTCTGTGTCTGACAGGAATGCCGGTCCCCACTCCTGCACCACTTCTTCTCTTTGCCTCTGAGCGTGTCACTGTAGAGACACTGTACACTGACACTGCCCCCCTCCTCACCAGATACCAGCTCATCAACCACTGACAGATCAGGAGAGCCTGATGGAAAAGATATACATTATTATTACTTCTGTAATATGCTACATTTCCCCAGACTTTTTACAGAAATTATGCAATGCAAAAAGTAGTGTAAGGTCAAAAATGTACATTCAAGTGGAGCTTACCTTGGGTGACTGTGAGGTCCATGGAAACTTTAACATCTGGCTTGCCTATCCTGCCCACTTTCAGAGCACACCAGTACCTGTTGGTGTCAGTTTCCTGTAGGTTCTCCATGGTCACAGTGAAGACCAGCTCCTCTGGGATGTCTGTGATTGACATGCCTCCTCTGCTCCGCCTTGGGTCGGTGCTTGCCATCACTGTACATAAGGGCCAAGTTCTGCCCTTACACCAGTATTTGGCATGGTCTCTGAACATGCGGTGGTAGTGACAGGGGATCGTGATGGCTCCGCCACTCTTTGCAGTACTTTTTGTCACCGTCCAAAGACTGTTGCAACCTGTGTTGAATGAATAGATAGTAGACTGCTCAGTGCGATCCATTTCAAATATATTTGTGAAAGCTGTATTAGAATAAGCTGGATAATGGTTTATTCTGTCTATTGAAAAGCTAAAATATCAAATATTTGTTTGTATCTCTAAAAACATGATTTATGAGTATAATACAATTTTTACTCAAAAGTAAAGGGGGGATATCGGGTGGACAGTGAGGTATTAAGGCACCACAGGCCAATAAAACATTGCACAACAATTTCCTTTTTCTTCACAGTATGCTAATACTGCTTCCTCTAATACAAGAGAACAGTATTGAATGTAGCACCTATTTCTAAAACATAGATTATTTTTCACTATGTGTAGGCTTATATTTTGTTGTTTATGGAATGCAATACTTAGAAATTACCAAGGCAATTATTTTAGGGCTTTTGATGCAATTACCACACCCAAGACTTAAAAACACTTTAGAATCTGATTAACTATGAAAAGTTAGAGACCCCCAAGACATCCAACATACAGTATAATACATATTCATTGTAAATGAGAGGCTCACCTGATGGTCCATGGACAAAGACAAGGATGAGAAGATAAAGGGAAACCATGTGTACTTATTTGTTCTAATTGTGTCAATACCAATGTTAGTCTTCTCTCTCCTTAGTCAAATAGACGTGTACAGCATGTCAAAGTAATATGTAAATGTGTGAGCTGGTGCAATCCGCATCAGTGTGTTTGCTCACAGTGTCTCCTAGTAAATCAATCTTAATATATCAGTGGGTCTGATTGCTTTTGCAAGAACATTGACTCTCACTTCCTAATCAGTGCGTCAGACACACAATGAAACTTCCTGTGAGTAACAGGTCCGTGCGTTATAGTAACCCATTACTGGGCAACACTGTACTGGAATGTCTACATGTGTTCATAAGTGTTGCAACTTACAAATACCACAGTCTGTTTGGTCAGAATGAGGTTAGAAGATTATCAAGTTAGTCAATGGACAACCACCAATGGAAGTCTGTCTAAATCACATCACAATGAAAGATAATTGTATTTTAGTGTATTGGGAAGCGAATTAGATGATTTCACTTAATGATGATCCAATTCATACCACTCTAATATAACTAATGTTGTGTTATTGTAATTCATTATAATTCATAATAAATTGTTTATTCACCTACTACTCACATTCATCATCATATCTGTACTTCTACAGATGGAGGTTCATTACAACTTTACTCTAATGTTGATTTTCTACGTTTCATTCCTGATTGAGCCTTTTCCCACAGTTAGAGCAGACTAGTGTTTTGGTTCCACTGTGACTGAGGAGATGGGTTTTCAGGTGAGCCGCTCTGAAGAAACTCTTGTCACACTGACAGCATTGACACGTATTCTTCCTTGTGTGGCTCTGCTGGTGGTGTTTAAAATCTCCCCTTTGACATTTTCTCTGCTTCTGTGCTGGAGATGTCTCCCTGTTGCAACTTGTATGAAAGCAGATTGATTTTGATAGACTTTATATGCGACTACTCTTCTCTTTTATTCACCTTGAAATCCCCATTATAGATGGCGATGAGGATAGGATGCTAAGGTTTTCACCAGTGCTCGGTGAGCAACGCTTCAGAATTAGCTTTCTGGAGGTGAGTCAAACGTGTTCTCCTCTTTTGTGGAGCATTCCGTGCATGGTTTCTCTCACTGAGAGGTTGTCTTCCCTTGGTACAGTGCCTTCAGAAAGTATCCCTTAACTTATTCCACATTTTGTTGCGTTATACAGCCTGAATTCAAAATTGAATCTTTTTTTTTTCTCACGCATCTACGCACAATACCCCATAATGACAGTCAAAACATGTTTTTTGAAAATATTAATCGTGTGAATAACCATTTACATACAGATTCACACCCCTGAGTAAATACTTCTAGAAGCAATTTTGGCAGCAATTACAGCTGTGAGTCTGTCTGGGTAAGAAAGACTAAGAGCTTCCACTCCTGGATTGTGCAAAATTTGCCCATTATTGTTTTCAAAATTTTTCAAGCTCTGTCAAATTGGTTGTTGATCATTTCTAGACAACCATTTTCAGGTCTTGCCATAGATTTTCAAGTAGATTAAGTCAAAACTGTAACTCAGGGCCTCCCGAGTGGCGCAGTGGTCTAAGGCACTGCATCACAGTGCTAGCTGTGCCACTAGAGATTCTGGGTTTGACTCCGGCCGCGACCAGGAGACCCATGGGGCGGCGCACAATTGGCCCAGCATCGTCCGGGTTAGGAGAGGGCTTGGCTGGCAGGGATGTCCTTGTACCATCGCGCATTAGGTACTCATGTGGTGGGCTGGGCTGACACGGTTGCCAGGTGTACAGTGTTTCCTCTGACACATTAGTGCGGCTGGCTTCCAGGTTAAGTGGGCATTGTGTCAAAAAGCAGTGTGGCTTGGTTGGGTTGTGTTTTGGAGGACGCATGGCTTTGACCTTTGCCTCTCCCGAGTCCGTACGGGAGTTGCAGCGATGAGACAACTAACTACTAATTGGATGTTGTTGATCCATCCTCAGTTTTCTCCTATCACAGCCATTAAACTCTGTAACTGTTTTAAAGTCACCATTGGCCTCATGGTAAAGTCCCTGAGCAATTTCTTTCTTCTCTGGGAAAATACAGGCGTCCTTCCTCCGGTGAGGAAGGACGCCTGTATTTTTGTAGTAACTGGGTGTGTTGATACATCATCCAAAGAGTAATTAATAACTTCACTATACTCAAAGGGATATTCAATGTTGGCTTTTTTATTTTGAACCATCTACCAATAAGTGCCCTTTGCGAGGCATTGGAAAATATCCCTGGTCTTCATGGTTCAATCTGTGTTTGAAATTCACTGCTCAACTGAGGGACCTTACAGATAATTGTATTTGTGGGGTAGAGATGAGGTAAGCATTCAAAAATCATGTTAAACTCTATTATTGCACACAGAGTGAGTCCATGCAACTTATTATTTGACATGTTGTAGGCTTACCATAATAACAAAAGGGGTTGAATAATTATTGACTCAAGACATTTCAGCATTTAATTTGTAATTAATTTGTAAAAAATGTGGGGGGGAAAAAAATCCAATTTAGAATTATGGGGTATTATTGTGTGTCGGCCAGTGACCAACAATCTAAATTGTATCCATTTTAAATTCAGGCTGCAATACAACAAAATGTGGAAAAAGTCAAGGGGTGTGAATACTTTCTGAAGGCACTGTAGACTACATGACCAAAAATATGTGGACACCTGCTCATTGAACATCTCATTCCAAAATCATGGGCATTAATATGGAGTTGGTCCCCCCTTTGCTGCTATAACAGCCTCCACTCTTCTGGGAACACTTTCCACTAGATGTTGGAACATTGCTGCTTCCATTCAGCCACAAGAGCATTAGTGAGGTCGGGCACTGATGTTGGGTGATTAGGCCTGGCCGCCGTAACATAAAGCTCCCGACTAACAGTTATTTTAAAGTCTTGTGCTGACGTTGCTTCCAGAGGCAGTTTGGAACTCGGAAGTGAGTGTTGCAACCGAGAACCAATACATTTTTACATGCTACACGCTTCAGCACTTGGCGGTCCCGTTCTGTGAGCTTGTGTGGCCTAACACCTCGCGGCTGAGCCGTTGTTGCTCCTAGACGTTTCCACTTCACAATAACAGCCCTTAAAGTAGACCGGGGCAGCTCTAGCTGGGCAGAAATTTGACGAACTGACTTGTTGGAAAGGTGGCATCCTAAGACAGTGCCACATTGAAAGTCACTGAGCTCTTCAATAAGGCCATTCTACTGCCAATGTTTGTCTATGGAGATTGCATGGCTGTGTGCTCGATTTTATACACTTGTAAGCAACGGATGTGGCTGAAATAGCCAAATCCACTAATTTGAAGGGGTGTCCACATACACTATATATACAAAAGTATGTAGATTTCGGTATAAAGAGCCTCGTTGTATCACAAAGTAATAATATTGGTCTTTAATATTGGTCTTGTTGTAGTCGACTTGGTTAAAAATGTATACCAGTATCAGACACCAATGGCCTTTCTGTACCGTGGCAGTCTGAACAAAGTCAGGAATTGTGTAAGTACAAGGTCAGCAAAGTGGAAAACCAAATCAGCTGTGTGTGGTTTGTGCGGTGGAGCTGCAAAACTACATCTTTAAAACTCGAGTGACATCTGCCTTGGTGGTGTTGGCCTGGTGGAAAAGTAACCAATCGGTTTACTGACCACACAATCGTTAGAGCCCCCCCCGGGACCAGCGATTAGCAACCACCGGCTGATCTCCTTTGTGATACTGCTATACCAAAAAAAAGTGTTACTGTGTGTATTTTGTTTAGCAGGGTAGTGAAATCTTGTTCAGATTAGTTTTAAAAAGTCAGCCATAAAGAGCCTGTGTTCAGTGTCACGTTGTTGGTTCATTTTAGTGACTAAGGTTGAGAAGCCCTGGGGGCGGCGTGACCACTCGATCTGGTTCTGTGAAACCAGACCAGCCCGTTTAAGGTAGAATTGTGATTACTTCACTTCAACAAGCCGTTAACATCTCTAGGAGGTGCAATCTGCTGGGTTCTGTCTCTAATCTGAAGACTGATGGTCACAATTGTGAATTCTGTGAGTTTCGCTGTCAGGGACCAGGGTTTAGCAACCCCCGGTCTCCTTTTTGATACTGCTATGCAACGCTTGCAGTTAGCCACTGATTCCTCCCAAACCAATCATTGTAGAATTTGCTATTTCCAACTTGTTGTGTAATGTTTATGGCCGATGAGCACCAATACGTTTTATCTATAATTTCTCTTCATATGACAAGGATTTTCCAGTAGATTTTCAACTTGATTCATAATGATGACTGCTTGTCTAGCTTGCTAGCTAAGATTTTGAAAGTATGATGTTGACATGATCAATCCAATCAAAGCTTCGGTTGATATAACGTGATTTGACGTCATTTTATCTGTGGCCAAACTTCTTGGATGGGTACTTCTAATGTAAATCTATGGCAGAACCCAAGGGGCTTGAATTTCCGAGCTCTCCCTGTAGATTTTGTGGTGACGTAGTGTCCCCATGAGTGACAGAACACTGAGCCAATCACAGCACAAGTAGAGAACATTACCAACATTATTTTCCGCTGGCTGCCCCACCACCACCGAAAGCACTGAGCTGGGCTGAAACACCTGCATTTTGGAGCTGCCTTACTCAAGAAAGCAAAAAAGAGACCATGTTTGTACGCGGCTTTATTAACTCAATGTTGTTCTTTTACATTGTTTGCGAACTGATATGTGACACGTATTAATGCCAAAATAACATGCAAAACCGGCAACAACAAAAAAAAAATATATAATCGTATTTATTTTTTGCTAAACAGGTAGGCTCTACCCCACATGCACTGAATGATGGGTTGCCACTGGTCTACTTTCGGAACTATGGTTCTATATTTGTGAATTGCCTTTCACCCTCCAATATTAGATGTCTGCTTCTTTTGTCATGGTAGAACAAAGTTACAAAAACATGGAGAAAAGATGGTGGTTTGTGAAGGGCCAGCCGTGCGGATGGCTGGAGCTTTAGGTCGAAATATAAGATTAGGCTGAGAAGGCAGCCGTGTTGATATGTGAAATTTCTCTGACAGGACAATAAATAAATAAAAATTCCACTCAAAAAGACAAGAGTATTGAAGCCCTTGAGCTGCCTGACAAATTGCATGACTGTGATTGGTTTTGAAAAGCTGTAAGGAGTAGTTCCTTACAACTTGATAGTTATGTTTTTAATTAGTTGAACATTGATATATGGCTGATGTATTTTATAGTTACATATGAATCAAAAAATAAGACATTTATAATATAGCAAATAAAGAATATCCAACGGAGATTGGTAACACATATCTACAGTAAAACTTTAGACTAAAATACAAACTATGCCTTCCAATAATGACAAAGTAAAGGGTGCTGTCCTCCCTGTGAACAAAAGTGTTTCATTTTTTAAAAACCTGTTGGGCATCTGAGCTATCGATGCATGTGTCCTGAGACTACTTGGGGCTCCGGGTTAGAGTAAATGAAAATAGGAGTATGTGTAATTTGAGACACTTATTGGATAATCCTGGAGTACGGAATGTTTTACTTTTAGGTGGACAAATGAAATAGAAATTATAACTAATATGACTTTTTGTTTGGTAAAAAGGATATCATTATAAATAAGAAATTGATCTTAATTGACCTGCCTGTTAAAATAAAAGTAAAATAAAAAATATACAGACAGCTCAGCACTGTGTACTTAAAATGTAATATATGCTGTATTTGTTTATCCTGAAGGAGATATACAAATATGATATTACATTTACATTCACATTTTAGTCATCTAGCAGATGCGCTTATCCAGAGTGACGTACAGTGCTGAGTGCATACATTTTCATATTTTTTCGTAGCGGTTCCCAGTGTGAAACAAACCCACAACCCTGGCTTTGCAAGCGCCATGCTCTACCGACTGAGCCACACAGAACCATATCTACATATCTAATGAAAAGGGGTTTAACCTCGTTCAAAACCAGGGGAAAAAATAAAATCAATGGGTGATCTGACAGTTCCAGTAGGAATGGTAGATAATGTTGTTGTGAGACAGAGTATAACTATGCCTGTGTTTCATCAAGAACGGAGACACGTGTTGATGACTAATCATGTGTATCTTGTTAAAGATTATTGTGTCAAGAATGTACTTATGGTAATATGTATTTGTAATGGTCTAATTAACCTTTTCATTTTTTCGAGGTGATGGCCATACAGCCCCCAGAGGGTACCTATATGCATCCGATTAATTTGACCAGATCAGTGCAAGACCCCAGCCTCCCTAACCAGCTGAAAAACCACATCCACAACTGCCCTGTCTCTCAACTACTAGCCTGAGTGAAGCAACCTGTGTACAGCATCTGAGCTATCGATGCATGTGTCCTGAGACTAAGCACGTGGAGCAGGCATGGGGAGATCTTATCGAAACTTCTATCATGCTACTGGTGTGTGGGAGAATCTGACGAGGCAGAATGTGCAGCAGGTGATGGTGGTGAAAGCTTGTCTGGTTGGTTAAATACAATCTCCTGGACATTGACATCGGGACATCATCATCAAATCCCATCTCTAATAGTCATACATTTAATTTGTGCTGTTGTGAGTCTGAACTGTAAACAATTGGAAGAAGCCTGCCTGTAATTGATTTGGGATTGCAAACAATGTTGTTGTTGTTTAAATGGCAGGTTGATTGTGGGGGTCTACACACTGAAATGTGTAGTAATCTATATGCATTAAGGCATCTGTGGTCATAGGGCGCGACACGTATGTTTTATGTCTGTTTGACCAAAGGGGGACTGTAAAGGGAAAATTAATTGATAAATTATTTTCCAGTATTTGATTTACTGATTATATTAATTGGTATGTAATAAGCATGATTGTATGTGTGGGAAGACATTTCCCTTATTAGTCTACAATTATCTGTTGGAACTAAGTAAAGATGTTCATACTTTTGACCTGTTTAACTACCAATATCAAATGTCTGCCAGTGTTGAATGTTATGGTTAAAGTTTGACACCAGACTGAGTCGAGGACACACATCTGTGACACTTTGCAATTCTGTAGCAGATGATATTGTGACTTTCTTCAAGCCTCTCAGGCTGGTGTTTATAGGACATTAGGTGCTGTGTGAACGATTTCTCCCCTGTATGTGTCAACTGATGTATGGTATGGTCTCTGAAAAATCCAAAACAATTGTCACACAGAGCATTGAAAAGGCTTTTCTCCTTTGTGTGTTTTCTGGTGTGCTTTGAGAGCTTCTAGCTGGCCAGAGGACTTCTTACACCTGTGGACATTATAGGGTCTATGTCCAGTGTGGGTCTTCTTGTGTGTCAACTGATGTCTCTTAAAGTCTCTGGAAAAGCAAAAACATTTGTCACACTGAGAGCATTTATATGGTCTTCCTGTGTGGATCATTTCATGTCTAATCCGTTGGGATCGTTCTCCAAATCCTTTCCCACACTCAAAGCATTTATATGGTCTCTCCCCAGTGTGAGTCCTTCTGTGTGTTTTAAGTGATTCAGCGCAGACATAGCTCTTCCCACAGTCTACACAATGATAGGGTTTCTCCCCTGTGTGAGTCCTCTGATGCGTTTGCATGACATATTTATTGTAGAAGCTTTTGCCACATTGCGGGCAGGTGGCTGGGGTCAGCTGTACACTGTTTTCTTTTTTTGCTACGATTTTCCCAGACTTCAACATTGCAATGTACTCTTCAGGGTGGTCCCTCTTGAGGTGCCCATGGAAAAAGCGCTCTATGGTGAAGCCGAGCGCACATTGGGGGCATGGATAGAAGGAGGACACACCTTTAGAGTCAACTAAAGGAAAGAGAAAAAAAAAAAAAAAAATTAGTTCTATTTCATTAAAGAGCCGTAGCTAATGAGCTAATGTAATGCAATCATAAATCCACCCCACTTATGTTACACACTAATATCAACATTATTCGCTTTCTCATCTGTACCTGGTGCAGTCCCTTGATCCAATGATGTCCTGCTGCAATCTTCAATCTTCAATCCTACTGAAACGTCATGCTCATCGTTTTCACAGTCCTTTGAAGCAGAGATGAGGGTGAATTCAGTTGAGTCCGAAAGTCAGTTAACTTCAACAATTGGCTAAATACTAACTAGCCCCAGCACTCAGGCTAGTATCTGCTCAAGAAAGCTATGCTTTGTGTTTGTGAAATCTTAACTTTATTATGAAGCTATAGGCTTAACAAGCGACTGAACGGACCGATTCCACGTTTTTCTGTTGCTCATGAAGAAAAACAAAATCTCAGTCTTGGGGGTGTGGTTCAAGGTGGCGGTTACTGATGTTTGTCCCCCATGAGACACCATAGGAACAAAGCTAGTACCACTTCCTCAAAACAGTCAGAATGAATCTAAGATAACTCAAGAAATCTGGAATCAATTTTTACCGAGGAGGTTTTAGTGGCCCAATTTTACATCTAGCTAAGGTGTTTGGTGCAGTATATCTTAAGTAGAAAAACGCGCTACGTGTTGCCTTATGAAAACAAATTCCCAGCCAATCTGCTGCGCTGCTGGACAGGTCTGTCTCACTAGGCAGGTTTCTATTGAACCAGGTTAATTTGACAAAAGAAATGTTGCAGCAAAAAAAAGCTCTAAAGAGCGACATTTCTCCATTTGACAGGGGTGAATTTTCTTTATCGCAACAAATGATGGAAACAGTGTTTTTCCGAATAAACGCTTGCTGAATAGTTTTGATGGTGCACGTGATGTCATCACTTGACATAACTATAAAGCTCCACTCCACATTTAAATCTAAATTCCTACTCCTTTCTACAGTTGAAGTTTACATACACCTTAGCCAAATACATTTAAGCTGAGTTTTTCAAAATTCCTGACATTTAATCCTAGTAAAAATGACCTGTCGTAGGTCAATTAAGACCACCACTTGTTTTTAATAATGTGAGAACAATAGTAGAGAATTATTTATTTCAGCTTTTTTTTATTTCATCACATTCCCAGGGGGTCAGAGGTTTACATACACTCAATTAGTATTTGGAAGCATTGCTTTTAAATTGTTTATCTTGGGTCAAACGTTTCAGGTAGCCTTCCACAACCTTCCCTCAATAAGTTGGGTGAATTTTGGCCCATTCCTCCTGACAGAGCTGGTGTAACAGAGTCAGGTTTGTAAGCCTCCTTGCTCACACACACTTTTTCAGTTCTGCCCACAACTTTTCTATGGGATTGAGGTCAGGGGTTTGCGATGTCCACTCCAATACCTTGACTTTGTTAAGCCATTTTGCCACAACTTTGGAAGTATGCTTGGGGTCATTGTCCATTTGGACCAAGCTTTAACTTCCTGACTGATGTCTTGAGATGTTGCTTCAATATATCTACATAATTTTCCCTTTCCTCATGATGCCATCTATTTTGTGAAGTGCACCAGTTCCTCCTGCAGCAAAGCACCCCCACAACATGATGCTGCCACCCCCGTGCTTCACGGTTGGGATGGTGTTCTTCGGCTTGCAAGCCTCTCTCCTTTTTCCTCCAAACATAACGATGGTCGTTATGGCCAAACAGTTCTATTTTTGTTTCATCAGACCAGAGGACATTTCTCCAAAAAGTACAATCTTTGTCCCCATGTGCAGTTGCAAACCGTAGTCTGGCTTTTTAATGGCGGTTTTGAAGCAGTAGCTTCTTCCTTGCCGAGTGGCCTTTCAGGTTGTGTCGATATAGGACTCGTTTTACTGTGAATATAAATACTTTTGTACCCGTTTCCTCCAGCATCATCACAAGGTCCTTTGCTGCTGTTCTGGGATTGATTTGCACTTTTCGCACCAAAGTACGTTCATCTCTAGGAGACAGAACGCGTCTCCTTCCTGAGCGGTATGACGGCTGCATGGGTCCATAGTATTGTTTGTACAGATGAACGTGGTACCTTCAGGCATTTGGATATTGCTCCCAAGGATGAACCAGACTTGTGGAGGTCTACAATTTTTTTCTGAGGTCTTGGCTGATGTCTTTTGATTTTCCCATGATGTCAAGCAAAGCGCGCTGAGTTGGAAGGTATGCCTTGAAATACATCCACAGGTACACCTCCAATTGACTCAAATTATGTCAATTACCCTATCAGAAGCTTTTAAATGCATGACATAATTTTCTGGAATTTTCCAAGCTGTTTAAAGGCACAGTCAACTTAGTGTATGTAAACTTCTGACCCACTGGAATTGTGATACAGGGAATTATAAGTGAAATAATCTGTCTGTAAACAATTGTTGGAAAAATTACTTGTGTCATGCACAAAGTAGATGTCCTAACCGACTTGCCAAAACTATAGTTTGTTAACAAGAAATTTGTGGAGTGGTTGCAAAACAAGTTTTAATGACTCCAACCTAAGTGTATGTAAACTTCCGATTTCAACTGTATATGTATATTTCAACTATAAAAACAATGCTTCATTGCAGGATAAAGATTGCCTTGACTTTCATGAATGCCTAAATTGCTTCAACTTTGTTTTCTTGTTTGCTTAATGCATGTTCCACCATCCAAGTATCATTTCAGATCTACAGGAGTGCAAGTCTCACCATGGAACAGACCGTAGTGATACGTTGGCTCATGAGAATTATTAGAATATGGCAAATATGAGTAAATTCTCACATTCTATCCATTCTGGCTTTTGCTCGCAACCTGAGACATGAAACAGATAGGTGGGAGGGCACACAGGCTGTCGACAATTTCTTTGCCTAAATGGATAATGGAAACACTTTAACCGCTTCATTTTTATTCGACACTAGGCTTTTGCAAAACTTAATTTTTTTGTTGTTGATGTGATTTCATTATGTCCAGCTGTTTTTAATCGACACAAGACAGTTCAATGGAATTTTCTATGTGAACTTTCTAAATTTCAACAGGACAAGTTAATGACAAAATAGCTAGAGTCTGTGTGCTCTGCCGTGCAATTGGATAGAGCGCAATCACCGCAGCTCTTTATCCCATGTTAGTGAGCATTGTTGAAATCAAAACCCAACCCTCAAGTAAGTCATGACGAACTCTTGTACTCAAATCTCACAAAACTCAGTATTGGAAGATACTGACTTTATGACCAAAATGTACCTACTGGCAATTTTTTGGCAATTTTGGCAATGGAATAAATGTTCCTGACTAATCTCGATGTCACATATGCTGTTTTCAATGAGAGAAGTTGGTTCTCGAGTTCAGATCTGGTTTAAGTTTAGACATTTTCGCTACACCTATAGCCTACTTCTTGTATGTCAGTAGCACACTCCAAATGCAGTCACATAGTGTCAGAAAACATGAAGGTCGAAGGTTAGTTTTGTGGTTTGGTGTCCACAGCTTATAATAGGTAGGGTAAAGAATGTTCAGAACAACTAGTGGAACAAAAAAACTTTCAGTTTGACCATACAAAACATCTCAAAGTGTTTATTTCACTGTTATTAAATGCTTAAACTCACCTGCACATTATCACCTTCCATCTCACTGTCCTCTGTATCATCTGTATCCGAGTATGATGGTGATGTTTCCAACGGCTCCCAAGGCACTGACACTTTCACAATATTCTCATCTTCTGACTTCAACCCATCTTCATTCTCTTCTTCCTTCACTGTAATTAAGGTAACCTCCTCTTCATCTACTGGCAGAAGGGAGCATTCTTCAGACTCCTCTTTGACTGGGACTGGTGAAGGCAGCACCTTGCACAGAGAAAACATCATTTATTCAGTATCAAGCTTATATCATAAAATTCATGAAATGTTGATGTTAGCTAAAGGGCAAATCCATAGTAACGGAATGATGATGAGACTCCAAGCATTAAAGATATACATGCATGTACAATTATATTCGTATTCCTGGATTATTTTACTTCTGATGCCTTGCATTCTTTCTTCAGTAATTGAAAACCTTCATAAAAGGCATTGGGTAAAGGTAAATTAATTTACAAATATAATTGTATGTATATCTATACATCGGCTAATGTAAAAAAGGCTTTATAAACACATTTGATTGACGCCATTTTCATGTATTTGGTGATAAAAGCTTCAAAAACAGTTCAAAAACAGTATGAGACTTGCACCAGGAAGCAGGCGGGACTTTTATAGGGTATAACTCCTGGCTTTGCAACGGTGCTTGCACAGTGTTGAGGAGCTACTTACCTTGCCTTTAGGTCCACGCTCTTGTTCTGCGACTCCATGGACGTCTGAAACTGTTTCAAAGGAAGGATCTTGTCCATCGGTGTCCTCTTTTTTAAAAACCTGTGACGTTTCAACTCCTAATGGCACAGCTGAAATCTGACATTCTTCAGCCTCCTCTTTAACCTCACTCCAATGCAATGATTGATCCTAGAACAGACCACGTTTGGTGTTAGAATAAACCATATATCAACAAAACATGTAGCTGATTATTTTAGATATTGTATAATTCAATTGTTTCTCATTTTGAAGAATGGATCAAATTTGGCTCAACCTACAAAAAGCTCTTCTGACTGACCAATGTTTCCATATCTCACATATTGTTCCATTGGATCCAATTTTTCAGCAGATGATGATCAGACTCGTGACCTGTCAATAACAAAATAAACCACCCAAATGTTGAGTTAGATCAAAAGGCTTAACAACAAAGCCAAAATAAAAGGCAACAACGGCACCAATGTTGATGTTAGCTAAAGGGCAATTCCATAGTAACGGAATGATGATGAGACTCAGATTTTTCACTTGAAACGTACATCAAACAAAACAAATGAATTGCAAGTTAAGTTTAAGTCAATGTGTTTTTGTAAAATCTTCAAAGCTATACATAGCATTGTGAATGCAAAGAGGACTCGGCCCACCAAATAGGTTGAGTGAACTGGCAAAAGAGTTGATTCCTCATTCAAAGTCAAGGGCAGTGTGAATAAAATGAATAATAGTGAAGACATCAAAACTATGAAATAACACGTGGAATCATGTAGTAACCAAAAAAAAGTGTTAAATCAAAATATATTTTATATTTGAGATTCTTCAAAGTAGCCACCCTTTGCCTTGATGACAGCTTTGCACACTCTTGGCATTCTCTCAACCAGCTTCATGAGGCAGTTACCTGGAATGCATTTAAATTAACAGGTGTGTCTTGTTAAAAGTTAATTTTGTTGAACATATTTCCTTCTTTTAATGTGTTTGCGCCAATCAGTTGTGTTGTGACAAGGTAGGGGTGGTATACAGAAGATAGCCCTATTTGGTAAAAGGCCAAGTCAATATTATGGCAAGAACAGCTCAAATAAGCAAAAAGAAACAACAGTCCATCATTACTTTAAGACAGGAAGATCAGTCGATTCGGAAAATGTCAAGAACTTTGTAAGTTTCTTCAAGTGCAGTCGGAAAAACTATCACGCGCTATGATGAAACTGGCTCTCATGAGGACCGCCAAAGGAAAGGAAGACCCAGAGTTACCTCTGCTGCAGAGGATAAGTTCATTAGAGTTACCAGCCTCAGAAATTGCAGCCCAAATAAATGCTTCACAGAGTTCAAGTAACAGACACATTTCAACATCAACTGTTCAGAGGAGACTGCCTGAATCAGGCCTTCATGGTCGAATTGCTGCAAAGAAACCACTACTAAAAGGACACCAATCATAAGAAGAGACTTGCTTGGGCCAAGACACAAGCAATGGACATTAGACCGGTGGAAATCTGTCCTTTGGTCGGATGAGTTCAAATTTGTGATTTTTGGTTCCAATTGCGATGTCTTTGTGAGACGCAGAGTAGGTGAACGGATGATCTCTGCATGTGTGGTTCCCACCGTGAAGCATGGAAAAGGAGGTGTGATGGTGCTTTGCTGGTGACACTGTCAGTGATTTATTTAGAATTCAAGGCACACTTAACCAGCATGGCTACCACAGCATTCTGCAGCGATACACCATCCCATCTGGTTTGTGCTTAGTGGGACTATCATTTGTTTTTAAAAAGGACAATGACCAAACACACTGCCAGGCTGTGTAAGGGCTATAAGACAAATAAGGAGAGTGATGGAGTGCTGCATTAGATGACCTGGCCTCCACAATTACCAGACCTCAACCAAATTTTGATGGTTTGGGATGAGTTGGACCGCAGAGTGAAGGAAAAGCAGCCAACAATTTCTCAGCATATGTGGGAAATCCTTCAAGACTGTTGGAAAAGCAATCCAGGTGAAGCTGGTTGAGAGAATGCCAAGAGTGAAAAGCTGTCATCAAGGCAAAGGGTGGCTACTTTGAAGAATCTCAAATATAAAATAGATTTTGATTTGCTTAACACTTTTTGGTTACTACATTATTCACCATGTGTTATTTCATAGTTTTGATGTCTTCACTATTATTCTACAATGTAGAAAATAGTACAAATATAGAAAAACTCTTGAATGAGTGGTCGTGTCCAAACTTTTGACTGGAAATGTATATATAAATCATTGCTTAGAACGCAGCTGTCTTTTTCTGACCTCGTGGCTAGAAAAACATTGGGTGCTCCTACCATCTCCGGCCTCACATGAATTCATGGATTTGAGGGATAGACTAGCATTCAAATGAAAGCCAACCCTGATGTTATTTAGAAACCCAAATAATTTTTGAGAAGTTGATAAATAGCTTCAACTGTGTATGTATGTATGTATGTATGTATGTATGTATGTATGTATGTATGTATGTATGTATATAAGCTATTTATCAACTTCTCAAAAATTATTTGGGTTTCTAAATAACAACAGGGTTGGCTTTGTGTATGTATGTATGTATGTATATACACAGTTGAAGCTATTTATCAACTTCTCAAAAATTATTTGGGTTTCTAAATAACAACAGGGTTGGCTATAATTTTTGCAAGGTGTATGTAAACTTCCAACTTCAACTGTATATATAGTATGACTTTACTCGCATAAAACCTATGGATGGAAACGTGGTTAGCAGCTTTGTTTCCATCCAATTGGTGACAGATTTTCATGCGAATATTCAAAAGAAATTATGCACATTTTCCCACCAGTGGGATGTTTTCACCAAACAGACATGCGGATAAACGTCACAAAATGTGTACATTTTCATTTACTGAATAGAAACCTCAAGTTCAATGTTTTTCCATCGCATTTTCAACTCTACCGATAGTTTTGTCACAAAAACTGTTGCATTAAATAGCAAATGTGCCTACTCTAGCCAACAACTCACAGATACAGTGCAGGTAGGCTAGTCTTAGTCTACATTAGATTATTTTGGATAAGAGCGAGAATATTTGTATTTGTCAAACTGCAGCCAAGCATCAATCATCATGTCACCAGAATAAGAACCTCTATACTTATTGGAAAGAAGCATCAAGATCACCAAGCACTTTCACCACCCTGTGAAGTTAATAATTTAATTAATCTGTATCATAATAAACTGCATGGTTTCACTAGTCATAGTGGGAGGACCTCACACCATATCACCACATGACTCCAAATTTACTTTGACATGGTTATATCAATATTTCTGCATAATTAATTTTACCAACACAAAACGATCCCAACATGTCAAACAAACCAATTATTTGTCTGCGTTTGTAAAACTGAACCGAAACTACCAGTTTCCTTCACAGCTGTTGTGATTTTTTATATGGTATGAGTTTACTCACATAAAAAGTGTGAATGGAAACGTGGCTCCTGGCTATGACTGGTTGCCATCTATAGACAGACATACACTACAAGAATGTGGACACCTGATCCTCAATTATCTTATTCCAAAATCATGCGGATTAATATGGAGTTGGTCCCCCCTTTGCTGCTATAACAGCCTCCACTCTTCTGGGAAGGCTTTCCAATAGATGTTAGAACATTGCTTTGGGAACTTGCTTCCATTCAGCCACAAGAGCATTAGTGAGGTCGGGCATTGATGTTGGGCGTCAGGCCTGGCTCGCGGTTGGCATTCCAATTCATCCCAAAGGCATTCGATTGGGTTGTGGTCAGGGCTCTGTGCAGGCCAGTCATGTTCTTCCACACTGACCTCGACAAACCATTTCTGTACGGAGATCGCTTTTGCACGGGGGGCATTGTCATGCTGAAACAGGAAAACTAACTGTTGCCACAAAGTTGGAAACACAGAACATTCTAGAATTTCATTGTTTACTGTAGCGTTAAGATTTCCCTTTACTGGATCCAACGGGGTCTAGCCCAAACCATGAAAAACAGCCCCCAAAACATTATTCCTCCTCCACCAAACTTTACAGTTAGCACTAGGCATTGGGGCAGGTAGCGTTCTTCTGGCATTCACCAAACCCAGATTTGTCCGTCAGACTGCCAGATGGTGAAGCGTGATTTATCACTCCAGAGAACGCATTTCCACTGCTCCAAAGTCCAATGGTGGCAAGCTTTACACCACTACAGCCGACGCTTGGCATTGCGCATGGTGATCTTATGCTTCTGTGCGGCTACTCGGCCATGCAAACCCATTTCATGAAGCTCCTGATGAACAGTTATTTTGCTGACATTGCTTCCAGGGGCAGTTTGGAACTCGGTAGTGAGTGTTGCAAACGAGGACAGACGATTTTTATGCACTACACACTTCAGCACTCGGCAGTCCCGTTCTGAGCTTGTGTCCTACCACTACACGGCTGAGCCGTTGTTGCTCTTAGACGTTTCCACAGCACTTACAGTTGCCCGGGTAGATCTAGCAGGGCAGAAATGTGATATACTGACTTGTTGAAAAGGTGGCATCCTATGACGGTGCCACATTGAAAGTCACTGAGCTCTTCAGGAGGGCCATTCTGCAGCCAATGTTTGTCGATGGAGATTGCATGGCTGTGTGCTCGATTTTATACAACTAGCAACAGCTGAAATAGCCAAATCCATTAATTTGAAGGGGTGTCCACATGTAGTGTATATAGTATACACAAGTTCATTGAGGGTTGTCTGTTAGAAGAGCGCAAACGGTACATGTCGCTGCTGTTATTGTCCCAGTTCCATTAATTTCAATATCGTGAGTGATTAATTTGTGCGCGCTATTAATTATACAGTAGAACAAGCTAATCAATTCCAGAATTGAGTGACCATTTGGTAAACATTGGTGCGTATGCAGTTTCTAAAATACAAATTCAGAAAAACACAAGTAATCTGAAAACGTGTTTTCGAATAACTTATATATTGGTCTTAAAAATATCACGACTTGTTTCAGCATATTGATTATGAATTTAAAAAACAGTTACTCGGCCATATCATAAAGCCATGACAACAGGAAGCAGCAACAGTATCATTTAATGCATGTTTAAGCAATTTAAATTATTTTTAAATTCAACAGGATACTACATTCAAGTAAAAACTACTGAATGAGCCCAAAAACGTACTTTGATTTATTGATTTTGAGGATATTAATTCAATTAAAATGTTAAGTGTACGTGGAATTGCCCTAAACTAACTATAACGTTAGCTAACGTTAACGTAGCTAGCTAGTGTAGATAATTAGTTCTAGATGGCTTTTATAGTTAATGTTAGCTACACACCCAACGTATCAAATGGCGATATTATAAAGCTCATATGTTTAGAAAAATATATATGCAGAAAATGTATTTACCTGTCTGTAGCTAGCTACATGGACGCTTTTCAGAATGGTCTGTGAGGGTCGGGTAAAAGCGGTTATGTCTAGAAGGGATACAGCTTTTGTCAAATGGAATTTTTGTAGTAGAGTTTAGGGGAATTTACGCAGCAGGTTATGAGAATTAAAGTAGCACGTTAGGGTCATTAGATTAAGGTTAGGAAATTAGTTGGGGTTAGATAAAATGCAAAAATATGTACGTCAGTTTGACAAAATCTGTATCCCATCTAGACATGGCCGGGGAAAGCAGGGTAAAACAGATATCTGTATATAATGACGAGATGCTCATGTCTCCGCCCTAACAATGGGAGTTGGTTGTCCGAAAGTCGTGAAGGAAGGCGACAAGCTTAGATCCAAAATAAGCCCATAGAAACGCATCGTGCTTATTTTTGGACAGACGTTGGCGAGTGTGAAACCTCTCACTTTGCCTCTTCCTCTTTGATGAAAAGTTTATTATTTACATACGGAAACTCGAGAAGACCAAATACCACCGAGTTTGAAAATACTTTCCTATTTTACTGCCAAGTGCTGTGCATACATGAAAGTGAATCCTACTGCCCTACATTTGTCATAGAACGAAAAGGCCCGTCGAATGATTTAACTACAGACCAATGTACGAAGAAGAACATACTTATAGGGGGTATTTTATTACATTATATATACACTGAACAAAAATATAAACGCAACATGTAAAGTGTTGGTCCCATGTTTCTTGAGCTGAAATGAAATATCCCATAAATGTTCCATATGCACAAAAATCTTATTTCTCTCAAATTTTGTGCACACATTTGTTGACATCCCTGTTAGTGAGCATTTTTCCTTTGCCAAGATAATCCATCCATATGACAGGTGTGGCCTTTCAAGAAGCTGATTAAACAGCATGATCATTACACAGTAGCACCTTGTGTTGGGGAAAATAAAAGACCACTCTGAAATTTGCAGTTTTGTCACACAACACACTGCCACAGATGTCTCAAGTTTTGAGGGAGCGTGCAATTGGCATGCTGACTGCAGAAATGTCCACCAGAGCTGTTGCCAGATAATGTCATGTTTATTTGTCTACCATAACGTAATTTTTGAGAATTTGGCAGTACGTCCAACCAGCCTTACAACCGCAGACCACATATATGCAGTCATGTGAGATAGGGGTTTGCTGATGTCAACGTTGTGAACAGTGTGCCCCATGGTGATGGCCGAGTTAGGGTATGGGCAGGCATAAGCTACGGACAGCAAACACAATTGCATTTTATAAATGGCAATTTGAATGCACAGAGATACCGTGATGAGATCCTGAGGACCATTGTCATGCCATTCATCCACCGCCATCACCTTATGTTTCAGCATGATAATGCATGGCCCCATGTCGCAAGGATCTGTACACAATTGCTGGAAGCTGAAAATGTCCCAGTTCTTCTATAGCTTGCATACTCACCACACGTCACCCATTGAACATTGTTTGGGATGCACTGGATCGACGTGTACGACAGTGTTCGAGTTCCCGCCAATATCCAGCAACTTCGCACAGCCACTGGAGAGGAGTGGGACAACATTCCACAGACCACAATCAAAAGCCTGATCAACTCTATGCAAAGGAGATGTGTCGCGCTGCATGATGCAAATGGTGTTCACACCAGATACTGAATGTTTTTCTGTTCCATGCCCCTACCTTTTTTTAAAGTATATGTGACCAACAGATGCATATATTTATTCCCAGTCGTGAAATCCATAGATTAAGGCTTAATTTCTTTCTTTTAATTGACTGATTTCCAAATATGAACTGTAACTCAGTAAAATCTTTGAAATTGTTCCATGGGGCGTTTATATTTTTGTTTAGTATACATAGCCTAGTGGGCATCTTCACAATATGATCTGGTCATTAAATAACATGACAAATACATGTTGGTTTCCATCGTACACATTGATCTGTCACAACAATACAAGTGGCTTGAAGTAGCCCACTTGAACTTGGATTTGGAGCTCAGAATTTCAAGTACTGGAATAGGCCTACCTTGAAAATCTGACATTTACTCAATTTGGTGCTTGAAATGTCTGGTTTTTGATCGCTTTCTCTGGGCTCCCGATTTGCTAAGCGGTCTAAGGCACTGCATCTCACTACAGACACCCTGGTTAGAATCCAGGCTGTATCACAACCGGCCGTGATTGGGAGTACCATAGGGCGGTGCACAATTGACCAAGCATCGTCCGAGTTTGGCTAGTGTAGGCTGTCATTATAAATAAGAATTTATTCTTAACTGACTTGCCTAGTTAAATGTAAAAATAAAAGCAGCAATGGTCACATTGGCTACAGAAAAATTGCCATGATTGCATACAATTTATTTAGTCAAGCAAATCTACATTATTCTCACATATTTTAGAATGTAATAACAATTTGAATATCAATGCATTGGTAAGGCCTAAAAAATGCATTATTCTTAAAGTGGTAATGGCCAACTTGTTTTTTTTAAACAATTTTTGCATGTTTAAATATTTTTTTGTGTGTGGGTTCTATTATTGAGTTGCACCATATATTTTAGAAGATGACACGTTTAGGATTAGCCTATAATAAATAACGCTTTGATGACATACTAGCAAACCAAACACCAGTGAGTTCAAATGTGCACTTCACATCTCCAACACTCATGTCATATACAGTGTCAACGTTTATGACAACTATGTTTGATGTACAAGTTACAAGATGACATGTCGTCATACCCTGGGTTGTTCTGAACAGAATTAGCCTGTTTGTTTAAAGTGAAGAAAATTTGCCACGGCACACGCAATCATGATTCCTTTCTATGCGCACCAAAATTACAATCTGTTTCTCTGACTTGCCTTGTGAAAGCCTAACAATGTAATATATTTTCTAACTTGGCAATATCTTTTATTTAACTAGGCAAGTCAGTTAAGAACAAATTCTTATTTACAATGACAACCTAGGGTTAAACTGCCTTGTTCAGGGGCAGAACGACAGATCTTTACCTCGTCAGCTCGGGGATTCGATCTAGCAACCTTTTGGTTATTATTAACGCTCTAACCACTAGGCTACCTGGGGCTTAGGTCATTACTGTCATTATTGAACTGTCCCTGCACTTCCAGTCAGGGTAAATTACAGGGGCACAATCAAATTATATGAATGTTGTCTTGAAATTTCAGGTGCATAGTTGAGGACTCTTCTTTGAGTCATAAAAGTGCATTGAAATTGCTTAGGAATTATGCACTCTTTGGAGTGGTGTGTGGCCACTTGGAGACACCAGTTAGTCCTCTCACTCAAACCCTTGTAATTGTTTTGTTGCACCTACCCCACTTTTTCCAGGAATCATCTTATCATGTTACTGAATGTATCCAGAGTATTTTCAGATTTTGTAATCAACAAATGTGGCGTTAACTACAGTAGAATACACGTAAAATCAACAGTGTAATGTTTGGATTCAGTGTACACACCTTTGGTCTAATCATTTTCCCATAATCTCCAAACTGTGCCTTATCAATCACTACCATGGTTATGCATATGCTTTTCATATTTCTTCTGTAAGAAACATTTCAATTTAGCCCTATACATTAAGGCCAATTCCCATATAAAGAGTTAATATGTATTTTTAACACTATAATTTGTTTGCGAGCATGATAGCTGTACTTTAAGTTTATAATTGACTGATTGGCTGATGGCTTGTTTGCCATCAGCCAATCGGCATCTCTCAACAAGTTCAAAGCACGTGAATGCATCCAACTCGTATTTACGACTTCACAACTGATAATTACCACATTCCCACTTGGTTATGAGCACAGCACAAGGTCAACTTTGGATAGATAGTTGATATCCCATTGGGCTGTGCACAATAACCTGGGGACAAGTTTACAGAGAAAAAAAGCATCCTTGAATTTAGAGTATGCCTCTACCTTTAATATTTGAAAACTACAAGTCTAAAGATAATCATTAGGTCAAAGCTATTGCCCTACAATGCAAGTAGCTTTATTACAATAAGTCCAAAATGTGGAGTCTTCTCCAGTGGTAGCAATGGAATGATGTCTCCTAAGAAAATACTGGCAAGGAAAGACATTTCATTAAATCACAACTCAGTAGCTTTTCAACAGAATTCTGTTTCATTTATTTCAATCTCAAGTGGATTGCAACAATCATACAAACAGTACAAAATAATTATTTCAGAAACACAAATGACAGGAATTTGTAGAACATATAGGCCATTACTGTCATTATTGAGCTGTCCCTGCACTTCCAGCCAGGGTAAATCTAATTGTATGAATGTTGTCTTGAGGTGACAGGTGCATTTTGGTCATGTCAGTTGTTCATCTGTGAAATGAAATAAACATGAATCATGTTAGTAACATAATGACAAATAACAATTAAAAACATTGATGGTGTGTGTGTGTGTGTGTACTGTTCACACCTGTTCTGAAGATCCAAATCATTGGTTTTCTCAACCAATGAAATTAATAACCACGAGGTGCAAGACAGTGTGGGCTAATAAGAAATCTGCAAAGGCCCTCTCCTGGGAGATGGACAGGAAGTCTCCTTTGTTATCTGGATTAATCTGGATACGCAGGCAGACTGTAGGCAGGGATGGACCACAGAGAAGATCGATTAATTAGCAATGATGGTTGCTACCATTGATTATCTTTATATTTCAGTGACGTATAATACTGCTGAATGTCACAAGATTATGCAAATAAATTGACCGTGAAGTGTGTCAATTACCTCCCAGGATGAAGGCACCAACACATGATATGAACCCGGCCAAGAAGCTGTTGAATGGGAAGGTGCCAACCAGCAAGCAGTACAGAAACTGCAATGCACCGGTTAGCAAGATGTAGAAAAGGTACGCGTCGACCACTTTCAATTTATTCGATGTTTTGGTCGTGTATTCTTCCAGGAATCGAGAAATAACTGAAATTACCGAGTTGGACATGTTTTCTTATGAACAAAAAGCCCCAAAAGGTGCGGAGAGAATCAAACTGTTTGTCAAATACGCTTCCGTCAGACGTAGCACAAAAATGACGTGTCAATAAAACTGGTGTAACAATAACAACATTCCCTCCTGCACATATAATCCACTGTACAGTAGTTCCATATTACAAAACAACGACCATCGGTCGACTTTGATTCTACGTGTTATGACTATGTCCCTGTGTGCCTTTAGTTTGCGATGAACGATATTGAACCAATGTAAATTAGTGGAATGAATTAAGAAAAGTGAACACTTTGGTTTGATAACCGTTTTGCATGGTAGACACTAAGAATTGAGTATTTTATTTTTATGAATTGGTCAATTCTAGTGGCAATTTGATTTATGCTGTTGATCATAAAGTGTGTACATATAATAATAAATGTTTCCTGAACTTTCTTATATCTCTAAGATATAGGACAGACACTTACTTTTTTGGAGTGTGCACAGCTGTCATCAAGGCAAAGGGTGGCTACTTTGAAGAATCTCAAATATAAAATATTGTAACGACCCGGTATTGTGTTCTGTGTTTGTGGGTGTGTTATGGTTCTCATGGCTACTAGCAGGGGTTGAATATGTCAGGACAGATGGAAAGGTTGGGGGGGTATGATGGGTAATACCGCGGGATTTGGAAATGCATAAATAGGGATCACTGTCTCATTGTTCTGTCTCTTCTGTTCGTGCCTTGATCTGTTCCTATGAGAGTGACTCTTGACCCGACAGGGTAACATTGTGTACGTTCGGCATTTAGCGGCGTGGGTTGTGGCCGGAACAATAGCCCAGTTTATGAATAAACCTGTGTTCTGACCTGCACACCTAGAGTCCGTCTCTTTTCCCTTTATGACCCAGCCGGGTCATTACATTGGTGTCAGAAGTGCTTTCGAACTACGGGATCGTGACTAGGCGAGTTAGCTGTTCAGTATAGGCCGGGTTGGCTTTAGCGTGACTCGCATCTACGGTCATGTCGCTTGGGGCGAGGCGGAAAATTAAGGAAGAGTCGGACAAAGTGTCCGTTGTGGGCTCGGGGGTACCCGGTCGGGAGGGTCAGGCGGCGACTGCCGTAGGGAAGCTGGAGAGCCACATGGCGGGAGTTAAATTGTCAGTCAGCAAGATGGCAGAACTGGCGGGTTTTCCTTCGCATCGCTCGAGAGCTGACGTCACGGCGACGGGGATATCGACGTCACCGGGTGCGGAAATGGCTGGGCCTGCTAAGGTAAACAGAGATGGCGGCGACCTATTGCCATTAGCCACGGTAGCGGCTAAACTACCAAAGTTCAATGGACAAGGTAAATGGGAAGTTTTTTTCACTCAATTCGAGTTGTTGGCTAGAGCCGGGAGGTGGTCTGACGAGACGAAAGCGTTACAGCTGACTGCCCTGAGCCTGGCGGAGGAGGCGTCGGAATGCCTGCTAACGCTAGCCCCGGGCGATAGGGGCGACTACGGTGCGCTAGTGGAGGCATTGGGGGGCCGTTTCGGCAGCGACGCGCAGCCCAACATGCTGCGTATTGAACTGTGTAACAAAAAGAGACTTCAGGGGGAATCATTAAAGGCGTTGGCAAGTGGTATTCTGAGCCTGACCAGGCGGGCTTATGCAACTATGCCGATTGGGGTGCAAGACGAGCTGGCACGGGACAGTTTTATTAGAGCGCTCTCTTCCACCGAACTGGGTAAGCATGTTCAGATGGCGGACCCACCATCTCTGCAGGCTGCAGTGGAGATAGCCAGGAAGAGGGAGCTGATCTGGGGTGAGGGAGTGAGAGTGGAAGTCACCAGTCAACCAGAGGTGAGAGCAGCGGTGGCTGGGGTGCCAGGGGTCACAAAGCCAGAGTGGGTTGACGAGTTGGGCGGGCTGGTCAAGACTGCTTCGCTTGTCATGGAGAGGGGCTCCAGGCAACGTCGCAGTGTCAGCTCAACTCCTATTGTCTGCTGGGGTTGTGGCCAACCTGGCCACATTCAGCGGGAGTGTGGCAGATTCCCCCGTCACCAGGGAAACGACAACGGGTTCTCGCGCAGGGGGCAGCGCGGGCCCACCCCCCCGCCCCTGAACCCACTGTAAGCAAAGGAGGTACCCAGCAGCGCAGACAAGAGGGTGGGGTCCTGCTCCCCCAGGGTGTAGCTGCCGCCGTGTTTCCTAGTCCGGTAGTTGTGGTGGGACGTACCACCGTTGGGGACTTCTGCAATGTCGTCGTCAAGGTAGAGGGGGTGGAATGTTTGGCCCTGGTCGACACGGGCTCTACAGTAACCCTGGTGAGACCAGACATACTACCTGTTGGGGTGCGGGTGGAGCCGACCCATGTCCAGCTACGGACTGTCACGGGGGAGCTAGCCCCCATGTTAGGGAAGTGTCAGCTATCTGTGACTGTGGGGGGGAGAACTGTGGGGTGTCCGGTGTGGGTAGCAGCGGTGCAGGACCCCTGTATACTGGGAATGGACTTTTTGAAAAACTGTGGGGCTCAGTTGGACTTAGCGTCAGGTACTTTGAGGCTGTCGGGGGGGCCCACAGTGGGAATGTCGCCTTCGGGAGGGCCAGCAGGGGGCAGGGCTGTTCCTCCGTCTTCCTCCAAGCTTGCAGAAACTCCACCGGTCATCCCGGCTGCTCCCTTGGTCGTTGTGCCATCCCAGCAGCTGTCTCCGGCGGCGACGGCCTTCACTCCCCATCATGGTGCAAGCACAGGCAGCCCAGTAGCCCAAAACACACTGGCCCCTTCAACCCATCAGCCCGACGGGGGGAAGGAGGAAGCTATCGACGCCGTCGAGGCTGTGTGGCTGAAGAACTGTCAGGGTCTGGATGAGGGACAACAGAGACAGTTAAAGCAGCTGCTGTTGGACTTTAAAGATAGCTTCGCTTGGGGGGAAGATGAGGTAGGACAAACGCACCTAGTTCAGCACGAAATAGATACTGGGGACGCCCGACCCATTAAAATTCGGCCCCGTCGTATTCCCCTTGCCAGGAGGGAAGCAGCAGACACAGCTATTGTTGACATGTTGCGGGCTGATTTCATTGAGCCATCAGATAGCCCATGGTCCGCGCCGGTCGTCATGGTGCCTAAGAAAGGGGGTAAACTTAGGTTTTGTGTTGACTACAGGGGCCTAAATTCTGTCACCACTAAAGACTCTTATCCCCTACCGAGGATTGATGAGTCGCTAGACCACGTGAGAGGGTCCTCGTGGTTCTCCTCCCTTGATCTGCGCAGTGGCTACTGGCAGGTGCCCCTCTCGCCAGGGGCACGTGAAAAAACGGCCTTCTCCACAGATAGGGGCCATTGGCAGTTCAAGGTGCTGTGCTTCGGGCTCTGTAATGCTCCTGCCACCTTTGAGAGGCTCATGGACAGAGTGCTGGCGGGGGTTCCGAGAGACGAGTGTGTTGTGTACCTAGACGACATATTGGTGCACGGCACATCGTTTGAGGGGGCACTGGGGGCAATTAGGCGAGTGTTGGAGAGGATCTCGGGGGCGGGGCTAAAATTACATCCGGGAAAGTGCCATTTCATGCAAAGGGAGGTGGCGTTCCTGGGGCATCAGCTGGGTGGTGAGGGCATCAGCACGATGCCAGACAAAGTAGAGGCTGTGAGGGGGTGGCCAGTTCCAGGGGGAAAAAAAGAGGTTAAGAGCTTCCGGGGACTGGCATCCTACTATCGTAGGTTTGTGAAGGGGTTTGCGGGGGTAGCGGCTCCTTTGAACCAGCTACTCAAGGAGGACACTGTTTTTCAGTGGACCGAAGAGCACCAGCGGGCGTTTGAGGCCCTCAAACGGGCCCTGATGGAGGCCCCTGTCCTGGCCTCACCAGACCCGAACCGTCCGTTCATCCTGGACACCGACGCAAGCAATGAGGGGTTGGGGGCTGTGCTGGCTCAGCGGGGTCCTGATGGGGAACACGTAGTAGCTTATTACAGCAGGACTTTTGATAAGGCTGAAAAACGCTACTGCGTGACAAGGAGAGAGCTTTTGGCTGTCGTGGCAGCAGTACGCCATTTCAAGTACTACCTGGGGGGCCTGCCGTTTGTGGTCCGGACGGATCACTCCGCCCTGCATTGGCTTCTCTCCTTCAAGGAGCCAGAGGGTCAGATTGCCCGCTGGCTGGAGGAGCTACAACCCTACGACTTCCAGGTGGAGCACAGAGCCGGCCTTCGCCACAGCAATGCAGACGCCTTGTCCCGCCGCCCGTGTGCTGAGGATGGCTGTGGGTACTGCGCCAAACGGGTGGAGCGAGAGAGAGAACTGTGCAGGGAGGAGGGAGTCACCGCCACGGTGAGTCAGCTGAGTGTGACAGAGTGCCGGGAGCTTGAGGCTGTGGACGTTGGGGAGTGGAGGCGTCGCCAGGAGGAGGACGCAGAGCTGCGTCCTGTGCTGCGGTGGGTGGAAGAGAGAAGACGACCGCCGTGGGGGGAAGTAGCCCCTCTATCACCAGTCACCAAAGGACTGTGGGCTAAATTCACAGTCCTTAGAGTGGCTGAGGGAGTGCTCCAGAGGGGGTGGAAAAAGCCAGCGACTGGAGAAATTACGTGGCAGGTAGTGGTGCCCAAAAGGCTGCAGGGGAGCGTGTTACAGCAGCTTCATGGGGGAGTAGGCGCAGGGCATTTTGGGGTCTCCAAAACGTTAAAGCGCATGCGTAAAGGCTTCTATTGGGCAAGGCACAGGAGGGATGTTGAGGACTTTTGTAGGCAGTGCGACGAGTGTGCTGCTAAAAAAGGACCTCCAGGTCAGTCACACGCCCTCCTACAACAATTCCCAGTAGGGGAGCCCATGGAGAGACTGGGGGTAGACATAGTAGGGCCGTTTCCAACCACAGACAGCGGTAACAGGTGGATTCTAACCGCCATGGACTACTTCACCAAGTGGCCGGAGGCTTACGCTCTCCCAGACCAGGAGGCGGGGACAATAGCTGATGCGTTGGTGGGGGGAATAATCAGTCGGTTTGGGGTGCCACAGTCTATTCACAGCGACCAGGGAAGAAACTTCGAGTCACGGGTGTTCTCAGAGTTGTGTAGACGGTTAGGCGCGGAGAAGACGCGCACTACTCCGCTTCACCCGCAGAGCGATGGGCTGGTGGAAAGATTTAACAGAACATTAGCACAGCAGCTGGCCATCGTTACCTCAAAACACCAGAGAGATTGGGACACCCACTTACCGTTTATTCTTATGGCGTGTAGGTCGGCTGTTCAAGAATCGACTGCGTGCTCCCCAGCACTACTAATGTTAGGTCGTGAGTTGCGCACCCCAGCCGAACTGACGTTTGGCCACCCTCCTGATAATGACGACGGGGTTTTGCCTGGCCCGAACTATGTGTGTCGTCTGCAGAACCGGTTAGAAGCGGCTCACACCTTCGCAAGAGAGCAACTCGAAAACGCAGGGGTGCGCCAAAAGCGCCACTACGACTCGCGCGCTAGGGGGAGGCACTTTGGAGCGGGAGAATGTGTGTGGCTTCACAACCCCACGCGCAAGAAGGGGCGGTGCCCAAAGCTGGACAGTGCATGGGTGGGGCCGTGTCTGGTGATAGAGAGAGTGGGGGAGGTGACGTACCGGGTGGAGGTTCCCCCACGGAGCAGGAAGGTGGTGGTCCACCGGGATCGATTGGCACCCTACAGAGGGAGGAAAACGGTAGGGAATAGGAGTGAGGGCTCTGATGTGAGCCCACGGGAACAGTCTAACGAGGAGACTCTAGCACAACCTGAGCCTGGGGAGGGGGCTGCTTCTTCGGAGGGCGCTGGAAATGACATTGGGGCAGAGGAGCGTTCTGGGGGGCCACCGCTGAGAGTCACGGGGAGGCCCAAGAGACTGATGCGACCTCCGGGTCGTTTTAAGGATTTTGTTGTGTAACCCTAGGGGCTAGGGTTTAGAAAGGGGGGGGCTATGTAACGACCCGGTATTGTGTTCTGTGTTTGTGGGTGTGTTATGGTTCTCATGGCTACTAGCAGGGGTTGAATATGTCAGGACAGATGGAAAGGTTGGGGGGGTATGATGGGTAATACCGCGGGATTTGGAAATGCATAAATAGGGATCACTGTCTCATTGTTCTGTCTCTTCTGTTCGTGCCTTGATCTGTTCCTATGAGAGTGACTCTTGACCCGACAGGGTAACATTGTGTACGTTCGGCATTTAGCGGCGTGGGTTGTGGCCGGAACAATAGCCCAGTTTATGAATAAACCTGTGTTCTGACCTGCACACCTAGAGTCCGTCTCTTTTCCCTTTATGACCCAGCCGGGTCATTACAATATATTTAGATTTGTTTAGAACATTTTTGGTTACTACATGATTCCCTATGTGTTATTTCATAGTTTTTATGTCTTCACTATTATTCTACAATGTAGAAAATAAGAAAAATAAAGAAAAACCCTGGATGGGTAGGTGTGTCCAAACTTTTGACTGGTACTGTATATATTTATTTTACTTTAAGGGATCTTAAAATTCAAAACCAAATAGCAAATTATCCTTGATATGACCTTCTTAAAGCAATTCTATATAGCTTAGTAGAGCATTTTCAGATCAAGTATTAATTGACTCTTAGACAGTGCTTAGACTGTTCAGTGACGAAAATAAGGGGTTAAAAACATGTTAAAAATAAATAATGTTTCCTGATCTTTCTTATATCTCTCACATATAGGACAGACAATTCCAAACAAACTTCCTTTTGAATCTTTTGCAGACTATCTGTTCCATGTAGTGAATTTGTTATGCAATGCTTTTGTATGGGTTAATAGATGTAAGGCCCAAAATAATTTTCCTAATTGGATATTTTTAATACTTTTTATATTCTTAAAATAATACAAACTCAAATAGCTAAATGTTTCTTGGTATGACCTTCTTAAAACAATTCCATATAGCTTAGTACAGATAACAATACTGAACCAAAGTAAGTTTGTGGAAATAATCATGAATAGTGAGCACTTTGGTTTGATAACAGTTTTGCATAGTAGACATTTAATGAAAATTTAGTATTTTGTTTTTGAAGTGTGTCCTCTCTGTAAGTCAGTATCTGGCTGGGAATGGTGTGCCCTCATGGTGCCCCACGTCCATGTCCATTCTGAAGAGCACAGAAGCCAAGATCCTTGACAGTGAGTTCCCTTATCTAATATGTCTGAAAGCATTTCACAGGTACCCACCAGTCCTGACTTGACTACTTGATTATGCCACATTGTATCACCTGTACTTTTTGTTGTCTCACCTCCCTTCCTCTCCTTTTCCGAGACTCAAAATGATGTGTGGGCTCATTTTGTGTCCCTACCCAATCAGGATCTGGACCCTAACTGTCACCAACAGGAACCAGCTAAATCCTGCACATTTGTGGCCTGCTGGAGATCATTTTGCAGGGCTTTGGCAGTGCTCCTCCTGCTCAAAAGCGGAGGTAGCGGTCCTGCTGCTGGGTTGTTGCCCTCCTACGGCCTCCTCCACGTCTCCTGATGTACTGGACTGTCTCCTGGTAGCGCCTCCATGCTCTGGACACTACGCTGACAGACACAGCAAACCTTCTTGCCACAGCTCGCATTGATGTGCCATCCTGGATGAGCTGCACTACCTGAGCCACTTGTGTGGATTGTAGACTCCGTCTCATGCTACCACTAGAGTGAGAGCACCGCCAGCATTCAAAAGTGACCAAAACATCAGCCAGGAAGCATAGGAACTGAGAAGTGGTCTGTGGTCACCACCTGCAGAATCACTCCTTTATTGGGGGTGTCTTGCTAATTGCCTATAATTTCCACCTTTTGTCTATTCCATTTGCATAACAGCGTGTGAAATTTATTGTCAATCAGTGTTGCTTCCTAAGTGGACAGTTTGATTTCACAGAAGTGTGATTGACTTGGAGTTACATTGTGTTGTTTAAGTGTTCCCTTTATTTTTTTGAGCAGTGTATATATATATATATATGTGTGTGTGTGTGTATATATATATGTGTATGTATGTATGTTCGTAGGTGGCTCGTGTGTGTCCCAATTCAATACTTTAAATTGCCCAAAAGGCACCAGAATATCAAGATAAAATGTGTTTTAGAATTTTGTTCCAGCAATACGGTGCATTAAAACTAATAGCAGGTTTACCCATCTCGGTGGAGACCCGAGGAACCTGAAGAGTTAACCAATCCTGTGAACGGGTTAGGTGACTCAGGTGTCTATACTTCAACAGAAAAGTTAGATAAGATGGAAGTTTATGAAGTAGGGGCTTGTAAACAAAAAAGGGAGTAATGTAGAGATCTACGGGTCTTTAGCGAAGTCCAGATACTCATTTACTGCATCCTGTATCAAAAGGTTATCAAAACTGTTGCCTGTAACAAAACGAAGGGCACTATTGTAGGTGGCATCCAAAGGTTTAAGAGTAGTAGCAGCTGCACTTTGATAAATAATATCACCATAATCAAGAACAGAAAAAAAGGTTGACTGAATAATCTGCTTCCTATTGCTTGGAGAAAGGCACAATCTGTTTCTGTAGAAAAAGCCAACCTTAAATCTTAGCTTCTTAACCAGCTCATCTATAGGTTTTTAAACTTCAAATCCATTTCCATCCAAATGCCTAAGTATTTATATGCAGGAACACGTTCAAACCATCTAATGAGTAAACATGTAGTTCATCTGAAATATTCATACGAGAGTTTAAAAACGACATGTATTTTGTTTTAAATTAGCAAGGGATTCTGGCATAGCTATACAATCTGACTGTAGTTTTGACACAGCGAGATCAACAGTTGGGGCAATAGCATACATAATAGTACCATCCACATATAGATTAAATTGACAGTTTTTAACAGATTGACCAATGGTGTTTATAGAAATAGTTAAGAGAACAGGTCCCAAAATTGACCCCTGTGGTGCATCTTTATGTACAGTACTTTAAGAAATGAACTTAATCCCGTCAATCACAATGGCATGAGTTCTGTCACTAAGATAATCATGAAACCATGAACAGGCATCAGAGCTCAGGCCTATCGAGGACAACTTATTCAATAAAATAGCATGATCAACAGTATGAAAAGCTTTTGACAGGTCCACAAACAGCACATTTCATTATAGCGTCTAAAGTATTGGCAAGATCATTAACAACTAAAATGGTTGCTGTAATAGTGTTATACCTAGGCCTAAACCCTTATTGGTTTACATTCAAAATACATTTCTCAAATAAAAAAGAGCAAAGTTGTACATTTACCAAGCTTTCAAGAATCTTAGCTAGACAGGAAGCCTTGAAATGGGCCAATAATTATTAAGATCACTACTAACCCGGACTTTATGGAGTGGCAGCACTGATTTCCATACTTTTTGAATATTTCCTGAAACAATGTTTAAAAATGTGGGTTACTGAGACAACAATGATGGGCGCTGCACACTTCAGCAGACCAGGATCCAATTGTTCGGCCCATCTGGATTTCTTATTGTCTATTGCTAGCAAAACATTCAGGACTTGTTTTTCTGTAAATAGCCTAAAATAATAATTTCTCTGATCCTTCAACAAGTTTCCCCTATCAGCATCCAGCCCAACATCATTGTGAATAGGCTTAGAAGTTATTTCAAAGAGAGAGCCTGCTGAAATAAAATTGTGATTAAATGCATCAATGATGGAATTTTTTCCTGTAATGAGGCCAGTGTATGAATTCATTTATTGTGGCAGAGAGGAGGAAGTAGAACCCTTCAGGGATTTGACAGTTTTCCAGAATTTTGCCGGGTTCCCATTACAATTCGATCTACCTTTAACCATAAATTTTTTGAAGGGAACATGATTATCCACAATAGTATAAAAGGCTCAAAGCTAAATCAGGGTCAGGGATAGCTGAACTACAGTCAAGGTCACTAAAATAAAGATCATGTGAAAAAGCCTGTTCACTGAAATGGTTGAAGTTCCTCTGTGTGCTGACACAAACAACTGGGCAACGGTCACTAATGTCTTTGGAAAAGACACCAGTAGAAACATCTTTCTCTAATGTATTCGTTAAAATAAGACCAATCAGAGTTGATTTTGAAGGATTTTTAGGGTTGGACTGTGTAGGCTTAGTCATCAGCTGGGTTAGGTTTAGATCATTACACATGTATTTTAGGTTGTCTGAGGCCTGCATTAGGTCACCCAGGATGATAACTTCTGATTTAGTAAAAAGAGACAAATTAGTTAATTCCTCAAGTGCACAAAGGTTAGCAGAGGGAGGACGGTAGACCCCTATAACAGTTATGGAGCAATTATTCCCCAGACAAAGACTCAATAATATTATTATCAGAATGAGTCTAGAATGTCCCCAGAGATCCAAGTTTCAGTCAAAACGAGAATGTCCGGATTCGTTTGCATAGCCCAGATCTTGATGTAATCCAGTTTAGGAAGTAAGCTCCTGATGTTCAGATGCATCAACCTAAGTCCTTTACGATTTTAAAGTCACAAGGAGTCTCCAATTCAAACAAGCTATGTTCAATAGGCAGTTGCAGGCCCTGTCTGACAGTTGATATTGATATAGTTGGTATGGCTATAAGTATGCACCATTTGGTCTATCCCTATTAGTAATAGAGGAAGGAGTAGAAATTGGAATTACTTTTCCAAGGTTACCACCATAAGGCCTGAGGCTGCAGCCAATGTAAATATGAGGATCTCTCAGAGTAACCAAAGATGGAATGTTATAAACTGACTTACATGGGCTTTGGTTGCTATCGTGCAACAGCAAAAGCCCTCTACGTGATTTGAAAACCGAGGGGGTATTCAAGTTTATGGAATTCACATTTGACCTAAAAGCACTGGGTGAGCAGACCACAGTGGGCTTCTCTTTTGAGCTAACAATAGCAGACCTAAGAGTGGAGTTCAAACGAATGGGTACAAGATTACAACTGACAACACACCTGAAATCATCCTCACAGTCCCTCACTCCTCCCCCTTTTCTTTCCCTGTCTCAGGTGGTTGAGGGAGCTGCTCATCAGGTCTATGTTGATCAGCCTGAGGAGTTCAGAGTTGTGTAAACCATCTGTGATAATGTAGACTGAGACTGAGTGATTGCGTGTGTGTGACTAATTTAACAATGCTGCTTAATTTTATTTATATAATACAGCCTACTGTGTGAGTTTTGTTGGCAGAAGCTGATTAGCTCAGTGCCAACCACTATAGGCTTTTTAAAAAGTTTTCCTTTTCAAGAGGCTTGACATGTCATGACATGTCATGAGTCACGACTGACAATAAGACCACCATTATAGTATCTTGACTTTATTATGAAGGGGTTGACTTATGACTGCCAATGTCATGTGTTTTAATGAACTAATGAATATGAAAAAGGCCAAATAAATGTAGAAAGATGTGATTTGTACATTACAGTTTATGTATGTGTATGAGGGAGTGTGTTCATAATTGTGCATGATGTCAACCTGAACACTTACATGATTAAAATATCAACTCTTTCATAACATGTACTTGGGTAAACCTGTTGCTGTCACTCTACCAATTCTCTCTCTCTATCTCTCTCTCACACACACACACACACACACACACACACACACACAGAATAAGGACAAAGTATTGAAGTGGAATTAATTTACTCACATAGTATAAAAAAATGTAAATAGCACACAAATACAATACACTATTAAAACAGTTACAGATTACATGCTGTTTGTGAAAAACGTGTGTAGCTGCCATTTCAGCATTTTTGTCATAAACCTCTACCTTGGGTGCTTCATTTAGTTCAGTTCTAATTGTGTACTTAATATTGAGATGCAGAAGTGCAAAAAAACAGAACATCTGATGTTAATACAAAACCTGGATCCAAAAACCATGGGATGGAGCAGATTTAACTTGGCTTCCTAATACTGATTTGTTCATCCAGTTCAAATAGAAAGACTTTTAGACATTCACACTACACGCACAATTGGCATAGCGTCGTCCGGGTTAGGGAGGGTTTGGCCGGTAGGGATATCCTTGTCTCAGTATGTAAAATGTAATAAAATGTATGCACTCTACTGTAAGTCGCTCTGGATAAGAGCGTCTGCTAAATTACTAAAATGTAATGTAAATGTAAATGTAGTGCATTTTTTAATTTTACCTTTATTTAACTAGGCAAGTCAGTTAAGAACAAATTCTTATTTTCATTGACGGCCTAGGAACAGTGGGTTAACTGCCTTGTTCAGGGGCAGAACGACAGATTTTTACCTTCTCAGCTCAGGGATTCAATCTTGCAACCTTTTGGTTACTAGTCCAACGCTCTATCCGCTAGGCTACCTGCTGCAGAAGCATGAATATGTGTTTGAAAGAACTGATCTCTTAAAATCCATAACAATGTTTATAAATTAATAATAGCACCAAATTATTTGATAATTGTGCAGTGTTAGTTAACACAAAGCCCTTCTAATAAGTGATAAATAATAGCTGAGATAAATCTGATGGTGTCATAGATAGGGTATAATGTTCTGTCAACATAACATGCAACACATTCTGTATAAGGTATTATTGCTGCACTGTACAGTATGCTGAGCAAACATTATTGTTCCCATGTGTCATATAACTAACGGGTGCTCTGTTCAGTAGGTATGCTTCAATTCCTAATATTAGTCTTGTAAAGGCTGCAATCATTCGTTTAGCCACTTTTCAAGGCACATTATGCAGGTCCAATCTGATTTTGAGAGGGAGGAATGGAAACATTTGTGACAACATGACTATTGAAAATGCTTGTCTTGCATGGTGTATGGTTTTCCTGTCTCACAAGCTGTACTTTCGAACATCATATTTGACTCAACAGCAACACCAGCGCTCTGGTAGGGGGAAAAGGAAGGGAGATGATTTCTTCTGACCTCCATAGTGATTATGCCTCAATAGCCAAGCAGACCGAGAGGTCTATGATGTCTGAAGACTTATTTCTCCTTCACGTTGATGTCAGCAACACCATGAACCTGTGTGAGCTGTTTACAGTCCAGTGAAGCCAACAGTTTCCTGAGTCCAGGCAGGGTGGGGACAAAGACCTCCGTCTGAACCACAGTGGCGCGACTGGCCACGTCACTGAGAGATATAACAGAGACACTCAGTATTGCGCTTGTTCAAAACATGAAGGAAGATTGACTACATGCACCACAGATTGACAGAGAGTATAGTGTCATACAGAATGATGTTGTGTTCAGATGAACTCATAGGCATGTTTTGCTGATGTTACACTCAGGGTTGGGGTCAATTTTACAAATTCAATTCTAATTAAATTCTCTCTCCCTGTAAATTCCATTTAAATCGATTCAAATCCCAGGTCAGTCTTTGAATTCAGAGATAATTCAAGTCCTCTGAATTACAATGTTAGGTAAGTTCCAAGAATTGAATTCCCAATTCAATGTTATCCCCAACAGTTCCACAAATTCCAATTTGAATTCAATTCCCTCAGGCTTTCAGGCTTCAGACAGTCTAGCTGTACTGGAAATATAGGAATACAGCTTGAAATGATTAAAAACAAATCCTAGGGTCAATTTGTTGAAACTACGTCCATTAATTCCCTTAACTGGGAAATGTAAATATATAGAATTCCAATTCAATTACATTCCAAAGATTAAATGTTTTACAATTCCAATTAAATTCCTATTCAAAAAGTTAAAACAGTATAATTCCAATTCCATAATTTCAAGTGTTATTCAGTGTAAATTCTCCACTTCATGAGTGAATTCAAGAATTGAATTGGAATTTCAAATGACATTGGATTTGACCCCAACCCTGGTTACAGGACATTTGTATATGCCCATGTGATGAATGGAGTGACAAAGAGATATGGCAAGCAGAATGTATGTGAACATAGTTTCTCACCCAACAGTGATCTGTCGAACACTCTGCAGGCCCAGCCCCTCTACACGGAACACCACTCCCTTCAGTGTGCATGGCAGAGGGTTGGTGAAGGAGATCTCAGCCGCCATCTTTTCCCCCACCACAGCCTCCCCTACTGGCTAGGAGGGAAAAGTATATGGAAACCTTATCATTACAGAACATCTCTGGATTATGTTGTCAACAGACAATATTCAGATGGACAGACAGACACAAATATGGATGCTGTGGATGAGATTTATGGAGATATTCATTCATTCTGTTTCTGCTTACCTTAATGATGAGGTCAGGGGTGCGGAGGCGGAAGCTGAACTGAGTTGCCAGAACCTGCTGTGTCTCACTGACCCTGCCCGACAGGGTCAGCATCAGAGCAGCCTGGTCCACAAGCTGGTCCTGGTAGTTCTGGTACTGAAGGATCCACTCCAGGTTCTTCACTGTTAGGAGAGGGAGGCAGGACTAGGGTGAAAAAAACCTGGACATGCAATGAATAACTCTGTCTGACTGAACATCACTGATATATGTAACACAAGACATTTCCCAGTGGCTCACCTTCATTGGGTAGCAGCTCCACAGGAGTTTGGTCCTTCTTGACAGTAGCCTTGACCACACCAGTGTAGTACATCACTGCCACCTGGCTGTGGAGGTTGATAGTGCGTGGTAGAGAACTAGTGTTGCGCATGACAATGGTCAGTTCTGCATCTCCCCCCATGCGTGGCCCCTCCCCATCCATGGTCACCTCTATGGATACATCCTGAGCGATGGGAGAGGAGTAGGCATCTGGTTTGGAGCCATAGCGACTTGCAGTCTCCACAGCAATGCGTTCCTCCTCTGTGCCTGGAGAGAATAACAATAAGAAAAAATAGAATAGATATTAACCTCTGGGTTCTTATACAGGAGTCTGCTTGTATAGGTATGGCAATGGAACTATGATATGCAATGCTACCCAGTGCTTGTTAATGTTTGTACAGCTATGTGAAGCTACCTTCTGGGTGCTTGTAAAGGTCTGTGATGTCATTGCGTTCATCGGAGCCTACAGCCTTGGTGCTGATACAGTGGCCCACTGCGTTTTTCTCACTGTGGATCTGGGTGAAGGTGCCATCCAGGTTCCTCTGCCAGTAGATCTTATCACTGTTCACCTACAGTACAGGTACAGCAGAGAGAGAGAGGTAGAGATGGTTGAGATGGAGCACATCTGAGACTAGGGGCAAGTGAGGTCATCACTGTGCGTCTGAGAGAAAGGAAGGGAGAAGACACACTAGAGACCCACCTCAGCAAAGACGAATGGTGAGTCATGCTTCAGGAACACTTGTCCGTTACGGATGGCATTGACGGAGGCGGGGCCACAGCGGTATGTGCCCTGACTGGTCTCCTGGGGGGTGGAGTCTACTACCTGCCAGCCGCCATAACCAGGTGGCAAGTCTGGACGAGCCATCCAACAGTCGTTCCACACATGGAAGTTCCTAAAGCAGGAATGGGTTATAATTAGATGTAACCTAGTAAATCCACATTGTATTTACATAAGTGGTGTGTGATGACATGACCAAGATGATGTAGTACTGAATGATACCATGAGTAAGAGAGTATGATTATGTTCTACTCGCCAGATGGAGTCAGAGTTGAGGTGATCTATAGACTCCAACTTCTCATCGAAGTACACGTCTGTTGTCAAGGAGACATCTGTGTCGTGGGCGGAGTTGAAGTTGGACACACTACGGGAGGGAATGCCCAAACACCTCAACACTGGAAGAGATTGGAGGGTGAGAGGTTAGGGGTCAATGCATAGCAACATGGCACTCAAGTTTCCCTCAGATAAGTCATTTGATTTATCCAAAGACATACAAACACACCTGTGGTGGTGACCCCAGAGAAGACCCAGCACTGGCCATATCTGACCGGTGCGCCTCCGTCCTTATGGTACATTTTCAGGATGTCAACACTGCCACTCCAGGATGTAGGGGAAGTCCCGCCCACATAGTTCCCTGACCAGTTCCCCTCCAGGATCCCACAGTCATCTGGGGAGTTGATCTGGGATAAAGGAGAGTACAGGTTCACTTTGGATTCAGTTTAGAGTTGGAATAATGAGGTGCCAGTTTGGTTGGACATTGGTTGGACTTAGAGGCGAGGTTAGAGGTGATACTGTGAAGTTCTAAAGTGTAGGCCCTGTGTTTGCGAGGAGGACTCACCATGGCTGAAATGACTCTCACCACGTTGACAGAGTCTCCCCAGCCTGAGGGGGGGGTCGCACTCTTCTCCAAAGCATAAAGACAGGCATCCAGGATCCCCTTGTCAAACTGAGAAATAGAGAGGGAGACATGAAAGGAGAGAGAGAAGCAGGGTCAATGATAGAAAGATGTTAGTTAGGTCTGTCCTACTCAGGACATTTTCCCATCAACTGACTTATAATCTTCATGTTCCTTCACCTGTCCATAGTTCCACGTTCTTGAACCAATCTGGTTCTCTGTGCCGTAGTAGAGCCTTCCAACATCATTCAGGATATACTCGTTCTTCTCATCGCCATTGTCCATGTACACTGTGTCATCTGACGGAGAAGAAGAGAGAGGTTAAATCCAGTTGTTCAAAAGGAAAATAATTCCATTGTGTGATGTCATCAGCCTGAAATGAGGGTGAAGACTATGGAGAGTCTCTGAGCTTACACTGTTAGAAAATAAACAGTGCTATCTAGAATCTAAAAAGGTTATTCGGCTGTTCCCATAGGAGAACCCTTTGTAGAAACCTTTTTGGTTCCAGGTAGAACCCTTTTGAGGTCCATGTAGAATCATTTCGACAGAGGGTTCTACCCTTTTGGAACCCTTTTTTCTAAGAGTATAGGGTTGGCTGAGGACAGGGACAAGCTCTCTTTGTATTATCGGCTATAAAAAGCCAACTGACATTTGCTCCTGAGGTGCTGACTTGTTGCACCCTCGGCAACTACTGTGATTATTATATTTGACCATGCTGGTCATTTATGAACATTTGAACATCTTGGCCATGTTCTGTTATAATCTCCACCCAGCACAGCCAGAGGACTGGCCACCCCTCATAGCCTGGTTCCTCTCTAGGTTTCTTCCTAGGTTTTGGCCTTTCTAGGGAGTTTTTCCTATCCACCGTGCTTCTACACCTGCATTGCTTGCTGTTTGGGGTTTTAGGCTGGGTTTCTGTACAGTACTTTGAGATATCAGGTGATGTAAGAAGGGCTATATAAATACATTTGATTTGATTTGTATTAGCTAATTTACTTCTTCCTTCTCTCTCTCTCTCTCTCTCTCTCTCTCTCTCTCTCTCTCCTCTCTCTCCTCTCCTCTCTCTCTCTCTCTCTCTCTCTCTCTCTCTCTCTCTCCTCTCTCTCTCTCTCTCCTCTCTCTCTCTCTCTCTCTCTCTCTCTCTCTCCTCTCTCTCTCTCTCTCTCTCTCTCTCTCTCCTCTCTCTCTCTCTCTCTCTCCTCCTCTCTCTCTCTCTCTCTCTCTCTCCTCTCTCTCTCTCTCTCCTCTTCTCTCCTCTCTCTCTCAAAGGCAACCTGCCTAAATGACTACAGACTCGTAGCACTCACGTTCGCAGCCATGAAGTGCTTTGAAAGGTTGGTAATGGCTCACATCAACACCATTATCCCAGAAACCCTAGACCCACTCCAATTTGCATACCGCCCAAACAGACCCACAGATAATGCAATCTCTATTGCACTCCACACTGCCCTTTCACACCTGGACAAAAGGAACACTTGTGTGAGAATGCTATTCATTGACTACAGGTCAGCGTTCAACACCATAGTGCCCTAAAAGCTCATCAATAAGCTAAGGAACCTGGGACTAAACACCACCCTCTGCAACTGGATCCTGGACTTCCTGACGGGCCGCCCCCAGGTGGTAACACATCGGCCACGCTGATCCTCAACACTGGAGCTCCTCAGGGGTGCATGCTCAGTCCCCTCCTGTACTCCCTGTTCACCCACGGTTGCATGGCCAGGCACGACTCCAACACCATCATTAAGTTTTGCAGACGACACAACAGTGGTAGGCCTGATCACCGACAACGATGAGACAGCATATATGGAGGAGGTCAGAGATCTGGCCGGGTGGCGCCAAAATAACAACCTTTCCCTCAACATAACCAGACTAAGGAGATGATTGTGGACTACAGGAAAAGGAGGAACGAGCACACCCCCATTCTCATCGACGGGGCTGTAGTGGAGCAGGTTGAGAGCTTCAAGTTCCTTGGTGTCCACATCAACAGCAAACTAGAGTGGTCCAAACACACCAAGACAGTCGTGAAGAAGGCACAACAAAACCTATTCCCCCTCAAGAAACTAAAAAGATTTCACATGGGTCTTGAGATCCTGCAACATCGAGAGCATCCTGACTGGTTGCATCACTGCCTGGTACGGCAATTACTCGGCCTCTGATCACAAGGCACTACAGAGGGTAGTGCGTACGACCCAGTACATCACTGGGGCTAAGCTGCCTGCCATCCAGGACCTCTACACCAGGCGGTGTCAGAGGAAGGACCTAAAAATTGTCAAAGATTCCAGCCACCCCAGTCATAGACTGTTCTCTCTACTACCGCATGGCAAGCAAGCGGTACCGGAGTGCCAAGTCTAGGACAAAAAGGCAGTTTTCACCACCAAGCCATAAGACTCCTGAACAGGTAATCAAATGGCTACCCGGACTATTTGCATTTTGTGCCCCCCCCAACCCCTCTTTTACGCTGCTGCTACTCTCTGTTTATCATATATGCATAGTCACTTTAACTATACATTCATGTACATACTACCTCAATTGGGCCAACCAACCAGTGCTCCAGCACATTGGTTAACCGGGCTATCTGCACCGGCCAACCACCCCCCGCCAGTCCCTCTTTTACACTACTGCTACTCTCTGTTCATCATATATGCATAGTCACTTCAACCATATCTACATGTACATACTACCTCAATCAGCCTGACTAACCGGTGTCTGTATGTCGCCTCACTACTTTTATAGCCTCGCTACTGTATATAGCCTGTCTTTTTACTGTTGTTTTATTTCTTTACTTACCTATTGTTCACCTAATACCTTTTTTTGCACTGTTGGTTAGAGCCTGTAAGTAAGCATTTCACTGTAAGGTCTACACCTGTTGTATACGGCCACGTGACAAATAAACTTTGATTTGATTTGATCAATTCGATTCAAGGGGCTTTATTGGCATGGGAAACATATGTTAACTTTGCCAAAGCAAGTGGAGTAGATAATATACAAAAGTGAAAAAAACTATAAAAATTAACAGTAAACATTACACTCACAGAAGTTCCAAAGAATAAAGACATTAAAAATGTCATATTATGTATATATACAGTGTTGTAACGATGTACAAATGGTTAAAGTACAAAAGGGAAAATAAATAAGCATAAATATGGGTTGTATTTATAATGGTGTTTGTTCTTCACTGGTTGACCTTTTCTTGTGGCAACAGGTCACAAATCTCTCTGCTGTGATGGCACACTGGTATTTCACCCAGTAGATATGAGAGTTTATCAAAATCAGGTTTGTTTTCGAATTCTTTGTGGATCTGTGTAATCTGAGGGAAATATGTGCCTCTAATATGGTCATACATTGGGCAGGAGGTTAGAAAGTGCAGCTCAGTTTCCACCTCATTTTGTGGGCAGTGTGCACATAGCCTGTCTTCTCTTGTGAGCCAGGTCTGCCTACAGCGGCCTTTCTCAATAGCAAGGCTATGCTCACTGAGTCTGTATATAGTCAAAGCTTTCCTTAAGTTTGGGTCAGTCACAGATATTCTGCCACTGTGTACTCTCTGTTTAGGGCCAAATAGCATTCTAGTTTGCTCTGTTTTTTTGTTTATTCTTTCCAATGTGTCAAGTAATTATCATTTTTTTAATGATTTGGTTGGATCTAATTCTGTTGCTGTCCTGGGGCTCTGTGGGGTGTGTTTGTGAACAGAGCCCCAGGACCAGCTTGCTTAGGGGACTCTTTTCCAGGTTCATCTCTCTGTAGGTAATGGATTTGTTATGGAAGGTTTGGGAATCGCTTCCTTTTAGGTGGTTGTAGAATTTAACGGCTCTTTTCTGGATTTTGATCATTAGCGGGTATCGGCCTAATTCTGCTCTGCATGCATTATTTGGTGTTCTACATTGTACACGGATTATATTTTTGCAGAATTCTGCATGCAGAGTCTCAATTTGGTGTTTGTCCCATTTTGTGAATTCTTCGTTGGTGAGCGGACCCCAGACCTTACAACCATAAAGGACAATGGGTTCTATAACTGATTCAAGTATTTTTAGCCAGATCCTAATTGGTACGTCAAATTTTATGTTCCGTTTGATGGCATAGAATGCCCTTCTTGCCTTGTCTCTCAGATCGTTCACAGCTTTGTGGAAGTATAGTTATTTGTGTGCTCTAGGGCAACAGTGTCTAGATGGCATTTGTATTTGTGGTCCTGGCGACTGGACCTTTTTTGAAACACCATTATTTTGGTCTTACTGAGATTTACTGTCAGGGCCCAGGTCTGGCAGAATCTGTGCAGAAGATCTAGGTGCTGCTGTAGGCCCTCCTTGGTTGGTGACAGAAGCACCAGATCATCAGCAAACAGTAGACATTTGACTTCAGATTCTAGTAGGGTGAGGCCAGGTGCTGCAGACTTTTCTAGTGCCCTCGCCAATTCGTTGATATATATGTTTTAACCACTCACTTGTTGTTTGTGTACATGGATTTTATAATGTCGTATGTTTTTCCCCCAACATCCCTTTCCATCAATTTGTATAGTAGACCCTCATGCCAAATTGAGTTGAAGGCTTTTAAAAAAATAAACAAAGAATGAGAAGACTTTGCCTTTGTTTTGGTTTGTTTGTTTGTCAATTTGGGTGTGCAGCGTAAATACGTGGTCTGTCGTACGACAATTTGGTTAAAAGCCAATTTGACATTTGCTCAGTACATTGTTTTCACTGAGGAAATGTACGAGTCTGCTGTTAATGATAATGCAGAGGATTTTCCCAAGGTTGCTGTTGACACATATCCCACGGTAGTTATTGGGGTCAAATTTGTCTCCACTTTTGTGGATTGGGGTGATCAGTCCTTGGTTCCAAATATTGGGGAAGATGCCAGAGCTAAGGATGATGTTAAAGAATTTTAGTATAGCCAACTGGAATTTGTTGTCTGTATATTTGATAATTTCTTTGAGGATACCATCAACACCACAGGCCTTTCTGGGTTGGAGGGTTTTTATTTTGTCCTGTAGTTCATTCAAGGTAATTGGAGAATCCAGTGGGTTCTAGTAGTCTTTAATAGTTGATTCTAAGATTTTAATTTGATCATGTATATGTTTTTGCTGTTTGTTCTTTGTTATAGAGCCAATAAGATTGGAGAAGTGGTTTACCCATACATCTTCATTTTGGATAGATAATTATTTGTGTTGTTGTTTGTTTAGTGTTTTCAAATTTTCCCAGAAGTGGTTAGAGTCTATGGATTCTTCAATTACATTGAGCTGATTTCTGACGTGCTGCTCCTTCTTTTTCCGTTGTGTATTTCTGTATCGTTTTAGTGATTCACCTTAGTGAAGGCATAGACTCAGGTTTTCTGGGTCTCTATGTTTTTGGTAGGACAGGTTTCTCAATTTCTTTCTTAGATTTTTTCATTCTTCATCAAACCATTTGTCATTGTTGTTCATTTTCTTCGGTTTTCTATTTGAGATTTTCTGATTGAGATAGGGAAGTTGAGAGGTCAAATATACTGTTAATATTTTCTACTGCCAAGTTTACACCTTCACATTTACAGTGGAACATTTTGTCCAGAAAGTTGTCTAAAAGGGATTAAATTTGTTGTTACCTAATTGTTTTTTGGTAGGTTTCCAAACTACATTCCTTCCATCTATAGCATTTCTTAATATTACTCAGTTCCTTTGGCTTTGATGCCTCATGATTGAGTATTGCTCTGTTCAAGTAGACTATGATTTTGCTGTGGTCTGATAGGGGTGTCAGTGGGCTGACTATGAACGCTCTGAAAGACTCTGGGTTGAGGCCAGTGATAAAGTAGTCTACAGTACTACTGCCAAGAGATGAGCTATAGGTGTACCTACCATAGGAATCCCCTCGAAGCCTACCATTAACTATGTACATACCCAGCGTGCGACAGAGCTGCAGGAGTTGTGACCCGTTTTTGTTGTTATGTTGTCATAGTTGTGCCTAGGTGGGCATATGGGGGAGGGAATGCTGTCACCTCCAGGCAGGTGTTTGTCCCCCTGTGTACTGTGGGTGTCAGGTTCTTGTCCAATTCTGGAATTTAGGTTGCCACAGACTAGTACATGTCCCTGGGCCTGGAAATGATTGATTTCCCCCTCCAGGATGGAGAAGCTGTCTTCATTAAAGTATGGGGATTCTAGTGGGGGATATAGGTAGCACAAAGGAGGACTTTTTTTTCTTCTCTCTCTCTCTCTCTCTCTCTCTCTCTCTCTCTCTCTCTCTCTCTCTCTCTCTCTCTCTCTCTCTCTCTCTCTCTCTCTCTCTCTCTCTCTCTCTCTCTCTCTCTCTCTCTCTCTCTCTCTCTCTCTCTCTCTCCTCTCTCTCTCTCTCTCTCTCTCTCTCTCTCTCTCTCTCTCTCTCTCTCTCTCTCTCTCTCTCTCTCTCTCTCTCTCTCTCACCTTTACACCAGGGGTTAAACAGCATGCAGATGTCATTCCCAGGGTCATGTGTAGATGTGGTCTCCCCCTTTGGGCTTTGCGTTGCCACGGTGAGCTGGTATCGGCCAATCACGGCTGTGGGCGGGGAGTTGATGGACAGCTTGAGCCTGTTGCCGTCCCGTTGCACAATCTTGGCCTCCCAACGGTCATCCTCCAGCTCCTCAACCAATGGAATGATGACATGGGTGCCCTTTGCCACTGTAGGCAAAGGTCCTATCCCAGACAGACACACACAAATATTACTCAGTATCATAAGAACAAAATATGTTGAAATTCTGTCGTGCAATTTCTCTTACTCCTATTTTAGCTGAATTTTTCTGTCATGAAAAAAATTACATGATGTTGGTTGTTGGCAACACTGACAAAAATATGTATTTCATTCGGTAATAAAACACGTATTGATTCATAATCTGTAGTTAGTTATTAACGGCATCAAGAAATTCCTTCCTAAAAGAGTTCTATGTCAGACTGGTGACTGCACCCAAGGTGTTAACAGGGTGTGTTTGAGACAACAAGCAGAGCAACATTCTCATCCTCAAACACACACGCACACACACACACACACACACACAGACACATCTACAATCCACCCACAGTACACTCATTCTGCAGATCCATACAGTATCTGTCCTGAATGTTGATTTGCTGCTTGTCTATTAATACATATCTCTCATTCAGTACACACTCATATTCAATGAATCTCTAAGATAAATATTACAATCTAGAAGCTGAAAGTGCATGGTGAAATGAGTTGGTTGGTGGCGAAGCTGTTTATGGTAGGAATGAATTGTCAGTGGAAAGAGGGGATTTTGCAGGACTGTGAGAGAGGCAGGCTCCTGTAAAACACTGGAGGCTTGCCACAAACCACATGCATGACTCCAGTTACCATGGTGATAATCACCAAAACATGGTGCAGGCACAGGGCCGTTCCAAGACACAAGCGCACTGACACACAAGCTCATGCCAATAAACAAAAACACACAACCAACTAGTTACTCTGTCAGTTCCCATGATTGGTTATAAAGGGCTTACTGTTACCATGTGCACTTGTTAGCCCCAGGGCTTCCCATCAGGGGAACAAGGGAGGACATTTTTGAGTCATTGTAACCCTTCATGATTCAGCAGAATGTCTCACTGACCTGTCCTAAGCTCCAGGTGGAGTTTGTCCGTGTTGGAATTGTAAGGTCGCGAGAGGTCAAGCCACATCATGAAGATCTGACCCCTGCGGATGATGAGGCCATCACCGTAGTAACGGTCTGTGTGATGCTCCACGCGGTTCTGACCTTTCTTTTTTTTCATCAGGTCTATGGACCGCACCATCAACAACAGCTCTGAGACAACAGGAAGAGAGGGAAGTTCATATTAAAGTCAACCATTCTGTCACAAATGTCACAATGTCTTGCGTAGTAACAATGAAATACAGTGCTCACATTTTGCTGTCTTGAAATTAAATCTAAAAAAGGATCAAATTCGTTTTTTTCTTACAGATCTACACAACCTACTCCACTTTCTTTAAGTGAAAGAAAATTATCTAAAATGTTCCAAATGAATAATACATGTAAAAAAAGATTACGTTGTTATGATTGCATATGTTTTCACACCCCAGAGTTAATACACTGAACAAAAATATAAACACAACATGCAACTTTTAAAAGATTTTACTGAGTTACAGTTCATATAAGGAAATCAGTCAATTGAAATAAATTCATTCAGCCATAACATGTGGATTTCACATGACTGGGAATACAGATATGCATCTGTTGGTCACAGATAGCTTAAAAAATGTAGGGGCATGGATCAGAAAACCAGTCAGTATCTGGTGTGACCATTTGCCTCAGGCAGTGTGGCACATCTCCTTCACATAGAGTTGATCAGGCTGTTGATTGTGGCCTGTGGAATGGTGTCCAACTTCAATGGCTGTGCGAAGTTGCTGGGTATTAGTGGGAACTTGAACACGCTGCTGGTCACGTTGCTGGCAATGGTGTCCAACTTCAATGGCTGTGCGAAGTTGCTGGGTATTAGTGGGAACTTGAACACGCTGCTGGTCACGTCGATCCAGAACATCCCAAACATGTTCAATGGGTGACATGTCTTGTGACTCTACAGGCCATGGAAGAACTGAGACATTTTCAGCATCCAGGAATTGTATACAGATCCTTGCGACATGGGGCCGTGCATTATCATGCTGAAACATGGGGTGATAGTGGAGGATGAATGGGATGACAATGAGCTTTAGGATCTCGTCTTGGTATCTCTGTGCATTCAAATTGCCATTGATAAACTGCAATTGTGTTCGTTGTCCGTAGCTTATTCCTGCCCATACCATAACCCCACCGCCACTATGGAGCACTCTGTTCACAATGTTGACATCAGCAAACCGCTCGCCCACATGATGCCATACACGCTGTTTGCCATCTGCCCGGTACAGATGAAAACGCGATTAATCTGTGAAGAGCACACTTCTTCAGCTTGCCACTGGCCATTGAAGGTGAGAATTTGCCCACTGAAGTCGGTTACGACGCCAAACTGCAGTCAGGTCAAGTCCCTGGTGAGGACAACGAGCACGCAGATGAGCTTTCCTGAGACGGTTTCTGACAGTTTGTGCAGCAATTCTTCGGTTCTGCAAACCCACAGTTTCATCAGCTGTCCTGGTGGCTTATCTCAGACCATCCCGCAGGTGAAGGAGTCAGATTTGGGTGTCCTGGGCTGGCGTGGTTACATGTGGTCTGCGGTTGTGAGGCCGGTTGGACGTACTGCCAAATTCTTTAAAACGACGTTGGAGGCGGCTTATGGTAGAGAAATTTACATTGAATTCTCTGGAAAAATCTCTGGTGAACATTCCTGCAGTCAGCATGGCAATTACACACTCCCTCAAAACTTGAGACATCTGTGGCATTGTGTTGTGTGTATGGAAAATGTCTGGGATCTTTTATTTCAAGATTCTACCAACTTTGCACAGCTGTTAGGTCAACATTGTGGTAGCCTTGATTACAAAATGATGTTATATTTATGCACCAAATGGTCGTTTTATGAAATAGAGTAAGGTTCTTAGAACTCTCTCTCTCCCTTTCTGAGTTAACTGAGAGGAGTCTTTTGCAGCTTGGGCTGGCAACTGATTAAGTGATGGCTTGGTGATAAAGAACCTACAGCTGGCATTCCATAGATCAGATGTGGTGGGTGTCACCGAGATAGAGATGGCCTGGAGGAACAAAACAGGCCTCAGTATTCCTAATTATCCTGGCATCTGGGAGACAACACCAGAGGCAGATGACCAGAGGATGAACCCAAAGTGACTTATGGTGCCCCACAATCTATATGGGAGGGGTGGAACCAAGCATTCTTGGTATCAGCTATGTAAACTGATCATTGCCTGTAAAGGGTAGGCTCTCGGCTCAACAGTCAAGACTGTTGGGTCGACGGATTCATTACTTCAATAATTAATCGATATTGAATAAAGATGATTGTTTGAAGAAATGACAAAGTCTCTCTCATTTGAATACAATATTCCACCACAACATATATCTATTGTCTTTGGCACAATTGCTCAAGCCCAGTAAATTTGATTGAGAATAATTCAAGGACATCAATATTCAAACTCTGTCTCTGATTTTCAAGCTAATTTAAGTCAGGAACGAGACTGGACCACTCATGGAAACTCCGCACCCCTTGGAAAGCCATTCTGGTGTGTCATTGGTATTAAAATGTGAGTAATTGTACCACTGAAAAAGAAAACTCTATCCCAGGGTTAGGTTTTCAGTAGACTGTGGTGAGTTTTCCTCTGACTTTTTTTTCTCCTGGGCTTAGCTCCTTTCATATTTATTTTTGATCCTGACAAACGCTCCAGTCCCTGCCGGTGTCAAGCATACCCATAACATGATGGTGCCACCACAATACTTGAAAATACAGAGGTTTTTACTTTGTGTTGTGTTTTTTTATTTAGGCCAAAAGTTAATTTATTTTTCCTGTTGTCTTGGAGTATTACTTAATGGCCTTGTTGCAAACAGAATAGAGTGGATATTTAAACACAGGCTTCCTTCTTTCACTTTGTCACACAGGCCAGTAATTTGGATCCTTACAGAAAAACCACATGATTTCACACATGGAAAATCACATGACCCCACATGAAATTGAATGTGAAATCATGTGAAAACATGTATTTTTGGAACACTTCACATGTGATTACATGCTTTCACATGTGTAGTTTCATGTTATCACATGTTGCTTTACATGTCACATGCTATCATATTAACTAAGATCACAGATCACGTTTTTTTCCATAAGGGGAGTGAATGCAATGTTCTTAATCCTCTGTATTTGTGGTGGCAGCATCATGTGATGGGCATGCTTGTCACAGGCAGGGACTGCAGAGTTTGTCAGGATCAAAATAAATATGAATGGAGAAAAGCCCATGTAAAAAGTTACAGAAAAAAAAACTCAGTCTTCTGAAAACCTAACCCTGGGTAAGAGTTGTATTTTTTAGTGGGACAATTACACAAATGTTAATGACAAATAGACACCAAAATGGCTTTCCAAGAGGTGGTGAGTGTTCCTGAATGGTCCAGTCTCAGTCCTGACTTAAATCTGCTTGAAAATCAGAGACAGGGTTTGAATATTGCTGCCCACAATTTTAATGAGCTTGAGCAATTTTGACAAAAACAATGGATATATGTTGCGCTATGAGTTGTGAAAGGTTGGTAGCGTCTTATTAAAAATTATTCACAACTGTAATGGCTGCCAAAGGTGCTTCCACCAAGTATTAACTCTGGGGTGTGAAGAGGTACGCAATCAATACATCTTAATTTTTTTAAACTTTCACTTTGAAAATGTGGAGTAGGTTGTGTAGATAGGTAGGAAGGAAATCCAATTGAAGCCCTTTTTAGATTTAATTTTTAAGGCAGCAAAATGTAAAGACTGCAAGGGGTGTGTAGACTTTCACTAGCGACTCTATGGTATTTTTAAAAGTATAAATTACCTTCAAGGTTACTTCCATTAGTGACTGCCTTGTCCCCATTCCCCAAAAGCTTGTCTGCATCATCGATCCCTGTGACAACCTTATCTGCGATGTCATCATCTTTGCTCGGTCTTTGACAGCAACAAGGACAGATCTTACGTAACCATTGTCGACACCCCCCTTCTTCCGTGTTCTTCTCTGGCTCCTCATCTTTCCCCAATCCCAGTGTGACTGATGGGAAGCGACCAACTGTAGACGTGTTTCTGACTGATGGTGTTTCCACAGGCATCCTGAGAAACAAAAGAAAACAGAGAGTGGCATGTATTGTTGTCACTTTGCGTGTGCTTAGAATTCTATCCTCAATCCAGATCCATCCAATAACTTTTTGAACAAATGTCATTATAATTGGCCAATGTGCATCACAAATCGAATGTAGTCCTCTCATCTAATGAGTGAATTAAAGCTATGCTATACTCATTACTTGTGATCACATCAATATATTAATACCCCTCCTAACTCTCCTATTATGTGTCCAGTCTCTCCCATAAACTCCTCTTCTTCTTCCACTCTCTTTTATCCAAGTCCTTTTTATTTCATTCCCCCCACCACACACACACACACACACACAATTGTCATACTTGAGTAAAAGTAAAGATACTTTAATAGAAAATTACTCAAGTAAAGTACATTATTTTCTATTGAAATGTAGTGAAGTAAAAGTAAAAGTTGTCAAAAATATAAATAGTAAAGTACCCATACCCCAAAACACTGTAGTACTTTAAAGTATTTTTACTTCTGTACTTTACGCCACTGGTAATATTCATCTTTGTAGATTCCTTTCCAGTAACTTCTTTAGTCCTACTGAAAGCGTTTCCCACAATCTATCTGCATTCCTACTTTGCACTGACTGTTACTACACAGTGACAGAGCAGAGTCTCAATAAGGAAACACTGCAAGGTCCAATGTAGCCCTTTTTATCTCAATATCAAATCATTTCTGTGTAACAATTTACCCTTGCCTACAATTTCCGCGGCCCCGCTGAAATCTAATTGTCATAATACAGAAATCCCCATCAAACTCCATCTGTTTAAGATAGAGATATGTATTTTTTCCATGGGCTGCGTGTCAATCCCGCATCTATGGTGAAAGGTGGCAGAGCTAGTGCAATGCTTGTCAGACCATGAGACATCCCAAAATCAGTCTTCTCAAGAAAACATCTGTAGTGTCCGAATTGTTTGTTCTACAAACTACACTGAACAAAAATATAAACGTAAGATGTAATGTGTTGGTCCCATGTTTCATCAGCTGAAATAAAAGATCCCAGAATTTTTCCAGATCCACAAAAAGCTTATTTCTCTCACATTTTGTGCACAAATTTGTTTACATCCCTGTTAGTGAGCATTACTGATTTGCCAAGATAATCCATCTACCTGACAGGTGTCGCATATCAAGAAGCTGATTAAACAGCATGATCATTACAAAGGTGCACCTTGTGCTGGGGACAATAAAAGGCCACTTTTACAATGTGCCGTTTTGTCACAAAACAATTTCACAGTATTATTCCAACCTCATAGACACATAAAAAGCACAGGGCCTTTAAAGTCGCCCGACCACCTCATTACTTATGTACATGCTAATGAGGAGAATCAAAGAAAGGAGTGGAGAGATTGAGGCTAAGTTATAGACGGAGAGAGAAAGGAATGTTTCTTCATCGTCAATGTTAAACCTAACCCTTGTGACCTCAGACAGAACAACCATGGGAGGGAGAGAGTGTAAAAACATTCCACTGACTGAGTTCAAGATAGAAATTGTGCAACTGCTGAGATGTGTGAACGCTGAGATGTGGAAGTGGAATAGTGGGGTATGTGAACAGTCTAACAAAAATTGGAAATGCCTAAATAGTGCAAATATAATTGACACTTGCTGCCTACACATAAATAAATGCACATACCGTACATTCACAAACACGATATGCATGCAATATATTCACACACACACACACACACACACACACACACACACACACACACACACACACACACACACACACACACACACACACACACACACACACACACACACACACATTAACCATCAGACACACGGACACACACTCATATACAGGTAACTGCCAAAATAAAGGAAACACCAACAAATAGTGTCTTAATAGGGTGTTGGGCCACCATGAGCCAGAACTGCTTCAATGTGCCTTGACATAGATTCTACAAGTGTCTGGAACTCTATAGGAGGGATACGACACCATTCTTCCATGAGACATTTCATCGTTTAGTGTTATGTTGGTGGTGGAATATGCTGTCAGGCGCCACTCCAGAATCTCCCATAAGTGTTCAATTGGGTTGAGATCTGGTGACTTACGCGGCCATGGCATATGATTTACAGCATTTTCATGCTCATCAAACCCCTCATGAAACATCTTTGCCAACATCTTAAACCAGGTCAGCTTTGAAAGAATATGCTCTCCATCTTATCTGCCAGGATTGAAAGTGCTGCACGTGAATGTGAGCATGTTTCAGTAGCCTGTGTATTAGGCATGGCTAGACTTTGACTGATACATAATGTACACGGTTGAAGCCTGTTTCTGATACGATTGTGTTAGAGCAGTCTTCTATGACCTGAACACCTTGCCTAGTAGACTTGATTACATACAGCAGTCACTGTTGATAGGGTTTGCCCTCAGGTTTGGATACAGCTAGTCTATGGTGGATGTAGTGTAGTAGATGTATGTATGTATTTATATTTTAGACGTATGTATTTAAATGAGATGAGGGTTAAAATAGTTATACTGTATAGGTCAAGTAATGTAGGCTGGTGAGGTGTATCCGTGTGAGTGAACTCATGCCTATAAGTGCTTGAATTATTTGTTTTCTTTGTTATCACTTTCTGATATAATTCTGCAGAAACAGGATTAACAAAGGAGGATGTAAATAAGGCAGGTCTCAAAATAACAGACCAATCCATTATAATGACATGCAGGCACGAAATCATACAATAAGGGCACACAAAATAATCTAGTTTATTACCACACCCTATTATACTTTCTTTCTTGTGTCCTTTTCCTTAGTCACACCCTTTCTGTTCTGTGAAAATCTGTCTGTCTATTATTTGAATTACAATGTTTTTCAATGTAGACAAATACATTTCTTATAACGTTGCAGGTTTCTTTTATCTGGTTAACTGTTTGACAGCTGTTACACTTTTATTGACCTTGAATTATTATTATTATTTTTTTTTTACACCCTTATTTTACCAGGTAAGTTGACTGAGAACACGTTCTCCTTTACAGCAACGACCTGAGGAATAGTTACAGGGGAAGGAAGAGGGATGAATGAGCTAATTGGAAGCTGGGGATGATTAGGTGGCCATGATGGTATGAGGTCTAGATTGGCAATTTAGCCAGGACACCGGGCTACTACTCTTACAATAAGTGCCATGGGATCTTTAGTGACCACAGAGAGTCAGGACACCTGTTTAATGTCCCACCCGAAAGACAGCACCATACACATGTCCCCAATCACTGCCCTGTTTCATTGGGATCTCCTTAGACCAGAGGAAAGACTACCTTCTACTGGCCCTCCAACACCACTTCCAGCAGCATCTGGTCTCCCATCCAGGGACCGACCAGGACCGAACCTGCTTAGCTCCAGCCAGCAGTAGGATGCAGGGCCACTAATTGATTGTCCAAACAAATTAGTTCAATGGTGTATGTTACTTTGTCAGCAGCCAATTGGCTAATCCTGCCGGTTCACGCTGGGTTCTTAAAAAGTGTCCTAACTATCAACAGTAATGACGCCGCTGACGGAAGTGGAGTCACTGCTTATTTCACGCAGCACTTCTTAATAAACAAAGGAATGTTTGGCAGGAAAGAGGGGCCAAGCACCAAGAGTTATGCCAATTTTCGCCATCTATATGGGAGGTGTGAATTGCAGGATAATACCACGTTCCATGTGCTCAGGTAGAAACCATAGTCTAGTTGATACATTATGTGGGTGAGTCAACTTCTTTGAAGGACATTGTTTTACATAATTTAATACATGTTATTGTGCTCCATTTCAGGTAAACTTTATTACAAGAAACAAAACATTTTATAATTTTGACACTACAGGAAATAGGTTGACTCCTATGTTAAACAACGTCAGTCATGGCTACTTTGGTTGGCAACAGCCTTGGGCTATCGTAGTCTTGACTGTAGAAAAGCAGGAATCTCTGAAGTTTTTGGGGGGTAGCTGTACTATTTACTCCTACTCCTTTACTATTTATATTTTTGACAGCTTTAACTTCACCACATTCCTAAATAAAATAATGCCGTTTTTACTCCATACACCCAAAAGTCCCTGACACCCAAAAGTACTTGATAGATTTGCTTAGCAGGACAGGAAAATAGTCCAATTCATGCAATTATCAAGAAAACATCCCTGGTCATCCCTACTGCCTCTGATCAGGCAGACTCACGAATGCTTTGTTTGTAAATTACTGTATGTCTGAGTTTTGGAGAGTGCTATCAGTAAATGTACAAAAAACAAGAAAATTGTGCCATTTGGTTTGCTTAATATAAGGAATTTGAAATGATTTGTACTTTTACTTTGATACTTAAGTATATTTAAAACCAAATACTTTTAGACTTTTACTCAAGTAGGATTTTACTGGATGACTTTCACGTCTAAAGGTACACATCTCCATCTGGCTTCTGGGGGTCACCTTATTTTTTAATTGTAAAGATTATTTTAAAAACATTCTATCACTCAAATATCATTGCTTTAAAATCAGTGCACCCACGAGCACTCTCTCGCAGTCTTTCTCTCTCTCCATCAATTTCACAAAATAGATAATACTTTTCAAGATATATATATATATATACTGTATTCATGTTTTTTATATTTTTTTAAATTGCAAACATTTCTAAAAACTTTTTTCCACTTTGTCATTATGGGGTATTGTGTGTAGATTGCGGAAGAATTGTTATTTATTTAATCCATTTTAGAATAAGGCTGTAACGTAACAAAATGTGAAAAAGGTCAAGGGGTCTGAATGCTTTCCGAAAGCACTGTATGCATCTTATTATATTTCAAAATTAAAATCTTGTTTGCTAGTCTATACTTGTCATTTTGTAGGCCGCATGTACTGCACCAGAATCGAATGTTCTCTCCCAGCTGGGCTTGGGCTCATAAAATGTATTTAATGTAGGGCTCATCAGGCTCAGGTAGCATCAGGCTTGAATATTTGATCAAAGCTCTAATCAAATCCAAACATAGTCCTATTTATATGCTTTATATGCTTTTGAATGACACTTCCAGGGTTAGCCTGGAGAAAAGTGATTTATTCTCGGGATGGATTTGTAAATCAACTGTAAAATATTCAACCCTAATGATAATTAGATTACATCATTAATTAATTACATCAATTAATGAATCAAGATGTCAATTATAGGCATTTATAGATATTCACTTACTTTGTAATCTATGTGTTGAGTTCTCCGATGGGTAAAAGTGTTTGTTGAATCACCTGGCAGCCCTTGTCTGACTGAACAGTCAGGTAAGCAGGTTCAAAATAATATTGCTCTGGTATGCGGTGCGCGTCTTCTCTTCTTCACCGATTATGCGGTCTTCACACTGTGTTCACGCTGTGAAGTACTGTTAGTATATCGTCTTTGAGAGACCTTTTAAACTCAAGATTGTGAGGCAGAAGACACACCCTCCTCCCCACCTCATAAGGGGAGGAAAAGTCATGTAATCTTTACACACAGGGGATCCGTCATGAGACTGCTCACATGAATGCAGTAGTTGAACCAGTCAGGCTTCCATGCAGAAACTCTACCACTGTGCTGTCTAAACAAGTCAAGAAAAAGGATTCTAAACCTACAGTACACACACACACACACACACACACACACACACACACACACACACACACACACACACACACACACACACACACACACACACACACACACACACACACACACACACACACACACACACACACACACACACACACACACACACACACACACACACACACAAACCTAAACACAAATATGAGACATCTACTTGTGATGTCACTCTCACTCTCATGTGAGCCCCTTAGAGTGCCATTTCCCATAAATCTTGTGTCTGCAAAGGTGAAAGTTGCCTCTGAGTAAGTTCAAACACAGAGCAGTCATTAGGACATGATCTGTAACTACAGTGCAGTCTAAAAATATGTAAACACACCGCCTGTCATACGGTATCCACATTTGCTGTATTAAACATTCTGAGAGAATTCATAGTGACAAATGTAAAGTTCAACATATCTGAGACTCACATGTGTGATGTAAAATCAAATCCACATGGGTCTCTTTAAACAGAAACATAGCCCCTATCACAGGACAGTGCAATATCTTATAACTAGATGCTTCACATTCTCGTAACATTAATTTCACCGTTATTTTGTGTGAAATTAATTTTTGTTTGTCAACAGTGAGGGTAAGAAGTTTCTTAATGAGCCAGAACGAATACAGCATGTTGGCAGAATTCAAACCTACATAGAATAATGCCACCACTTTCTTTTTCCACTTAACTTTAACTGCTGTGGATTAGGTCAGTATACGTATATTTACAAAAATTGTTCACTTACACACAAAAACGTACAATAATGTCAGCTAAAAGTCTTCCCAGACATATGGAGAGAACATGGACTGGTTCATACACACATATGGGAGTGGTTACACACACGCACATAATGAGGGATTGGTAAGGGTTGCCATATTGCCCTGGGCAAGTGACCTAAGCAGTTGCGGAAGTTGAGCCTGCTCTTTGGTTGCCCCATAGGGCAGGGGATTTTTTTACTGATAACAAACAAAATGCAAAGAATTCCAGTAGTCTGGTCCTTCTTGTTCCTCCCCTATGTTTAGTTGGCAAAAAAAAGACTTTACATTTTTGGGCATGTTATAATCATCTTTGGCCAACCCAAAAATACTCCTGACTTGCCCAATGAGAAAATGCCTTTCAGACCTTAAAGCTGAGATCCCCAAAAGGTGAACCAGTGCCACTGGTCGCCCCAGGCACATTTGTTCTTGTTTTTGAAAAGGAGGAGATAAGCATCCAGCAACGTAATTTAAAAAATATTGCAGTACATACTCTTCTGTTTTATTGTGCGTGCAGTGATGTCCAAGGAGAAGAAAACAGTGTTAGTTGTTTTAATTGGAGTCTTTGTTTTTGTATTATACAATGGGTGGGACTAATCCTGAATGCTGATTGGTTATTAAAACCTACCCTAACCAGAAGCCGTGGATAGATGGCAGCATTCGTGCAAAACTGAAAGCGAGAACCATCACATTTAACCATGGCAAGGTGACTGGGAATATGGCAGAATACAAACAGAGTAGTCATTCCCTCTGCAAGGCAATCAAACAGGCAAAATGTCAGTATAGCGGCAAAGTGGAGTCGCAATTCAACGGCTCAGACAGGAGACGTATGTGGCAAGGTCTACAGACAATCACGGACTACAAAAGGATAGCCAGCCACGTCATGGACACTGACGTCTTGCTTCCGGACAAGCTAAACACCTTCTTTGCCCGCTTTGAGGATAACACAGTGCCACCGACGCAACCCGCTACCAAGGACTGTGGGCTCTCCTTCTCCATGGCCGATGTAGGTAAGACATTTAACGTGTTAACCCTCGCAAGGCTGCCGGCCCAGACGGCATCCCTAGCCGCGTCCTCAGAGCATGCACAGACCAGCTGGCTGGTGTGTTTACAGACATATTCAATCTCTCCTTATCCCAGTCTGCTGTCTCCACATGCTTCAAGATGGCCACTATTGTTCCTGTACCCAAGAATGCAAAGGTAACTGACTAAATTACTATCGCCCCGTAGCACTCACTTCTGTCATCATGAAGTGCTTTGAGAGACTAGTCAAGGATCATATCACCTCCACCTTGCCTGTCACCCTAGACCCACTTCAATTTGCTTACAGCCCCAATAGGTCCACAGACGATGCATTCACCATCACACTGCCCTATCCCATCTGGACACGAGGAATACCTATGTAAGAATGCTGTTCATTGACTATAGCTCAGCATTCAACACCATAGTACCCTCCAAGCTCATCATTAAGCTTTAGGCCCAGGGTCTAAACCCCATCCTGTGCAAGTCCTGGACTTTCTGACGGGCCGCCCCCAGGTTGTGATGGTAAGAAGAAAGAAGGTAAGAAACAACACCTCCACTTTGCGGATCCTCAACACTGGGGCCCCACAAGGGTGCGTGCTCAGCCCCCTCCTGTACTCCCTGTTCACCCATGACTGCGTGGCCAAGCACGCCTCCAACTCAATCATCAAGTCTGCAGACGACAACATTAGTCGGCTTGATTACCAACAACAACGAGACAGCCTAAAGGGAGGAGGTGAGGGCACTCGGAGTGTTGTGTCAGGAAAACAACCTCTCACTCAACGTCAACAAAACCTAAGGAGATGATTGTGGACTTCAGGAAACAGCAGAGGGAGCAACCCCCGATCCACGTCGACGGGACAGCAGTGGAGAAGGTGGAAAGTTCTAAGTTCCTTGGCGTACACATCACTGACAAGCTGAAAAGGTCCATCCGCACAGACAGTGTGGTGAAGTAGGCGCAACAGTGCCTCTTCAATCTCAAGGAGGCTGAAGAAATTTGGCTTGTCACCTAAAACCCCCACAAACTTTTACAGATGCACAATTGAGAGCAACCTGTCGGGCTGTATCATCGTCTGGTACGACAACTGCACCGCCAACAACCGCAGGGCTCTCCAGAGGGTGGTGCGGTCTGCTCTCCGGGACTCCTACAGCACCCGATGTCACAGGAAGGCCAAAAAGATTATCAAGAACAACAACCACCCGAGTGACTGCCTGTTCATTCCGTTATCATCCAGAAGGCTAGGTCAGTACAGGTGCATCAAAGCTGGGACAAGAGACTGAAAAACAACATCTCAAGGCCATCAGACAGTTAAATAGCCATCACTAGCACAGAGAGGCTGCTGCCCATATACACTGACTTGAAATCATTGGCCACTTTAATAAATGGAACACTAGTCACTTTAATAATGTCACTTTAATAATGTTTACATATCTTGCACTGCTCATCTCATATATACAGTATATACTGTATTCTATACTATTCTACTGTATCTTAGTCTATGCCTCTGACATTGCTCGTCCATATATATTCTTAATTCCAATTCCATACTTAAATTTGTGTGTATTGGGTACATGTTTTGAAATTGTTAGAAATTACTTGTTAGATATTGCTGCACTGTCGGAACTAGAAGCACAAGCATTTCGCTACACCCGCAATAAATCAAATTGAATTCGCAGAGGAACCTGCAATTTTGGGGGGGAGTATGACTGTGAGAAGGTCAGTTCTGGTGATGGAAATTCTACTCCAAAATGAATAAAAATAAAATGGTCCATATTATCAGGCAGGTGTGCTATTTAGCAATAAGCATAATCACCTGATCAAATCAAATTGTATTTCACCTTACAGTGAAATGCTTACTTACAAGCCCTTAACCAACAATGCAGTTTAAAATAAAATACCTAAAAAAAAACTAGACGGTAACTTTACAAGTAAAGTTGGTGGGGCTAGCTAAAGCTCTTTAAATGTGTGATCAGAGTTTGTGTGGTCAAAGGTTGCATTGTTGTGGTTTGTAATTGTGTGGTTGAGGTCAGGAGTTGTGTGGATGTGGTCACTAGATCTGGTCAGAATTTGTTTGATTGCGGTCAGAAGTTATGTGGTTGAGGTATGTCATTGTGTGATTGTGGTCACTAGATGTAGTGAAAGAAGTTGTGTGGTTGAGGTCAGAAGTTGTGTGGTTGAGGTCAGAAGTTGTGGACAGTAGTTATGTGGTTCAGTAGTTATGTGGTTCAGTAGTTGTGTGGTTGTGGTAAAATGTTGTGTGGTTATGGTAAGTAGTTAGATGTGTGGTCAGAAGTTTTGTGGTCAGAAGTTGTGTGGTTGTGGTATGTAATTGTGTGGTTGTGGTCACTAGATATGGTCAGAAGTTGTACAATTGATATCAGAAGTTCTGTGGTTGTGGTCACTAGATGTGGTAAGCAGTTGGGTGGTTGAAGTCAGAAGTTAACCTCTCTGCGCTACAGATCCCTTTAGCGGGATCATTTTCCTAAACAACCGCTGAATTGCAGGGCGCAAAATATTACTAAAAATATTTATAATCATGCAATAACAAGTAAGATATACCAAAACACAGCTTAGCTTGTTGTTAATCCACCTATTGTGTCAGATTTTGAAAATATGCTTTACAGCGAAAGCAATCCAAGCTTTTGTGAGTTTATCAATCAATGCTAGAACAGCTAGCCCCAAATTAGCATGGTCATGAAAGTCAGAAAAGCAATAAAATTAACCACTTACCTTTGATAATCTTCGGATGTTTGCACTCACGAGACTCCCAGTTACACAATAAATGTTATTTTTGTTTGATAAATATTACTTTTATAACAAAAAAAACGCCATTTGGGTTGCGCGTTATGTTCAGAAAACCACAGCCTCGTTCCGGTCCTGAAAGGCAGAAGAAGATTCCCAAACATATCAGATTCAAAAATATTACTAAAAATATTTATAATCATGCAATCACAAGTGAAATATACCAAAACACAGTTTAGCTTGTTGTTAATCCACCTATCGTGTCAGATTTCGAAAATATGCTTTACAGCGAAAGCAATCCAAGCTTTTGTGAGTGTATCAATCAATGCTAGAACAGCTAGCCCCAAATTAGCATGGTCACGAAAGTCAGAAAAACTATAAAATTAATCGCTTACCTTTGATAATCTTCGGATGTTTGCACTCACGAGACTCCCAGTTACACAATAAATGTTATTTTTGTTCGATAAATATTACTTTTATAACAAAAAAACGCCATTTGGGTTGCGCGTTATGTTCAGAAAACTACAGCCTCATTCCGTTCGACGAAAATTCCAAAAAGTATCCGTAATGTTGTAGAAACATGTCAAATGTTTTTTTTATAAAGAAAACAAAATCAATTCTGGGTTAGATTTCCTCAGGTTTTCGCCTGCGAAATCTGTTTTGTTATACTCACAGACAATATTTTGACAGTTTTGGAAACTTTGGAGTGTTTTCTATCCTAATCTGTAAATTATATGCATATTCTACGATCTGGACCTGAGACATAGTCAGTTTACCTTGGGAACGTTATTTTTTTTTAAATGAAAGAATCTGACCCCTAGCGTCAAGAAGTTTTTAAGTGGTTGATATCAGGAGTTATGTGGATGTGGTCAGAAATTGTGCTGTTGTGGTCAGAAGTTATGTGGTTGAGGTATGTAATTGTGTGGCTGTGTTCAGAAGTTGTGCTGTTGAGGTCAAAAGTTGTGCGGTTGAGGTCAAAAGTTGTGCGGTTGAGGTCAGAAGTTGTGTGGTTGCTGTCAAACGTTGTGTGGTTGTGGTATGTAATTGTGTGGTTGTTGTCACTAGATATGGTAAGCAGTTGTGTTGTTGTTGTCAGAAGTTGTAAAGTTGTAGTATGTAATAGTGTTAGTGGTCAAAACAGCAGCTGTTTGGGAAAGTTTGAAAAACATGTGGTAATGCAGTTACAAAAACAGTTGTACCGTAAGTTCCATATTGAATATTTTGATTCCGCGAACAGCTAAGAATAGCAGAGAAATAGACGAATATCCCATATGCTCTGAACTTGTTGCGGTAGTGGTCAAAACGGACGTTGTTTGCAAAAATGTTACAGAAAATGTTGTTGATGCGGTTACTTAAGCTGCTGTAAATATTGATCCGAATATCATCAACTCCAGATTTGAGTAGCAGAGAAGTAGACGAAGCTGGTAAACCTGAAATATTTTGTCTAAGTGGTTGCAAAGTGGAATTATTAGCTGATTTGTGTCAAAAGTTGCATGATTTCACTTACAAAGAATGTCAGTTGGGAGTGATGATGTCACAATGGAGAGCCTTAGAATCTTGAGAAATCCCATGAAAGCAGATGGAGGAGAAAAATGGGACAAGAAAGTGAATAATGGAAAAAGTATAACAGATATCAAAAAGTTTTATACAAGCAACTCGATTGAGACTGTTTAGGAATTTTGGAAGTTGGAACCGCATTTCTAACTTAAATGGTGTAGGAGGAGTCTCTCTTTTCTCTCCTAGCAACGGTTCTGTTTTGGAATCTCATTATTGACACAGAGAGCTTTTAGCAAAGAGCAGGCGAGGGGTTACTTAAATTGCTCTCCGTTGAGAACGGTACACCCAATATAAAAAACATTTCCGCATTTGACAACCAGAGAAGTAGAGGAAGATTTCAATCCAAAAGTCTTTGTTTTAGTGGTCAAAATAATAGTTGTTTGTATAGTAATGAATTTCCTTGCTTCTGACATGATTTACAGACACTTGAAAGACAGGCAATGGGTTATGAAAATGGCTCGAGTGGTGGTAATATGGTCACCACAACAGCCATACTCATGGATACCATTTTTATTTCTCTACGTGCAGTTTGAAGGAAGTTGAAGGTAGTTTCTGGAGAAATTGCTAACTAGCACAACGACTGGAAGTCTTTGGAAGATATCCTCCAAACACTGGCTTCGAGAGCATTATCACTTTTATACAATGGGTTAACGTTACCAACACATTCAAATAATGATTGACATATTTTCATTAATTAAGTTATTTTTATGAATTTATTCATACTGTTTAATCCTTCCACAAGATACAATCCCAACACAAATCTAGGGTTGCTACCCAAGCCGGCTGGTTGTTCGTTCTATCGGTTCAGTTGCTAGAAATGCGACCCAGTCTCTCAGTCTTTTTGTTCTGTATCTATGGACATCACCCAGTCGTTTGTTCTAAATGTTCCTTTGCCATATTAGCTGGCAACGTTCTTATCCCTTGCTTGCTAGTTAGCCAACTATGGGTGTATTTCCGAGGAGAGACGAAAACACCCGAGGTTCCCCGAGAATCATCATCGACGGGTAAGTTGGATAGTACTAAGCCTATGCAACTCGGAAGAGCTAGGTTATCGGTTGGGGAACGCTCACGTAGGCTGAGTTCAAACTGTCCTCTGTACTGTGGAGGGGTCAGGACATTATATAGCTACCTGCCCTGTCAGGAAAGCCTTGTCTCTGGTGGGTACAAGTACTCTGGTGAGCCAGACTGGGAGTTCCCTAAATCTCATCACCCTCACTCCTTTTTTTGTGCTTTTGCTGTGGGGAGACCAATCTAAGTCTCGCCGAGTGCTCATTGACTCTGTGGCTGATGAAAGTTTTATGGATGCTACTATTGTTTCTGAACTTGGTATTCCCACTCAACCCCTCTCTGTCCCCATGGATGCAAGGGAACTGGACAGCCGCTCAATTTGAAGAGTCGCCCATAGTACAGTGCCCGTTCATATACAGGTTTCAGGAAACCACAGTGAGACCATACAGTTCCTCCTCATTGCATCTCCCCATGTTCCTGTTGTCTTGGGATTTTCCTGGCTCCAAAAACACAACCCTGTTATTGACTGAACCACAAGCTCCATCCTGGGTTGGAGCCCCTTTTGCCATTCCCACTGTCTTAAAGCAGCACAGCTGTCCCTGAGACGTCCTCCTCGGGGCGTTAGCAAGGCTTTGGATGTCACTGCCATTCCCACTGAATACCATGACCTCCTGGCAGTTTTCAGTAAGGCACATGCTACTTCTCTTCCCCCACACCATCCTTATGATTGTGCCATTAATCTCCTCCTAGGCACCAAACCACCTCGTAGTTGGCTGTATTTTCTATCCAGGCCCGGTGACCAAGGCCATGGAGGAATACATAGAGGAGTCTCTGGCTACTGGAGGCGTCCGTCCGTCTGCATCTCATGCCGGCGCAGGGTTTTTCTTTGTGGAGAAGAAGGACAAGACCCTGCGTCCGTGCATTGACTACCGGGGTCTGAATGACATTACGATTAAGAATCGTTATCCCCCTACCACTCCTCTCCTCGGCTTTTGAACCTCTCCAGGGGGCCACCATTTCTTTCAAGCTAGACCTTCGGAATGCCTACCACCTGGTTTGAATACGCGAAGGAGACAGCATTCAACACAGCCAGTGGACATTATGAGTACCAGGTCATGCTGTTTGGACTTTACCAGGCTCTGGTAAACGAGGTGCTCCGGGGCATGCTAAACCATTTTGTGTTCGTCTACCTTGACGAGATCCTGGTTTTCTCCAGGTCTGTCCAAGAACATGTTCTTCATGTCAGACAGGTCCTTCAGCGCCTCCTGGAGAACCAATTGTTCGTGAAAGCCGAAAAGTGTGAGTTCCACCGCTCGTCAATCTCCTTTCTGGGATATGTCATCGCTGAGGGAAATGTCCAATTGGATCCTGGAAAAGTGAAAGCAGTGGTAGATTGGCCTCAACCTACATCCAGGGTGCAGTTACAACGCTTCCTGGGTTTCGCTAACTTCTACCGTAATTTAATTCAGGGCTACAGTACCCTGGCAGCCCCCCTCTCTGCACTCACCTCTCCCAAAGTACCATTCACATGGTCTCCAGCTGTCGACAGAGCCTTTGTGGACCTGAAGCATCGGTTCACCACAGCACCAATCCTCGTCCATCCGGACCTATCCCGTCAATTTGTGGTGGTGGTTGATGCTTATGAAGTTGGAGTGTGGGCCATCCTGTCCAAGCGATCTGCACAGGACCAAAACCTTCATCCATGTGCCTTCCTGTCCCATCATCTCAATCCTGCAGAGAGGAACTACGATGTAGGCAACCGAGAACTCCTGGCGGTCAAGATGGTGTTGGAAGAGGGGAGGCACAGCCATTCTTGGTCTGGACCGACCATAAAAATGTGGAATATTGCCATACAGCCAAGCGCCTTAACTCCAGGCTGGCCCAGTGGGCTCTCTTGTTTACAAGACTCAACTTCACCATTTCCTACCACCCAGGGTCCAAAAAAGTGAAGCCTGACGCCCTTTCCTGCCTCTACTGTTCCTCTGCCACACCCTCGGTCTCCAAAACCATTCTCCCTAACTCATGCCTTGCAGCCTCAGTGGGTTGGGGGATTGAGATACTGGTTTGCAAGGCACAACATTCTCAACCTGGACCTGAAGGGGGCCCGGCTAACCGGCTGTTTGTCCCTAACTCAGTCCGGTTCTGGGTCCTGGAATGGGCTCATTCCACCAGGCTGACCTGTCATCCAGGTTCCCGCCGTACCCTAGCATTCCTCCTCCACTGTTTCTGGTGGCCCACAATGGTTCCTGACGTCTCTGCCTTCATCGCCGCGTGCACAGTGTGTGCTCAGAATAAGACTACACGGCAAGCTCCTTCTGACCTTCCACAGCCACTACCGGTCCCTCATCGTCCCTGGTCCCATATCTTTCTGGACTTTGTCACTGGGCTGCCCCCATCTGATGGCAACACCGTCATTCTGATGGATTGGTTCTCAAAGGCCGCTCATTTCATCCCTCTCCCCAAACTTCCTTCTGCCAAGGAAACGGCCCAGCTCATGATGCAGCACGTCTTCCAGATCCATGGACTCCCAGTGGATATGGTTTCCAACCGGGGTCCTCAGTTCTGGAAGTCGTTCTGCACCCTTATTGGGGTGTCGGCCAGCCTATCCTCCAGATTCCATCCCCATTCTAACGGCCAGTCGGAGCGAGCTAACCAGGACCTAGAGACAACCCTAAGATGCCTGATCTCAACCAACCCCACTACCTGGAGCCGACAACTGGTCTGGGTGGAGTATGCCTGGAACAACCTTCCCTGTTCAGCCACGGGACTCTCCCCCTTTGAGTGCTCCATGGGGTACCAGCCTCCACTCTTATAAGAACAAGAACCAGAAGTCAACGAACCCTCGGCCCAGATGTTTGTCTGCCTCTGTCGACATACCTGGAGAAGAGCTTGGGTAACACTTCTCAAGACCAACTCCAGGTATCATCAACAAGCGGACCACCGCCGGACTCCAGCTCCCCGCTACCACATTGAGAAGAGGGTATATGGCTGTCCACACGGGACCTGCCCCTTCGGGTAGAGTCCTGCAAACTGTCCCCCCATTTCATTTGTCCTTTCCCCATCTCTAGAGTCCTTAATTCCACTGCTGTCTGTCTCTTGTTACCTCGTACCTTCCGTATTCACCCTACTTTCCATGGGTCTAGGATTAAGCCCATGTCTCACAGTCCTTTGTCTTCTGTCCCCAGACCCCGCTGTGGCATTGATAGCCAGTCAGCATACACTGTGAAATGCCTCCTGGGTGTTCGACCACAGGGCAGGGGTTTCCAGTACCTGGTTGACTCGGAGGGTTACAGCCCAAAGGAGAGGTGCTGGGTTCCCTTGAGACATCCTGGATCCAGCCCCCATCGCCAACTTCCACCGCTGACACCCCGGTCAACCAGGTATGCGTCATGGTAGGACGCCGGGTGGCGCCTCTAGAGGGGGGAGGGGGGGGGTACTGTCACACCCTGATCTGGTTCACATGTCCTTGATTGTCTCCACCCCCTCCAGGCATCTCTTATTATACCCAGTGTATATATCCCTGTGTTTCCTGTCTCTCTGTGCCAGTACGTCTTGTTTGCCAAGTCAACCAGCGTTTTTCCTTGCTCCTATTTTTCCCAGTCTCTGTTTCTAGTCTTCCTGGTTTCGACCCTTGCCTATCCTGATTCCGTACCCACCTGCCTGACCACTCTGCTTGTTCTGACTACCATTCTGCCTATCCCCTTGTACTGTTTTTGACTCTGATCTGGTTTCTGACCCCTGCCTGGCCTGACCTTGAGACTGCCTATCGTCTGGTATTGTTTGGACTCTGACCTGGTTTATGAACTCTCGTCTGTCCCCAACCTGCCTTTGCCTACTCCGTTTTTTTAGGATCCCCATTCGCTGTTGCAAAAGCAACAGCTACTCTTCCTGGGGTCCACACAAAACATTAAACATGACATAATGCAGAACATTGATAAGAACAGCTCAAGGAAAGAACTACATAAAAAAAATAAAGGCACCCGTTGTGGCGTTTGCCATGAGGTGTTGATTTATCTGTTTTTTTAAACCAGGTTTGCTGTTTATTTGAGCAATATGAGATAATTTGAGCAATAATGGCTCTGTTTAATAATGTACATTTTCTTGAATTTGTTCTGGATTTGGGGACTGTGAAAAGACCCCTGGTGGTATGTCAGTTGGGGTAAGTGTGTGTCAGAGCTGTGTGTAAGTTGACCATGCAAACAATTTGGGATTTTCAATACATTAATGTTTCTTATAAAAATAATTGATGCAGCCAGTCTCTCCTCAACTCTTATCCAAGAGCATGCTGTTAGGTATGCGTAACTGGCTATAAGGGAGTCAGGCGCAGGAGAGCAGAAGTTGGGTAGCCAAAGGAGCCTTTTATTTCGGCGAACAAAACACACGGCACTAAGAACACTAAACACAATATGGGTTGACATAACCCAGCGCAAACCAGTCTAGCGTGCACATACACGAAACAACAAACAATTCCACACACAGACATGGGGGGGAACAGAGGGTTATATACACATCTAATACTGAGGGAATTGAAACCAGGCGTGTAGGAAAACAAGACAAGACAAATGGAAAAATGAAAGGTGGATCGGCGATGGCTAGAAAGCCGGTGACGTTGACCGCTGAACGCCACCCGAACAAGGAGAGGAACCGACTTCGGCGGAAGTCGTGACACATGCATAGTATTTATATCAGCCCTCTGATTACAATGAAGAGCAAGACGTGCCGCTCTGTTCTGGTCCAGCTGCAGCTTAAAACTTCTTATGGCTGCAATCCCGGTAACGGGATGATATGACAACAGCCAGTGAAAGTGCAGGGCGCCAAATTCAAAACAACAGAAATCTCATAATTAAAATTCCTCAGACATACATGTGTCTTATACCATTTTAAAGGTAATCTTGTTGTTAATCCCACCAAAGTGTCCGATTTCAAATATGTTTTTTTGTGAAAGCACTACAAATGATTATGTTAGGTCACACCAAACCACAATAAGCACAGCCATTTTTCCAGCGAAAGATAGTAGTCACAAAAAGCAGAAATAGAGATAAAATTAATCACTAACCTTTGATGATCTTCATCAGATGACACTCATAGGAAACTTCAGAGTGTTCTCTATCCAATAGTAATAATAATATGCATATATTAGTAACTGGGACTGAGGAGCAGGCCGTTTACTCTGTGCACCTTTCATCCAAGCTACTCAATACTGCCCCTGCAGCCATAAGAAGTTATTAACTATGTCTTTCCTTGCAGCACTGGACCACACGACTTGAGCCTGCAGAACTTGCTTTTTGGAGTGTGGTGTCAAGAAAGCAGAGCATGTCTTTATTAAGGACAGACCTCTCCCTGTCTTTATAACCATTGAATCTATATGTTTTGACCATGACAGTTTACAATCTAAGGTAACACCTCAACTTGTTCATCAGCCACACCATTCATTACCGGATTCAGCTGAGGTCTAGTTCTTGATTTGTACCAAATACAATGCTCTTAGTTTTAGAGATGTTCAGGACCAGTTTATTACTGGCCACCCATTCCAAAACAGACTGCAACTCTTTATCAATTTCTTTCAACCAATCATCAGTCATTTGTGTCTGTGCAGTACATGTTGCGTACCCTTCTCTATAAGCATGCTGAAAGTCTATTGTTAATTTGTTTATAGAGAAATAGCACTGTATTTGGTCAAACATATTTTTTCCCAGCAGTTTGCTAAGAGCTGGCAGCAAGCTTATATTGTAGGTCTGCTGTTAGAACCAGTAAAGGCCACTTTACAACTCTTGGGTAATAGCGGAATTCATTTGGCTTCCCTCCAGGCCTGATGTAACGATCGTCGTCATATTCCTCCACCTCGGATGAGGAGGAGCATGGATCAGACCAACACGCAGCGAGGTATGTGGACATAATGATTTATTAGACAAAACGACAAAACACGAAATAACACTGTAGAAATACAAAATAACAAAACGAACTAAACAGACCTAAACTTACATGAAACGAAGAACACACGAACAGGAACAGACAAACTGAAAACAGTCCCGTGTGGTAACATGTACTGACACGGAAGACAACCACCCACAAACAAACAGTGTGAAAACACCTACCTTAATATGACTCTCAATCAGAGGAAACGCCAAACACCTGCCTCTAATTGAGAGCCATACCAGGCAACCCATTAACCCAACATAGAAAACACATAACATAGACTACCCACCCAAACTCACGCCCTGACCAATTAAACACATACCAAACAGAAAACAGGTCAGGAACGTGACAGAACCCCCCCCTCAAGGTGCGAACTCCGGGCGCACCCCTAAAACTCAAGGGGAGGGTCTGGGTGGGCATCTGTCCGCGGTGGCGGCTCCGGCGGTGGACGAGGACACCACTCCACCACTGTCTTTGTCCCCCTCCTTAGCGTCCTTTGAGTGGCGACCCTCGCCCCCGACCATGGTCCAGGAACCTTCACTAAGGCCCCTCCACAATAGAGGAGACAACTCAGGACAGAGAGGTAGCTCAGGACAAAGAGGTAGCTAAGGACAGAGAGGTAGCTCCGGACTGAGTGGCAGCTCCGGACTGAGTGGCAGCTCCTGACTGGCTGGCGGCTCTGGCAGCTCCTGACTGGCTGGCGGCTCTGGCAGCTCCTGACTGACGGACGGCTCTAGCGGCTCCTGACTGACGGACGGCTCTAATGGCTCGGGACAGACGGGCGGCTCTAATGGCTCGTGGCAGACGGATGGCTCAGAAGGCGCTGGGCAGACGGATGGCTCAGAAGGCGCTGGGCAGACAGATGGCTCAGAAGGCGCTGGGCAGACAGATGGCTCAGACGGCGCTGGGCAGACAGATGGCTCAGACGGCGCTGGGCAGACAGATGGCTCAGACGGCGCTGGGCAGAGAGATGGCTCAGACGGCGCTGGGCAGACAGATGGCTCAGACGGCGCTGGGCAGACAGATGGCTCAGACGGCGCTGGGCAGACAGATGGCTCAGACGGTGCTGGGCAGACGAGCAGTGCAGGCGGCTTTGGGCAGACAGCCGACTCTGACCTGCTGAGGCGCACAGTAGGCCTGGTGCGTGGTGCCGGAACTGGTGGTACCGGACTGGAGACACGCACCTCAAGGCTAGTGCGGGGAGCAGGAACAGGGCACACTGGACTCTCGATGCGCCCTATAGGCCTGGTGCGTGGTACCGGAACTGGTGGTACCGGGCTGAGGTCACGCACCTCATGGCGAGTGCGGGGAGAAGGAACAGTGCGTACAGGGCTCTGAGGACGCACATGAGGCTTGGTGCGTGGTGCCGGAACTGAAGGCACTGGGCTGGAGACACGCACCACAGGGAGAGTGCGTGGAGGAGGAACAGGGCTCTGGAGACGCACTGGAAGCCTGGTGCGTGGTGTAGGCACTGGTGGTACTGAGCTGGGGCGGGAAGGTGGCACCGGATATACCGGACCGTGTAGGCGTACTGGCTCCCTTGAGCACTGAGCCTGCCCAACCTTACCTGGTTGTATGCTCCCCATCGCCTGACCAGTGCGGGAGGTGGAATAACCCGCACCGGGCTATGTAGGCGAACCGGGGACACCATGTGTAAGGCTGGTGCCATGTAAGCTGGCCCAAGGAGACGTACTGGTGGCCAGATATGCCGGCTTCATGGCACTTGGCTCAATGCTCACTCTAGCCCGGCTAGTACGGGGAGGTGGAATAACCCGCACCGGGCTATGAACACGTACAGGAGACACCATGCGCTCTACTGCGTAACACGGTGTCTGCCCGTACTCTCGCTCTCCGCGCTAAGCCCGGGAAGTTGGCGCAGGTCTCCTACCTGACTTCGCCACACTACCCTTTAGCCCCCCCACCCCCCACCCCACCAAGAAATTTTTGGGTTGTACTTGCGGGCTTCCAGCCTTGCTTCCGTGCTGCCTCCTCATATCGTCGCCTCTCCGCTTTAGATGCCTCCAGCTCCGCCTTGGGACTGCGACACTCCTCTGGCTCTGCCCAGGGTCCTTCTCCGTCCAGAATCTCTTCCCATGTCCAATCCTCCTTGACCCACTGCTGCTGTCGTTGCTGTCCGTTAACCCGCTGCTTGATCTGGGTTTGGTGGGTGGTTCTGTAACGATCGTCATCATATTCCTCCTTCTCGGATGAGGAGGAGCATGGATCAGACCAACACGCAGCGAGGTATGTGGACATAATGATTTATTAGACAAAACGACAAAACACGAAATAACACTGTAGAAATACAAAATAACAAAGCAAACTAAACAGACCTAAACTTACGAGCTTACATGAAACGAAGAACACACGAACAGGAACAGACAAACCGAAAACAGTCCCGTGTGGTAACATGTACTGACACGGAAGACAACCACCCACAAACAAACAGTGTGAAAACACCTACCTTAATATGACTCTCAATCAGAGGAAACGCCAAACACCTGCCTCTAATTGAGGGCCATACCATGCAACCCATTAACCCAACATAGAAAACACATAACATAGACTACCCACCCAAACTCACGCCCTGACCAATTAAACACATACCAAACAACAGAAAACAGGTCAGGAACGTGACACCTGAAGACAAAGACTTTCCTTTAGGCTCAGATTAAAGAAATAATAGGAGTGGCTGAAGTCAGCTACCATCCTCAGTAGCTTTCCATCTAAGTTGTCAATGCCAGGAGGTTTGTCATTATTGATCGATAACATTAATGTTTCCACCTCTCCCTCACTAACTTCACAGAATTCACATTTGCAATGCTTTTCTTTCAAAATTTGTTTTTTTATGCATGAATACGATGGCTTACTGTTCGTTGTTAGCATTTCCTGACGAAGTTTGCCCACCTTGCCAATGAAGTAATCATAAAAATAATTGGCAACATCAAATGGTTTTGTGATGAATAAGCCATCTGATTCGATGAGAGATGGAATTGAATTTGGATATATTATGTCCTTGTATTGCTACTGCTGTATCATCAAATTAATTATCTAAGTGAGTTTCAGAAATGGCTAATATATGAATGTTATCTGATGTTAGCAAGTTATTGATTTCATGAACCTTATTTCTAAGGCTACATATATTAATATGGGCTATTTTCAGCCCTTTCCTGGGTAGCTTATCAGAGATAGACATAATATGGAAAAGAGCAAACAAAACAAGAGAAAATAATACATGCAGTCTATAATACATATAATACATGCAGTCTATTAATCAATGTGTGTGTGTGTGTGTGTGTGTGTGTGTGTGTGTGTGTGTGTGTGTGTGTGTGTGTGTGTGTGTGTGTGTGTGTGTGTGTGTGTGTGTGTGTGTGTGTGTGTGTGTGTGTGTGTGTGTGTGTGTGTGCGTGCGTGCGTGCGTGCGTGCGTGCGTGCGTGCGTGCGTGTGTGTGTGTGTGTGTGTGTGTGCGTGCGTGCGTGCGTGCTGCAGGGTTGAAGCTACAAACCCATAGGCTTGGCTCTCTCATCCCCTCCAGGCTTCTGGGAGGGAGGGTGAACATTGAGCCTGTCATAGCGGATGTAATCAATGTCCCCACGCACTCTGGCAGCTTTCATGGCTGGGATAAGTTCTTTCCTCTTCTGGCGCACAGCTTCAGGATAGTCCTCATTGAGGAAGATATACGATCCTCTCAAGTTCTTGGCTCTTTCCAGAACAGCTACTTTGTCCTTGAATCTCAGGAACTTGACCACTATCGGCCTGGGCCTGTCACCTGGGCCGGTTTTACAGTCCTATGGGCGCGCTCCAACTGAATCTTCCTGTGGTCCATCTTCAATTTCTCAGAGATCATTTCCCTCACTTTGTCCTCAGACTCCGTTCAGGTCTCATTTGGAGATTCTGCAATTCCGTCCACAACCATGTTGTTCCGCCTTTGTCCCTCAAGTCTGATTTATCAGACACTGTTATCATGGATTCACACACATAACTGATGTCCTCTCTCAATGACTTACTCATCGTGCTGACCCTGGGAGAACTGCAAACTGTTCTCCAGGTCCTGGACCTCTTTGGTCAGGTCTTCCATTCTTTTATTAGTTGAATCCCCCACTATTTGGACAAAACAGTTGAAGCTATTTTCTTGTTGTTGTAGCAACTACTTGTAGAACTATTTATAGTTCGTTTAAAAGATCCTTCACGTGTGATAAGGACACCACTGTCCTCAACGGTACTCCCGTCGGCTTTGGTCTTTGTCATGGTAGCTAGCAACATAGGTTACGCTGTTAGTCTTCGCAGTTCCAGACAGGGTAGGTCACAGGGAAGATTGAAAAACAACAAACAGCAGGGATCTAGACAGCCACAAACCCGGGACAATCCGCGGTCCCAGCCACAGCTGCATTCAAGCCTTCAAGAAAACCCTGCTAGCTTGGTATGCAGCTAGCTAGCAGGTAGGCTAGCTGCAACCCCAAATAGCTCCTCAGACCTGTCGGTTGGCAGGATCACTGGACAGAGACTAGCGGTCCCAGAAACTGATGCCAACTGCGTTGCGGGATCCAAACTAAAAAGTTAGCTAGCTACTAAGAACTTTCCAATACCCTTTCAAAACAACAAACAAACTTTTTCAAAACAACAAAACCAAGCTAAGTGATCACTTGACATGGATACTATCAAACTGTTAAGAATTAATATATCCTGCTGTAAATTATCACAATTATGTTCCTTGTTACATTCCAAGTATGGTCTGACATTCATGCCTCTATGCCAATTAATCCACCTGCCTATACCCTTTACCCAACAAAATTCATCTCTTTTGGATTGATGATAACATTTTCCATTTTACTAACATTACAGCAATGTGATCAGTTTTAATAGCAAGCACTAGAAACAAACAGGAAAGGAGTGACAAAAAGGTGTGATGTCACCAAGGCATCAAACAGCTAATAAACACATCCTCTGTGTGTTTCTTTTTTGTTTCTTTTGTAAAAAAGGGTTAAACCATACATTCCTTTGTGAGTCTCAAACTGCACCTAATATTTCACAATCAAACATGAAACTTTGATTGTGAAATATCTAAACCACTATCCAATCCTTTTCTTGGACCCACCCTCTACACAAACAATGTCACAGCAAGACAGGTGACAACACCTGCTTGTGTAGCAAGCAGAGGACAACGATGACGCAAGTGCACAGATTTTAATTAGTGGGATCCTTTCACGCCAAATAAAACATGTGATAAAAATGCTGTGGTGTAAAGTACCTAAGTAAAAATACTTGAAAGTACTACTGAAGTAGTTTTTGGGGTATCAGTACTTTACTTTACTATTTATATTTTTTACAACTTTTACTTCACTACATTCCTAAAGAATATTATTCACTTTTATTCCATACATTTTCCCTGACACCCAAAAGTACTCGTTACATTTTGAATGCTTAGCAGGAAAGGAAAATGGTCTAATTTACACACATATTAAGAGAACATCCCTGGTCATCCCTACTGCCTCTGATCTGGCAGACTTGCTAAACACATGCTTCATTCATAAATGATGTCTGAGTGTTGGGGTGTGCCCCTGGCTATCTGTAAATAAAAAAAACAAAATGGTATCGTCTGGTTTTCTTAATATAAGGAATTTGAAATTATTTATTATTTTACTTTTGATACTTAAGTATATTTTATCAATTACATTTACTCTTGATACTTAAGTATATTTAAAACCAAATACTTTTAGACTTTTACTCAAGTAGGATTTTACTGGGTGACTCACTTTTACTTGAGTCATTTTCTATTAAGGTATCTTTACTTTTATTCAAGTGTGACAATTGGTTACTTTTTCCACCACTAATACAATGTTCAGAATTGTGTTAATCCATTCATGTTAATCTACTCTGGTGCCACAGACAGACACACCCACCAAGCTAATTTATAACAAGGCAAACATGAAGATGTCTTCACCCACAAATGACGCAGCGCCCCCGATCAGTCTAATTTTGTAAACACCGGAACACTATGGCAAGACGCATCATTCACCCAAGTTTCATCAAAACGAGCCAGTGCTGTCAGATATCGCATGTGACTAACGTACGAACAAACAGAGACAGATCCACAGTCCCCAACCAGATTCCACCATGGGGGACAAGTAATGTGTGGTTACGGTTGAGCCACCCAACAGAAGGAAAATCTGAGTTCTGACTGAACCTCCCTCAGCACACCACAGAAACACACAGGAGACTCTCTGGGAGGCAGTGACACCGCATGTGCTGTTTTATTGGTGGAATAGTCATTTACAGTTGTTTAACAGTATAGATTCATTTCATAAACTTTTTTGCACAACTGTTTCAAAAATACAACCACAGATAAGCATTTTGCAATATTCTTCTGATCAATGTCCTACTGCAACCACCATACAGATGCTGTTTCAGTGCTTACTAAAAGCCACATGTTCACCATGCTCACTCATACACATAGTTAGTAATATTACACTCTATCAGTGAATCGGCATGCAGTTTGGTGTCTTGAACTGTATGAGAGATAGAGCGCGCACACACGCACAAACTGTACATACACATAAACACACACGTTTGTGAGAATGTCTTAGTGAAGTCTCTGATAGAAGGTCCAATGTTATCAGGCATTAAAATGAGTGGAGGGTCGCTGTGAATCAATATCACCACACAAGAGGAATACATAGTGGAAAGGAGACAAAACACTTAAACACCCCTCTGCTTCTCACATACATGCATGCCCACAAACATGGACACACAAACAAATGCTGCTGATGGTAGTACGCCGGGAATATGGGGAAGTTACCCCTAGACACTAATCTAATGTCAATTTTTCCATTTCCCCCCTAGAATGGTTATGGTTTGGGGGTGATAAGCTGATCCTAAATCTGTGTCTAAGGGAAACTTAGAATGAGCCCTGCTGTTTGTCCAATCAGATCAGGAGGTCAGTGACTGAGGGCAGTAGCTCAGTTAACTCAGATTGAATGTTGGCAATCTGGGTGACAGGGTTGCCACGGAGATCAAGGCAGGTCAGCTTTGGGCAGGAAGTCAGGAGTTGAAGGTCAGAGAGTTTGGATATTTCTGCATATTACGGTCAAAGAAAATGACAACATCTCTAACAGTATTAGAAAACATTAATGTATTACCACATTGAAACTGATCAAAAGAGAAAGGCAAGGATACGGTTGTTCTTCAAGGACACTTCTTGCAACTTGGGGAGATAGTACAGTCCATCCAAATTCTCAATAGCGTTGTCATCAGCCTCCAATACCTGGGAAATGGAAGGCCATATTGTTAGACAAACATCAAAATATTAAATACAAAAACTAGAGTACAGCACATTATTAAATATTAATTTGAGCATAACCTCAAATGTTTTTTTAAGTACTATACCTCGAGGCACTGCAGCATGGCAAACTGAGGAGGCAGCCTAAGCAGCTGATTGCATGATAGATTGATATGAGTGACCAATAGCAGCTGGTCCAGGTGACATAACATGGTCAGGTTCTGTAGAGGTGAGGTTGAAAGACATTAGGTGGACTTACAGCCACAAAGAAGAGAATGGGGAGTCAAACTCTGGATGGACAAGGATAGACAGATACAGACAGGAACAGACAGCACTAACCTTGTCAGAGAGACTGAAGACCCGGACCTCAGCGTACTCCATCTTGAGAATGGTGTTCTCGATCATGAACTTACTGCACAGGTCACCGTAATACGCAGAGCGCATGGAGTCCACCTCCTGTGTGAGAAAGACAGAGCAGTGATATAAAACACATCTATTATGTATTAGTGTACACCACTATGTAATAGCCCTGTAAAGCACTAACTTTAAGAGTCTGGAAGTGAGAAAGGGTCTCTCGCTCGTAACCTAGGGGATCTAGTGCCCTCATAAGCAGAACGATGGTCAGCAAGCACCCTGAGAAAGTGAGAAATTACAATTGTCATACATTTTGTGATGTTTCCAATAGTGATAGATAAATATCAAACCCCAACATACACACTACACTCAAAGTGTGTACTTACACTTGTTCTGAGGCTCCAGCTCCAGAAGTTGGTTGCAGGACTGTAGTTCAGACTGCAACACAGAGGTCTTTTCCACAGACAGCTCACTCCTACCAGAGACAAAAAAGATGCTGAGGTATTTTTTTCCCATTCAGTAAACAGAAAGTCTGATATGCCAACCAGAGAGCCTTCTAAAGCTCTGCTATTCACACCACGCACGCATGTACACACACAGTACCTGAAGAGCTCCTGGTCAGTGGCAGAATCCCTGCACCAACTCTCAGACCGACCTGTGAAAGATGGATGCAATACTGTGAGGTGAGGCTAGAGGGCAGCAGAGAGCAAGGACTGAAGTCTTAAACATTATATACCCATCGCAGACATGTTATTAACACAAAACAAGACAAGAGCATGTACTCAGTCACACAGAAGGTGCATTATCACATAAACATTATTTCACCTGTGTACAGAGCACAGTCTCTGTGAGTGTGTTTCTCAGTCCAGTGCACGGTCAGGTTGTGTTCATTAATGATGTCACTGATAGTGCTAGGAGGAAGCTCACAGATCTGACACCATGTTAAGGTCCACAATTAAATGGATGCTTGTGTTTGTTAAAGTGATCGAATGTATAACGTTATATGTTGCAAATACCTGTTGAGCATTGCCCATCTCGAAGACAGGTTCAACATAGATCATTGTATGGTAGTGTGTAAAAAGAAATACAATAATAACACTAGTTTTATTGTCACATTCACCGGATAGGTGCAGTGACATTTTTTATTTTACAGGGTCAGCCATAGTAGTAGCGAGTCCGTGGAGCAAATTAGGGTTAAGTGCCTTGGTCAAGGGCGCAAGACAGATTTTTCACATTGTCAGCTCGGGTATTCGAACTAGCCATCGTTTGGTTACTGGCCCAACGCTCTGCAGAGATAAAGTAATTCTCTATGTCTGTAAAGGTTCATTGGTTTCTTTCTCTACCTGTGTTTCAGTAACAGATATGGAGAGCTCTTATCAAAAAGAGACATGTTAAGAATGATGAAACCTACTGTAGACTACAACACAGGGATGAGAAAGGAATGAAAAAGCAACAGTGAGCACTGAGCAGCACAAAGAAAAAGTGCATTACCACATGCCTAGAACAGAGTAATGTCTTTAGCCTCTTAGATGTTAAAAGTCTCCCTTATGGAGGACTTTGAGCTGTTCTGGACTGGTTCCGTCTGACATGTGTGTACAAAGCGCTTGTGAACGTTGTAGGGTCCCATATAGGGCCAAAAAGCCCCATCTGTCTGCTCTCCGTTTCCACTCTCTCAGCGGAGCTGACTTGAATGTCAGTTTGCACACCCCACATTTGCATAGGGAGTGATGCGTCCCATTTTCTGGCCTATTCAGACAAATAAATGTTCTCTTCCTCTGAGCAAGTGAGACAGCACATGAACGGTGACAGTCTAGCAAGTGAGACAGCACATGAACGGTTACAGTCTAGCAAGTGAGACAGCACATGAACGGTGACAGTCTAGCAAGTGCAGCCGTTGTGGTTTCATCTCACTGTGATGTTCTCAGCTGGATTTAGAGCTTACAACATGAAAAAACACTAAATAATTTCATAGAATTGTAGAAAAAACACTTTCTCTTGCTCAAAGACAGACTAAATCACTTTGTGCTTAAAGCTGACGTTGTAACGAATCTGCACACATTTGAATGGTGTCTCCACTGCTCGGTGGACATTTAGAAAATTGTGTGATCAGTTAAATGAAATTGTGCCAATATTGTACTGTCACTAAGTATTATCATATGTATTTTAGTTATAAGAAATGTGATTGTAATATAATTTGAGTTAGTATATTTAGTAAGCATTTCAGTCATTTCAAACCCTACTGGTCCACTTTTGTTAAATAGGAAAAAAGCCATATGATTTGTACTATGTACTTGTGTCCTCAAAAGTGACTACATAATTATGGTTGGGTATGCCTTTTGGCAGAAATCAACATTTTGCCCCATCATTCACATTTTACCCATGACCATGAAGGAAAGGATACCCAGACAGGGCTGTGTCTGAAGTGAGGATGGACACTCCTCCATTCCACACGCTGGGGCTGACCATCCAACACCAGCATCAGACCACTAGATGAAGCCTGGAAGGAGAGAGTCAGGGAGGAATGGAGTTTAACTGTAGAAGAAGCAGAGGACATACACGTTACAGTAAGGTGTCTACTTTGAGGGTATACGTTGGAGTACTCACGTTGACAGGTCTGGAGAAGGCCACAGCCACTCTCTCCTCCTCACGGCTGACAAACACACAGCTTATCATCTCCTCTCGCTCCGCTGAGAAAGGCAGAGAAACAGAGCTCACAGCTGGAAGATAATAAAGACAATTTATATAGAAAATACAAAATTATACACGCACCTCTGCCTAGCAACCACCTGTAGTAGAACCAGGCACTCTGGTCATTGGGGTCAGTGAAGAAGGCATTCTGTACCAGCTCATACTCTGAAAATAAAAACAAAAGGGTTTAGTAATGTATGATGATAACACAGACCACCAGCACACATCAACTCAATATTCTGCCTTCCATCCAACCCATGGTATTCCTAGTGACAGTGCCCTCTGTCTGCCTGTTTAAAGTATTACACAACTGTATTCCACTGACAATATATCTATATATGTTTGTAACTCTGCCTGGCCATGGTGTTGTCCATACCTTTGAGCAGCTGTTCCTCACAGACACGATGAGAGTGTGTCTGAGGGGAGGGTGGAGGGGAGGAGTGGGAGGGCTGGTGGCAGGGCGAGGGGGGGTCGGGGGACTCAGGGTGGAGTAGGGGAAGGAGGGTGCTCCGGTAGTGCCAGCTGGAGTAATTGGAGAAGTTGGAGCCGATGAGACGGTCAGTGAACTGCAGCTCCTGGTCCACAGGCACACCAGACATCTTCACCACCATCCGGCGATAGTCCCAGCAGTGAACTGAGAAAGATGAGGGGAATTGAATATGAAAAAAAATTATGAATGGAGAGACCAGGACGTCAAAACATATTTTGATCCTCTGCCACATTCATTTCTATCTCTTGTCCCTATCAAGCTCCCTCTCATCCACCTCTCCACCCATCCTCCTTCAAAACTGCAGTCCCTCCCCAACTCCTCTCCTCTATCATCCTCCTACGCTCTAACTCACAGTTGCGGTCATCCAGACTGAGGCAGCGGTCACACAGGCCCAGTTCTCTGGCCCAGTCAGGTCTGGGCAGGCGGGCTGAAACCCAGCCTCGGTGGTGCCAGCTGCCATACGACTTGGGGTTCACCTTCAGACACGACTCCAGAAACAACAACTCAGCCTCATACATCTTCTGCACGTCATCCTCCTCACTGATACAGAGAAAAGGATAAGACATGTATGAGTATGATGCACTTACATAATGAACTAGTATTGGTACTTTCAGATAATAATAGCTACAAGAGACTCAGCTGTGCCACCATGGGCAAAAATGCATTATAAGAGTTGTAGTGTCCTCACCGTACAGTCTCCAGGTGCAACAGGATCTCTCTCCTGTAGTTCCAGAGAGTGGCAAAATCAGGATTGGAGGATAGCAGCTGCTGGGTCAACTGAAGGGCCTCATCATCCAACACACCCTCCATCCTCTAAAACCAGCAAGAGAAAAGGAAAAGGGAAGTGATGAAATGTGATCTTCAAAGTTACTGCACAGCTCTGTCATCCCATCTAAGCAACTGCATAATCAGGGCATTACCAGGCTTAAACCATAGCCATAGTTAAACCTATTGGTTTCTCTTCCGATTTTAACTGAATATGTCTATGTCAAACAGACCTTAGTAAAGATGGCATCTCGTGATGCCACATAAATCTTGAGTTTCTTCTCTCTCTCTTTTCTCTTCTCTTCCTCCTGCTGGGCTGTGGACTTCAGCTTTACCCGTCCATGCTGTGAGAAAGACAGACAGGAAGACACTCAATTAGCACATTGCATTGATATCCAGTAATGATTAAAAGATGACAATAACTAAATCAAACTTAAACACAGAGTGAACGCAGAAAAATAATCACTCTTCACTCACCATCGTGTCAGTTCAGGGAATAGGCTGTGCAAATCTAAAACCAAAGAGCAGATTGAGATGACGAATCAAGAATTAAGTATGTGAAATCAAGAATTAAGTATGTGAACCACGGAACCGTCAGGCGCCTGCGCGTACACACTCAAAGCAATTGCGGCCTGCATCTGCGGGAACACCTCTTTATACTACTTTTGGTCAATTTTTAAGCTAGGACAGACGGGAGGTGGAGGCGCACCGGTGCAGTAGGTACCATAACGTTGGATGCCAACCGCCGATAAACACTACAGATGAGGTGAGGGCGACAACGGTAGACAATGTCCTTCGCCCCTGCCTGCTGAGGCCGGTTGTTTTCGCGCAGTTCTGTTAACAACAGCGAGGGCAGGTGTTCGGCAGGCGGGAGCGAAGGACACTTAACGTTATGCGCCAGCTGGTTAGTACTAGGCCTCCCGTAAAAAGAAAGCTAGCTAGTAAGCTAACACACGGTGTCGCCCCCGCATGCTGTGTACCGGAGTTAGTGATGGGTCGTTCGCGAACGAGTCGGCTCTAAGAGCCGGCTCTTGTAGGTGAACGTTGGGAGCCGGCTTGCATATCAGAAGTGCCTAAACTATAAAAGTATTAAAAAAATGAAGATATGAATAATCAAAGGATTTAAATGAATATAATTAACGCTTTCAAAGAACGAATGGATGCTGTTTGACGAGAGAGCAACTGGGGATGCAGCATGAAGGAATCCCTCAGCAGATGCCATAATGGAGGTCCGATCCTATTTGGAGGAGCCCCTCCAAAGATCTACAGATCCTTAGCTGGTGGAAGAACAAGGCCTCTGTCTACCCACGACTTACTAAAGCCATGACAGGGAGACTCTGCAGTGGCAACATCCGTTCCCTCTGAGAGGGTCTTGTCGAAAACGGGACAAATAATTACTGAGAGAAGAAACCGCATCAGCCCTTCGAAAGTGAGGCAGCTTGCATTTCTGAATGCAAATCTCTCATAAAAGCAAAATATGGTCAGCATTGCTGTGTGCTGTTGTTTTTAACATGGCAATAAAGAAGAGAGAGAAAAGAGGGACCAGCTTAATGTTTTAAGTGGGATGCTGCAGTTTTGCACATTGTTAATTATTTTTCTTCGATATGGTGCAATATTCTATTATTATGTTGTTCAGATTGTATTCGTTTTGAATTGTTACATTTATATGCACTTTGTTAATATACATTAAAAAAGTTATACTTTAAATTAACATGTGTAATAGCATCCTTATTTTCTACATTTATTTCAATTTGTGGGATGCTGCAGTTTTGCAAATTGTTATTTATTTTTCTTTGATATGGTGCAATATTATATTATGCTGTTCAGATTGTATTAGTTTTGAATGGTTAGATTTATATGCACTTTGTTTATATACATTAAAAAGTTATACTTTAAATGCAAATGTTTAATAGCTATTAATAGCATTATTTTTCATAACAAACCAAATCATTTTTAAATACATTGTGGTTAAGGTAGAGTATTATTTCATTTAATAATTTAATTAGAATTGTTTTAACACCAATCATAGTCAAACTATCGCAAACTGTTTGACATTTCACTTTTTGGTGAGCTGAGCCGAAAGAGCCGGTTCACTGAAAAGAGCCAGAATGCCCATCACTAACCTGAGTAGCTAGCGGGGGCGACACCGGTAGACAGTGTCTTTCAGCCTCGCCTGTTTTCCGGCAGTTCTGTTAACAACGGTGAGGTCAGGCGGGAACGAAGGACACTGTCAAACGGTGTCACTCCCGCTAGCTAGTTAAGGACTCCGGAACACAGAGTGGTGCAAAAACTCTGATAATACTTTTTATTGTGCTTTCCATCTAAATTCAAAATTGTCGCAAGCATGAAGATGTCGTGCATGTGGGGAGTAGAGGGGAACAAGGCTGTTGATGTACTGGCTAAACAAGCACATAGAAGTGGGGATGTTGATGTCGTAGTTTCAATGGGCAAGACAGAGGCAAAAAGCCTGATATGGACAGTGATGGTGCAGAGATGGCAGGAGCAGTGGAATAGAGATACTAAGGACAGGCATTTATTTCTAGTGAAGAGGAAAGTCGGGGAGGGGAGGACAGCAGGAAGGGACATGAGAGGAGGCGTTCATGCAGAAACCAATGGGATGCTCGAGAGAGGGGGGGGGGGGGGGCGTGTTCATACAGATGCAGGAATTCCCACATGCAGGAACGCCCCGAATTGCGGGCCGTAATCACACACACTTGCCCAAAACCGCACCAACCTTCTGATGGCAGCAAAACAACGAGTGAGGGGAATATTGAGTTGTGTCAAGACGACTACATCATAATACTAATCCGTTTGCTGAATACATGAAGATCGACTCTCCAGTCGAAAGTATTTGTAAACATACATGATTAGCGCTTCGACTTGGCAATCGCCCATCAACAAAACAGGACCCCAAGCTGTCGGACGCACCGTTGAGTATACCCGCTTATTCACATGTAGATTCGATAAAAACACATTTACTAACATAAATCCCAACATAATAACACCACGTATACTCACTCCAAAAGTCTACTGCTGTTGTAGCAATGTGTGGATTCGTTTACTTTGGTTATCAGACGAAATATTGATGTGTGCCTGTGTCACCCAGTGGCAGTGAGGCGAACAACTACAATTTGAACTTCCGGCCCGTGGAAATTGACGTCACGACCAATGGAGTTTATGATATGTATGGCCCCCTCTTGTGGACGGACATAGACGTTTCAGTTTCAAGTTTTATTTGTCACAAATACAGTGAAATGTTTAACTTGCAAGCCCTAACCAACAGTGCAGGATTCAATATAAAATAGTATAACTAATACAAAATGTAGAATACAAGAAATAAGAGAGGAAGCTATATACAGGGTCAGTGCCAGTACCAAATGTACAATGTGAAGGGATACTGGAGTATTTGAGGTAGATATGTACATGTACTGTAGGCAAGTGTTGCGAGATAACTCAATCCGTTGGAAGCATAACTCAATCCGTTGGAAGCATAACTCAATCCGTGAGACAAGCATTTATATAAAAGACCACTCCGTAAGCCACGCCCCAGTGGGCAGAGCTAGGCATGTTGCACTTAGACACGTTTTAATACAAAAAGCCTCTACTTTTACAATGCGTCTTCCACGTGGCAGGATTAGATACAGATGGGTAAACAGATAAGATTTAATAAGGTCCCAGCCCATATGGGGGTGGAGGGGAACAAGGCAGGCAGTTGATGTACTGGCTAAACAAGCACATAGAAGTGGGGATGTTGATGTCGTAGTTTCAATGGGCAAGACAGAGGCAAAAAGCCTGATATGGACAGTGATGGTGCAGAGATGGCAGGAGCAGTGGAATAGAGATACTAAGGACAGGCATTTATTTCTAGTAAAGAGGAAAGCCGGGGAGGACAGCAGGAAGGGACAGAAGAGGAGGCTATTTTTACAAGAATAAGGGTGGGATACAGCCAGTTGAATAAGACCTTACATGTGATAGGAAATCATCCAACAGGAAAGTGTGAGTATTGCCAGGAAACAGAGACTGTGGAGCATGTATTGCTACAGTGTGGGCTGTATCAGAGGGAACGAGAGAGACTGAGATCTAATATGAAGGAGAAGGGGATACAGGAAAGTAATTTAAAGAGTATTTTGAGTAGAACGTCATTGGATATAGTCTCAAATATTTTGTTATCTTTTTTAAGAGTAACGGGAGCTGGCAGGTAGGATTTCGTTTCTCGCCGTCTCTGGCCCACACTCCAGTACAGTAGGTGGCGGTAATGCACCATAACGTTGGATACCAACGCTGATAAACCCCACTGAAGAAGAAGAATGGCTCTTCAGGGCAGAAGAGTCGAGTTGTGTAAGTTGTTCGCATGAGGTTCCTTGATTGGTGAAGTGTGTAGAGTTTATCCATAGTTTGGGGAATGGAAAATGGCAGAGAGTAGTGTGGATGAAATTGAGGAAAAGTTGGTGAAGCAACAGCTGTGCTGGAATGCGAACAAAGTGTCAGTTCTGATGACATGGAGCGGGAGGATGAGGGTCAAGGACTGGAATGGCCGGTAGTGGAAAGACATAGGAAGAAGAGGGATCATGATACAGAAAGCAGTGGAGCGTCTAGTAAAGAAAGCATAAAGAGGACCAAGGTAAGAAGCAATAGTAGGGATGTGTTGGAGTGGAAAATGGTGATAGTGTTTGATGAGACCAAAGGGTCTCACTTACACACTATCAGACTTACTAATGCCATAGAGAATATGTATTGCTCTATTGTGGTGTTGCCCAGCCAGTCTCCCCAGGTTAACAGCACCATGGCATGACTCCAAACCTTTTCTCCCAGGTACGTCAGGCAGGTACCTGTCTTATTCGCCATTCAGTGAATGAGGAGAATACAGGAATCACAGTGAGAAGCATATGGGGTCCAGGGCAACATAGGGCCACACTCCGCACTGAGTCCTCAGAATCAAATTCAGTGGTGAACTCACACTTCCAGCCAGCCGTATCAACTAAGACCACCTGTCTACCAGCCACTTCACCCTGTCGTCTCACACTGTGCGCCAGTCTTTCAGTATCAAACACCTTGCCCAGGATGGTGTTCCCTGCCATGCTCCTCCCAACACAGTTCGCACCCAGAAGCACAGCCCTCACCTCCACATCATGTTTACCTCCTCCTATAAGGCAGACAAAAAGATGGACAGACAAAGGGGAGAGATGACAATATTTGTTTATAGAGCATTGAATTTCACTAATTGATTAACGCCCACCCCCCACAGAAAACATCCATCCCATAGATTCCAAACCTATTCCCAATATACACTCACCACCCACAGTTGCTCTGTTCTTCTTCATCTTCATTAGCCTCAGCATCCCTCAGTTCTTCACATCCTATCTCTTCTGCAGCAACTTTACAATCATATCATTGTGAATTTGATAACAACCACTCTGTGCTACCATCCTCTCTATATTTTGCAACAGTCAGTGACCTGAGTCACATTCTCCCTGTTTCTGTTGTCTATGATATGCTACCTGTTCTCACAGTTTTCTACAAGCCTTTGAAGGATGCCTTCCTCACTTGAAATGTGCTGCTCTAATGTCGTGTCCACAAGCCAATTCCCTCTGGTAAAGAGCACCATGGTGTGTCTCCATACCCTCTGCTCAAGGAGCTGGTTCAGGTTCTCCTCCACTGTGTCTGTGTGCAGTATGTGCAAGGAAGCACAAGGAGGAAGGCATGTGGGACACAGCAAGAGCAATTTCCTGCTTGTCCTGTGCTGAGGTCACCGCCAACAAGTTATTCCACCACCAGCCAGGTGTGTCTACCACAGTGGCCTGTCTGCCAGCAACAGCTGTCTGTCAGCTTACACACTGGGCAGTCCTCTTCGTTGTGTCAAACTCCTCCGCACCCAGGATTGTGTTTCCTGACAAGTTTTTGCCAGAATGCCCTTCCCCAACAGCACAAGTTGAAGGTCTGCCTGTGTGATGGGGGAGAGAGAAATAAAGAAGGTAAATACAAATGCAGTCAGGGTTATTCACCACTGTCTAATTATTACTATGCCTAATTTACATATATTATACTTTATATACTGTACCTGTAAAGTAGAATACCAGATTCCCATGGTGTAAATTCTATGTTTAATAGAATTTTCCTAAATACGCAAAAATAAATGTTTGTCTTGTCTGTAGGCCAGGGTTATATCTCCTTATTATTAAATATTGATTTGATTGTAGTCGGGACCCGTCCATTAGGGCATTAGGGGTGGTAATCCACTTGTGATTGGTAAAAAAACATGACTTTTTCTGGTGAAAAATTAATAATATATAATTGGATTATGTTTAAATTGTCCATAAAAGCGTGGTTAATTTGTGTACATTTTACTGTTCCTAAAATATTTTATCATATGACTTTCACAGCACAAAGTAAATGACTGTCCTGGGGGAGTTCAGATGAACACCCAGGTCTTCTGGACCTGCTCTATCGAGAAGCCCCTGACTGCGCTCTTCAAAACTCTTATGCATGCTGGAGCATAAAAAGCTGTTGAATTCTAGTTTTTCTTTACTTTCACATACACTGTGTTGACAGAAACATTGCTCAGATCTTGTCCCCTGGACCTTGGAGGACTTTTGGTGTGGATGATGATCAGGTTAGATATTCCTTCAAATTATTCCACTGAACTCTACCATTTGATTGTCATTCCTTTATTGAAAATTGTACCTTGTTCACACCACAGGGCCTATCAAAGCAAGGTTTCTCAAACAACTGTGGGGTGTTTGTTTTGATGGTAAGATGCTGGCTATTCAGTATATTATATTAGTCATACTTTCTGTTATAACATATGAAAAGTTATCATTATTTCTGTGCGTGCAGCAAGCAAAGCACACTTGTTATTGCTCATACTTTTTCTTGTTTATTATTTTTGTCCGTTTTTAGGACCTGTTTCCTACAGTTTTTACACTACATACACAATTCATACATCAAACTCCTGCAGAGCTGGATGCTGATGTGACATGTGTCTTCTACATCTTGAAATATATTCCTGGTGGGGGGGTGGTATTATTATTATTTACTATTATCATTATTGTTGTTATCATAACTATCAAACTTAACAACCTACTCTTTCTTAATTTACAGTACGCTCTGTACATTGCAATGGAAGCACAGTGTGATTTCACTGAGGTATGTATAAATTATGAAATTCTCATCACTAGTGGCGACTAGGCGATGGTGGTGCCAACTTTCCCATGCCGTAAGTCTTGAACATAATAAAAACTTTTCATTTGTGTCCTTAAAATCACTTCTTTCACTGTAGCCAGACTGACCTGAATATATTTTCATATTGAATGTATGTAATGTATGTCATTCCCTCACTAAGGTCTGAAGAAGACAGGTTGAAAGATCGAGAAAGGTGGCGAAAACAAAACGCACTACAGGTAGGAGGTGTCATATGATGAGTAGTATATTCTTAAACCAATGTTTAAAGACATAAACCCGCCCCTCTCCAATATATTTCAGGATGATGTAGAAGATGTCCCCCCCCCCCAAGAAGTCACAGCATGTCACATCAGCATCCAGCTCTGCAGGATCAGGTACTGTATTGGCTATTAGCTAAAGTAAGGTGCATTCTTGTACACACATCCCTAGAGGTTCCCTTACATTACTTAATGACCACAATCTGTTTTCTTTCTAGACGATACTGAAAACAAAACATGACGAACTGGGAGCTGTGAACTGGGTATGTAGTTTACTGTGTGTAATGCTGAAGGCTTGATGCATGGCAATATATAATAGTTGTGATGACTTGTTGAGTAGTTATAGATATCACTGAAAACCCCTTTTAGTAATAGTGGCTTTTGTTTGCATGGTGGTATTGTGAAAGTGGGGTGTAATTTGACCTGGATCACCCAATGAGAGACTACTCCGCATATTTATTCTTACTTTTTCTTCAAGGAAGCAGATGTTCTTCTAAGGGACACCCTAGATGCAGCAAGGTGGCGCGAACGCCAAACATTTAAAGACACCATTTCCCTCCCTAGTCTAATTGGGATGGACAGGGAAGACCGCATTACAACCCTTAAAGAACTACGGTTGTATGATGGCCTGGATGAAGAGGAAAATATTCTCCTCAAGGAACCATTCGTGTTCTTGTTCCAGTTACAGAGAGATTATGAGATGTTCTATGTGGAGGCAGTTGACAACAAGAAAATGACTGTCTGTCTCTTTTGAGGAGCAGGAGTGAAGCCATTTTTGAGGAGTGGTCAAACCTTATTTTTGTCTGCTGTGTTAATTGTTTCAATTGTTAATTGTGTTGTTTAGTAAAGATGACGTAGAAGTCACCCGAGTCTCTGATCTCTTTACTGGAGCTGGTATAACTTAATGTACAAAGCACATTCAGTATGTCTGTATGGTATAGTCTGTCTCCACTCTCATGAGGAAAGTAAATAGCATTATACATCAGGATAGGTAGTAACTGTATATATATGCTTAATGAAATAATATAATTAGAAAGTTATAACATTTATCAACACAATTTTAACACTACATGACATAACAAGTCTGTTCACTGCAACAATATCAGTAGCTTGTCTCAAATATAGCATGAAGCAAAAAGTGTTACAACTCATGTGCTGGTACCACTTTTATAATATTTCTTACGATCTTGTTGCCCAAACGTGTGTGTTTGTATTCAGTGTGACTGTCAAAGCTCAGATGTACCAAAAAAATGATTGAGCCTGGCCCCGAATTGCACACTGCAGTCAGGGGTACTTGGCTCAATTAGGTAGGCTACTCAACAGATGGCGCTAAAGAGCAAGGTGTAATTTACTTGTAAATAAATAATCATGACAGTCATGACACCGATGCACCCATGAGCTGGCTGTGCACTGCTTGTTCTAAAAATAAAACAAACTTTGGCGATCAAAACAGTGGCAGCATGCGCAGCACGGTGGTGGTGATTCTACATGCAAAAGTGAAATAGGTGTATTTTCGTTTTCATATCTATGTAAGGTGACCAGTGCCAGTTCGAAAAAACACTGCTTAAAACCTGTTAAATGTAATCTAAAATGTAACCTATGTAATCCCAAAATGTATTATTTATCATGGGAGGGCTATAAACAATAACTAGTAATGCTGCATAGTTCTAGAAAGGTCTCTGCTAAAAAAAAAGTAGCTGTAAACTGCTGAGGTGTACACACCAATATTATGAAAAATTATCTATTTTTCCTATTCAACAAACGTGGGGGAATAAGGCTTGAAATTATGTAAATGCTTTTATTTTTTTTATTTTCATATAGTAACAATTAAATGATAAACAACTTACTATAAGATTTCACCTTTCTTATTACTTAGTGATAGTACAAAATTGGCACCATTTCATAAAAGTGACAACAGAGAATATTCTGCCCAGCGTCCTCTGAGCCAGGGGTTTTCAAACGTTTTAATATTAAGGACCCTCAAATATTATGAGCACCTACAATTTTTTGTTGTTGTTGTAATTAACTTGTAAATACAGAATCATAACAGTCATGGGAGTCTGGGACCTGATAAGCTGGACAACTACACTCAACAAGAGTCAAAGGACAGCGGGATACACTAGCTAGAACCTTCTCTTCGCAAATCTAGTAGGACAAGAAGCATGACCAATTTTGCTTCCCCATCATGTTGATCATGAGGTTCTACTGTAGGTAGAATAGTGAATGAAAAAATAGCCCGTGTCCACATCATCAAAAAAAAGTTAAAAAAGAAAGAAAGCAAGGCAGACCTGAGCTTAAAACTTCACATTCTTTTTCAAAAAGATGAGGATGTCTACATTGTCTGGGGAGAGGGTAGACCTCTTTGCAGTCACAATGTCCCCTGCCGTGGAGAACTCCCTCTCGCTAGGAACTGAAGTGCCAGGCACAGCCAGGTAGTGTCTTGCCATCATGGCAATGTGAGGGTATTTACACTCATTGCTTCCGCTTGCTGCCTTGTAGGATGCCACCTCCTATTTGATGGTGTTGTCAAACATCTTGCCTGTGTCCTTGCTCGCAAAGGTCTCCCCGAAAAGCTCCTTCATGGCCAAATTATATTGTGGAGGAGCCACAATATGAAAATAAAAATACATTTATAATTTTCACATTATTATTTAGCATTTAAGCATTGAATTTTCAAACAGGCACTATTCACCCTTTACACATATCAACTTGAATGTTTAGAACTGATAGATTGTCAGAACCACAGGTAGCCTATTTGTATTTTAATTTTAAGATGTTTAAAACTGCTGTTCCACTGTGTGTCTGAAACAATACTCACCTTTACTGAAATGTTCTGAGGCCATTTTCCACTGTGGCAGTTTTTTTATATTCTTCTTCTTCCTTTTCCTTCAAATCTACCAGTGTAATTACAGTATACCTAGCATAAAGAATATGGTGATTATTTTAAATGTTCTTGTAGACCTGGGTATTTGATCCATAAATGCTTGTCTTTGTCAATAAAAAAAGAGAAGTCTTTTCTATACTTACAGTCAATAATACAATATAGAAACAGGTGTGGTGTTAACTGAAACGCAAATGAGCTGTATGTTCCTGTTGTGAAGTGTGCCTGCGTGAACAGTGTTAGTTTACCATGCTTCAAGGATTGCTATTAAAATGATAAGGTAAAGTTTCCATTGCCAAGTTAAGTAAAATATAATTTTTCCAATGATAGGAAAGTAAGAGCTATGACAGGAGCTCTGGTTACCATATACATACAGTGCTTTCAGAAAGTATTCATACCCCTTCACATAATCCACATTTTGTTGTGTTACAGCCTGAATTCAACATTTCTCACCCATCTACACTTAGTTTTTAAACATGAGCCATTTTGGTCATCTGTTTAGATTTTTGTACTTAGAGTTATGAAAATGTACTCCATAATGGCAAAGTGAAAGAATGTTTTTAGAAATGTATTCTAATCTAATTTACATAAGTATCAAACACCTGAGTAAATACATGTTAGAATCACCTTTGGCAGTGATTACAGCTGTAAGTCTTTCTGGGTAAGTCTCTAAGAGCTATACAGTAATATAATATACAAATATACAGTAATAGTCAAACGTTTGGATACCTATTCATTAAGGGTTTTTCTTTATTTTCACTGTGTTCTACATTGTAGAATAACAACAAAACAACAAAACTATGAAATAACACGTATGGAATCATTTTGTAACCAGAAAAGTGATATATTTTAGATTCTTCAAATTAGCCACCCTTTGCCTTGATGGCAGCTTTGCACACTCTTGGTATTCTCTCAATCAGCTTCACAAGGAATGCTTTTCCTTCACTCTGTGGTCCAACTCATCCCAAACCATCTCAATTGGGTTGAGGTCGGGTGATTGTGGAGGCCAGGTCATCTGATGCAGCACTGCATCACTCTCCTTCTTGGTCAAATAGCCCTTACACAGCCTGGAGGTGTGTTGGGTCATTGTCCTGTTGAAAAACAAATGATAGTCCCACTAAACGCTAACCAGATGGGATGGCGTATCGCTGTAGAATTCTATGGTAGCCATGCTGGTTAAGTGTGCCTTGAATTCTAAATAAATCACTGACAGTGTCACCAGCAAAGCACCATCTGGGGGGCATCTATATATATATCTGTCTATCTTCTTATCAGATGAAGTCGTTCCAAAACATGCATCCTGCTGAATGCACCCCTGGTCTGTTTGTAAGGAAGGCGATCAAGTGTGTTTGCAATCAGGGGACCGCTGGTTCAAGCCCAGTAAAGGGGCAGGGACAGTGGAGGAAGCGACACAGGTTACAAACATTTATTTCGAACAGAAGGAGAGCAGTAATTATATTATGATTATGCTACTACCTTTCAGTGACATATATGGTTACTGATGATATGTCAGTAAGTGTAACGGTCCTGACCAGTTTTATGTTGTTTTTGTATGTGTAATTGGTCAGGGCGTTAGTTTTGGGTGGGCAGTCTATGTTATCTGTTTCTATGTTGGTTTTGGTTGCCTGGTATGGCTCTTAATTAGAGGCAGGTGTTTTGCGTTCTCCTCTAATTAAGAGTCATATTTAGGTAGGGTGTTCTCACTGTTTGTTTGTGGGTGATTGTCTTCCGTGTTTGTGTTATGTTTGCACCATACGGAAATTTTTACGGTTTGTTCGGTTTATGTAGTCTGTTTCCTATTCGTGCGTTCTTCGTGTCTATGTAGAACGTTTGTAGCCTGTGTGTGTATGTGCACAACGTTATTTAGCTTCACGGTCGTTTGTTGTTTTGTATAGTTTGTTAAAGTGTGTCGTGTTCGTTCATCTTCTTTAAATAAAAAGAGAAGATGTATCATTATTCCGCTGCATCTTGGTCCGTCTCTCCAGTACACGATCGTGACAGAATTACCCACCAAAGGATCAAGCAGCGTGAATTGGAGCAGTGGCCTGCTACACAGGATTATTGGAGTTGGGAGGAAATATTGGACGGAGAAGATCCATGGGCACAGCCGGGAGAATATCGCCGTCCCAAAGCTGAGCTGGAGGCAGCGAAAGCAGAGAGGCGGCGATATGAGGAGGCAGCACGGAAACAAGGCTGGAACCCCGTAAGTCAAACCCAAAAATTTCTTGGGGGAGGGCTCTCGGGTAGTTTAGTTGGGTCAGTCGGGAGACGTGAGCCAACTCCTCCTGCTTACCGTAAGGAGCCGGTGAGGGCGGATTTGGAGGTGAGCGACGCAGAGACAGTAAAGGAATTAATGGAGAAATTGGAGGAGAGAGTTATGAGGGATGTACTGGTTTGGTGCATGAGGCACGGCATCCGTCCGAATGAGCGTGTTGGTGAGTTAATGTCACCGGGAACAGCTCTCCATACTCGTCCTGAGGTGCGTGCTAGCCGTCTGGTTAAGACAGTGCCTACAGCACGCACAAAGCCTCCTGTGTGTCTCCAGAGTCCTGTGCGTCCTGTTACTGTTCCTCCACGTACTAGCCCTGTGGTGCGTGTCTCCAGCACATTACCACCAGTGCCTACACCACGCACCAAGCTTTCTGTGTGTCTCCAGAGTCCTGTACGCACTGTTCCTTCTCCCCGTACTCGCCCTGATGTGCGGGTCCTCAGCCCGGTACCACCAGTACCGGTACCACGCACAAGGCCTATAGTACGCCTTGAGAGTCCAGTATGCCCTGTTCCTTCTCCCCGCACTAGCCCTGAGAAGCGTGTTCCCAGCCCGATACCACCAGTGCCGGCACCACGCACCAGGCCTACAGTGCGCCTCAGCCGGCAGGAGTCTGCCGTCTGCACAGCGATGCCTGAACTGCCCGTCTGCCAAGCGCCATCTGAGCCATCCGTCTCCCCAGCGCCATCTGAGCCATCCGTCTCCCCAGCGCCGTCTGAGCCATCCGTCTGCCATGAGCCTGCAAAGCCGCCCGTCTGCCATGAGCCTGCAAAGCCGCCCGTCTGCCATGAGCCTACAGAGCCGTCCGCCAGACAGGAGCCGCTAGAGCCGTCCGCCAGACAGGAGCCGCTAGAGCCGTCCGCCAGACAGGAGCCGCTAGAGCCGTCCGCCAGACAGGAGCCGCTAGAGCCGTCCGCCAGACAGGAGCCGCTAGAGCCGTCCGCCAGACAGGAGCCGCTAGAGCCGTCCGCCAGACAGGAGCCGCTAGAGCCGTCCGCCAGACAGGATCTGCCAGAGCCGCCAACCAGACAGGATCTGCCAGAGCCGCCAACCAGACAGGATCTGCCAGAGCCGCCAACCAGACAGGATCTGCCAGAGCCGCCAACCAGACAGGATCTGCCAGAGCCGCCAACCAGACAGGATCTGCCAGAGCCGCCAACCAGACAGGATCTGCCAGAGCCGCCAACCAGACAGGATCTGCCAGAGCCGCCAACCAGACTGGATCTGCCAGAGCCGCCAGCGAGCCATGAGCAGCCAGAGCCGTCAGAGAGCCATGAGCAGCCAGAGCCGTCAGCCCGCCATGAGCGTCGAGAGCCGTCAGCCCGCCATGAGCGTCGAGAGCCGTCAGCCCGCCATGAGCGTCGAGAGCCGTCAGCCCGCCATGAGCGTCGAGAGCCGTCAGCCCGCCATGAGCGTCGAGAGCCGTCAGCCTGCCATGAGCGTCGAGAGCCGTCAGCCTGCATAGACCTGCCAGAGTCCCTCAGCCAGGATCTGCCAGAGTTTATCAGCCGGGATCTGCCCCTTGTCCCGGTGCTGCCCCTTGTCCCGGTGCTGCCCCTTGTCCCGGTGCTGCCCTTTGTCCCGGTGCTGCCCCTTGTCCCGGTGCTGCCCCTTGTCCCGGTGCTGCCCCTTGTCTCGGTGCTGCCCCTTATCCTGGTGCTGCCCCTTATCCTGGTGCTGCCCCTTATCCCGGTGCTGCCCCTTGTCCCGGTGCTGCCCCTTGTCCCGGTGCTGCCCCTTGTCCCGGTGCTGCCCCTTGTCCCGGTGCTGCCCCTTGTCCCGGTGCTGCCCCTTGTCCCGGTGCTGGCCGTTTATTTAGGGGATGTGAGTTTTAGGGTGGTCATTGGGAGGGGAAGACAAAAACGGGGAGTGACTATGGTGGTGTGGGGACAGCGTCCAGAGCCGGAGCCACCACCGTGGTCACCTGCCCACCCAGACCCTCCCCTGGACTTTGTGCTGGTGCGCCCGGAGTTCGCACCTTGAGGGGGGGGTTATGTAACGGTCCTGACCAGTTTTATGTTGTTTTTGTATGTGTAATTGGTCAGGGCGTTAGTTTTGGGTGGGCAGTCTATGTTATCTGTTTCTATGTTGGTTTTGGTTGCCTGGTATGGCTCTTAATTAGAGGCAGGTGTTTTGCGTTCTCCTCTAATTAAGAGTCATATTTAGGTAGGGTGTTCTCACTGTTTGTTTGTGGGTGATTGTCTTCCGTGTTTGTGTTATGTTTGCACCATACGGAACTGTATACGGTTTGTTCGGTTTATGTAGTCTGTTTCCTATTCGTGCGTTCTTCGTGTCTATGTAGAACGTTTGTAGCCTGTGTGTGTATGTGCACAACGTTATTTAGCTTCACGGTCGTTTGTTGTTTTGTATAGTTTGTTAAAGTGTGTCGTGTTCGTTCATCTTCTTTAAATAAAAAGAGAAGATGTATCATTATTCCGCTGCATCTTGGTCCATCTCTCCAGTACACGATCGTGACAGTAAGATGCTGAAGATGTCCAAAAGAAGAATACCATTCCTTGTAATAAAGACTACATTTTTATAGATGCATCCAGCTGCAGTCCCGCAGCATGGCATGTCACTAAAACGGTGATGTCATCAAAAAACTGGCCTCTTATTAAAGGGTCAGTCTGGAGATGTTACATCCATTTTTTGATTTATAAAGTCATGATATTGTAGTGAACGGCGGGGCAGGGAATAGAACCCAGGTTGCTGGCTTGGAAGGAAAACACAATTTCACTGATCTTAGGAGCAGAAAGCATTTTTGTCTGCAGTTTTCGGTTTGGCTATTTGTTTCAAGCGTATGTGGTGGTTCTAGTTTGTATGGCGCCCTGGGCGAACCCCCCCTTCAGCGCCCGCACCCGGGGGCGGGTTCAAGATGCCCATGCCCGGCGGCTGCCCATGTCGCCCGTACCTAAATCCGCTACTGACTTGTATTAGTCTATGAATAAATCTCTTTGTCAAAATTCGTCATCACTCCCATGTCTTATTTGACTAGTATTTTTGAAAGTGTAGGATAATAATTCAGCCATAGTTTATGTTTATTGCTTTCCATGTTTAATATAACACACATACATTAATTATTCATTTTGGTTGCCTATCCTGACATGAAGTTTGTTCAATAGAAAGTATTTGACTCTGATGTGTGCCACAGAAAGTATTTGACACTGATGTGTGCCACAGAAAGTATTTGACTCTGATGTGTGCCACAGAAAGTATTTGACACTGATGTGTGCCACAGAAAGTATTTGACACTGATGTGTGCCACAGAAAGTATTTGACACTGATGTGTGCCACAGAAAGTATTTGACACTGATGTGTGCCACAGAAAGTATTTGACTCTGATGTGTGCCACAGAAAGTATTTGACACTGATGTGTGCCACAGAAAGTATTTGACACTGATGTGTGCCACAGAAAGTATTTGACTCTGATGTGTGCCACAGAAAGTATTTGACTCTGATGTGTGCCACAGAAAGTATTTGACTCTGATGTGTGCCACAGAAAGTATTTGACTCTAGGGGGAGAATTCTGTCAGGGGGGAGATTTTCGGCACAACACCGGCACTCGGTCAGACACTCATTTTTTTTGAAGCGCTCCACAAGGCCATCACTTTGAGGATGGAGAGGAGTAGTGCAGGTCTTGTGCATACCCAGCCTCTCACACATGGTGGCGAACACACAGGACTCAACGTTTCTGCCTTGATTGCTGTGGATGGACTCCACAGCTCCAAACCTGCAGAACATCCCCGCCTTGGGCCATTTTGTGAAATAGTCCATGGCCGTGAGCACCCAGCGGTTTCCACTGTCTGTGGTGGGGAACAGCCCAACTACATCCACTCCCACCCTCTCCATGGGAGCTCCAACTGGGAACTGTTGGAGCTGAGCATGAGAGCAGCCTGGAGGGCCCTTTCTCGCTGTGCAGTTGTCACAGCGGCAGTAAAAATCCTCCACATCCCTCTGGGCTGCCCCCAGAAAAAGCCCTGACTGAGGCGGCGGATTGTTTTTGTGACCCCAAAGTGTCCACAGCCTCCCACAGTGCTTTTGGGACCACCACCTGCCACCTCTCCTCTCCCGTAGCTGACTGCTTCCATGCCCTCTGTAGCACGCCATCAGCCAACCACAGTCTCTCAAACTTTGACCACAACCCTTTGGTTGCGAATGAGAGCACTGCCACCTGTTTCCACAGTGGCCTCAGCTGCGCCTCTACCCACTTTAGCACCGGCTGTACGTCTGTGTCCCGTCCCTGGTGCTGCCCCCATTCAGCCATGTCGACAGTCTGTAGCTCAAAGCAGACAGGCCGCTCGCCCGACACACTGTGACCCAGACCCCCTCCTCCCCACACAGCTCTCTCTCTCACGGCCCTCTCTCCGCTCACAGTGGCGGTACCCGTCTGTAGTACAGGGCCGATGGGACATGGCGTTGGAGTGGCGTGCCCCTGCCCTGTGCACCATTGTGAAGTCGTACGGCTGAAGCTCCTCCAACCAGCATGCCACCAGACCCTCTGGGTCTCTGTAAGACATGAGCCACTGGAGAGCAGAGTGGTCAATCCTTACAGTAAAGGGCAAGCCACCCAGGTAGTACTTGGTAGTACTTGATGGAAGCCACAACAGCAAGGAGCTCCCGCCGGGTGACACAGTAGCGGCGCTCATGTTTGTAGAATGTTTTGCTGAAGTACGCCATCACTCTCTCCTCCGCTGACCCCACCTGGGCCAGCACCCCAACCATGCCCATGGTCAGGGGGGGGGGGGGGGGGGGGGGGGGGGTGTCAAGCACAGGGGCCTTGATCTGTGCACATTTGAGGGTGTTGAAGGCCCCCTCGCACTCCACTGTCCAAGTGAAAGCCTTGTCCTTTGGCAGCAGGCCAAAGAAGCCCCGTGAGAAGCCCCGTACAAACCTCCTGTAGTTAAATGTTTTAATTTAATTATATTTCACCTTTACTTAACCAGGTAAGCTACTTGAGAACAAGTTCTCATTTACAACTGTGACCTTGTGTAACAGTAGTCCTCCTCCTCTTCAACCGAAAAGGAGGAGTAGTGATGGAACCAAGGCGCAGCGGGTTGTGAACACATAATTTATTTAAAGACAAGACGAAAAAACACGAACTTCACTATAACTAACAAAACAACAAACGGAGTAGACAGACCTGGACGACGAACTTACATTAAACACGAAGAACGCACGAACAGGGAAAATAGACAAAAATATAGTAAAAAATAGTACAAAAACAAACTGAACAGTCCCGTATGGTGCGACAAACACTGACACAGGAGACAACCACCCACAACGAACACTGTGAAACAACCTACCTAAATATGACTCTCAATTAGAGGAACGCCAAACACCTGCCTCTAATTAAGAGCCATACCAGGCAACCCTTAAACCAACATAGAAACAGAAAACATAGAATGCCCACCTAAACTCACGTCCTGACCAACTAACACATACAACAAACTAACAGAAATAGGTCAGGAACGTGACACCTTGCAAGGATAAAGCAAAGCAGTGCAACACAACAACAACGGAGTTACACATGAAATAAACAAGCGTACATTCAATAACACAATAGAAAAAAAGAAAGTCTATATACAGTGTGTGCAAATGGCGTGAGGAGGTAAGGAAATGAATAGACCATAGTAGCAAAGTAATTACAGTTTAGCATATTAACCAGGTCCAGCGACTCATCGATACGTGATATGAGGTATGAGTTCTTCCTGGTTACCTCATTCTACAGGTCTAACTGGCAGCCTGTGCTCCTAAGAAAGTCCAACCCCAGGATACAAGGGTCCCACACAGGATGAGGCACAGTCCTGCCCTCTACTGTCAGAGTCATTATTCCCATCTTTCATGGGTGCCAGCTCACTGTGACTGTGCGGAACAGCAAAGTTGTGGGCTCAAACTGAGTCCAACCTGGCACTATATCTGGCCTCACCAGGGTTACTGTGGACCCAGTGTCCACCAGGGCAGAGTAGGGCACCCCCTTCACAGTGACAGGGACATGACAAAAGTCCCCAACACAGGTCCGGCCCACCACAACAACAGGCTCCAGACGCTTGCCCTCGTCTGCTTCTGGGGGAGCTTTGCTACCTGGTCCGTGTCAGTGGGCTCCTCCTGAAGATGGTGGTGGTTGGGAAAGAGAGCCAGGGGTTCGCACTGCCCCATCTATGCGGACCCCGAGCCGTTTCCTTGAGCTCTGGGGGACATGGGGCAATCCTGGCGCAGATGGGCTGGCTGGCCACACCCCCAGCAGACCCTGGGACCAGGGCATGTGTTTCGTGCTGCCTGTAGCGACACAGCACGAATGAGTTCAGTCATTTTAGCCACCCATGCATGCTTTTCCGGCTCTGGGCTGCTCTGCCCCCAGCCCGCACACTGGGTCTGTCTCATTGCACCCCCACCGAAGCCCCAGCTGAAGCCCCAGCCCACACGAGCTCCCTCTCCAAAGACATCTCCAAGGCTATCTGCAATGACTCAGGATGAGCCAGCTGGCTCTGTATGCGCAGCTCCACAGGAGAGAGTGCCTGTTTGAACTGGTCTCGTGAACACTCACATCCTAAATAATTTATAATAATTAAATTTGACCTGACGAAGATCCGTTTTGGATGGAAACGTTGTCAATAAGGCGGTGAATTGGGAGCTTTAACAGTGTGCGGGCCTTCTTGTTCTATACTAGTATTCTTTATTAGCCCATCACCTATGTTTTTAAGGATGTGCGTATGATCACAAATCTTTCTGATGAATACAAACGTACCATCATGAGCATAGCCTCTTGTTTCTTCTACTCTTTTATTGTTCACTCAGTTAAGCCTGTACTTGAATGAACTGTACATGGTGTTTTCCTGCGTTTTGCACTCTTGAACTGAGTGTTGATTCCCTATCATGCCGCTGTGTACTTTGTATCCATTCAAAATATGCAAAGGTGAATGACTTCTGTTTGATTTGAAAGCAGTGACCTGTCATTAGTTATGCTCAGTAAGGTATAGGTACCATACAAAGGGCAGATAGTGTTGACTGTATAATGTTAGAGAGCAGATAAAGTACAGCTATTTGTGTTGTAAATTATATTGCACTGTAAATTATTCATCAGTTGTTAATTATTAGTTATAGTGGTGCAACAAAAACAAAGAAACATTGTAGATTCAGTAGTAGTGGCGGTAGTCTATGGAGCACGTACTGTAAGATCCATTTTGTATGTGTGTGTGTGTGTGTGTTTGTGTTTGTGTGTGCGTGTGTGCTTCTCTGTAATTTGAGAACCAAGCGGTTAGAAAACAGAGAGAATGAATGATGAAGACTGTCCTCATAGATTTGCAAAGGTTCAAACCAATGTTAGCCCTATTCCCCTCTTTCCAGGAAACTCCTACTTGCTATATAATACAAAGCTAGCCTTTCCTACTATACATCAACAACCATATTTTGGCCCCCTCCTCCTCCAGCCCAGCACTAAGACCCAGGATTCACATTGATGTGTTCCATCTGACTCCCAGTCAGACATGGCAGTTTTATGGAGCGATTTCAGTGCCAACAGAACATTTATTTGAATTCAATCATTTTGAATTAAAACACTGAATTTGAATTAAATATTTTTGAATTTGTAATGCACAAATGTAATAATTGAATTCACAAATGTAACTTAAATTTCACGATTTGAAACTGAATCAAATGAATATTGCATTCAGTTTTGAAATTAAATTTAAATGTAGTTCAATATTGAAATTCAATATTTATATATTCAGTTTCAATATGGTAAATATGGCGATTTGAGATTACGGCATCAATATAACTGACTGGGTTCAAAATCAGGCCTACTGCACAACAGCAACCACCCTTTTTGTGGCGAACAGAAGGTGAAGGATTTGTGCAACCCATTTAATGAGAGTGCAACCGAGGTGGTTTGGTGATCCATGAATTTGATGAGCAACCTTGTCTGAGACCTGAAGACAGGTGGTAGTTTGACTGATGGGGTTCTAACCCAGGTGCGTCAGAAAGCCAATTCATAATAATATATGCCATTAAGCAGATACTCTTATCCAAAGCGACGTATAGTCATACATGCATACATTTCACATATGAGTGGTGCAGGGAATCAAACCCACTTTCCTGGTGTTGCAAGCGTAATGCTCTACCAACTGAGCTACAGAGGACCACACGGAATACTCATTTCAGCTTTCCTGGCTGGCAAAGTACCAGGATGTTGTTTTTCGGTTTTTAATCTGAATTTAGATAACTACATTTGAAAACTGAATCTTAATGCATCTGAGAAGTTAAATGCAGAAAATGAATGCAATGTTTACCATATCAAAACTAATATATAAATATTGAATTTGAAAATGGAGTTAAATAGATTTTTTTTACTGAATACAATATTAATTTGATTACGTTTCAAATCATGAAATAGAAGTTCAATTTGTAAATTCAATGATAAAATCTTAATATAAATTCAAAATTATGGAATTCAAATACAATTTGTGTTGGAAATTAAATCGCTCCATACATTTTAACCTAATGACAATAAGGGGGTGAAGAGGCAATCATGTGATGATGAGTCATTCATTTAATAATTAACCGAAATATACAGTTGTCTAGCTTTCCTTTCTATAAAGAAAAGAGGGCTTGACTCTGAGGACATTTATACAAACAGGTGGGAGGTTGGGTAAGCCACGTACTACTGCAGATTTAATAAATGTTTTCCAGTCCAATTATAGATTCTCAATATATGTACTGTGTACTGTACACATACAGTGTTTCCCTGCTTTTTACACCCTTGAACAGAGTATTGATTTCCCTGTCATATTATATATTAACCTAAATATATACTGACAAAAGCACATATAACAATATAGTACAGGTCGTGGAGGAACCTGCAATTTTCTTGGGGAGTATGACTGTGAGAAGGTCGGTTCTGGTGATGGAAATTCTACTCCAAAATGAATAAAAATAAAATGGTCCATATTATCAGGCAGGTGTGCTATTTAGCAATAAGCATGTTCACCTGATCAAATCAAATGGTGTAGACCTTACAGTGAAATGCTTACTTACAAGCCCTTAACCAACGATGCAGTTTTAAGAAAAATAACTGTTAAGAAAGTATTTACAAAATAAACTGAATTATAAAAGAAGAAAAAAAGAAGAAAATAGAAAAATAACAAATAATTAAAGAGCAACAATAAAATAACAGTAACAAGGTTACATACAGGGGGTAACGGTACAGAGTCAATGTGCGGGGGCACAGGTTAGTCGAGGTAATTGAGATAATATGTACATGTAGTTAGAGGTAATGTGACTATGCATAGATAATAAACAGAGTAGCAGCAGTGTAAAAATGGGGCTGTCAATTGCAAATAGTCCGGGTAGCTATTTGGTTAGCTGTTCAAGAGTATTATGGTTTGGGGGTGGAAGCTCTTAAGAAGCCTTTTGGACCTAGACTTGGCGCTCCATTACTGCTTGCCGTGCGGTATCAGAGAGAACAGTCTATGACTAGGGTGGCTGGAGTCTTTGCCAATTTTTAGGGCCTTCCTCTGACACCGCCTGGTATAGAGGTCCTAGATGGCAGGAAGCTTGGCCACAGTGATGTACCGAGCCTTACGTACTACCCTCTGTAGTGCCTTGTGGTCCGAGGCCGAGCAGTTACCATACCAGGCGGTGATGCAACCAGTCAGGATGCTCTTGATGGTGCGGCTGTATAACGTTTTGAGGATCTGAGGATCCATGCCAAATCTTTTCAGTCTCCTGAGGGGGAATAGGTGTTGTTGTGCCCTCTTCACGACTGTCATGGTGTGTTTGGACCATGATAGTTAGTTGGTGATGTGGACACCAAGGAACTTGAAGTTCTCAACTTGCTCCACTACAGCCCCGTTGATGAGAATGGGGGCGTGCTCGGCCCTCCTTTTCCTGTTGTCCACGATCATCTCCTTTGTCTTGATCACGTTGAGGGAGAGGTTATAATCCTGGCACCACACCGCCAGGTCTCTAACCTCCTCCGTATAGGCTGTCTCATCATTGTCGGTGATCAGGCCTACCACTGTTGTGTCGTCGGCAAACTTAATGATGGTGTTGAAGTCATGTGTGGCCATGCAGTCATGAGTGAACAGGGAGTACAGGAGGGAACTTAGCGCACACCCCTGAGGGGCCCCTGTGTTGAGGATCAGCGTGGCGGATGTATTGTTACCTACTCTTACCACCTGGGGCCGGCCTGTCAGGAAGTCCAGGATCCAGTTGCAGAGGGAGGTGTTTAGTCCCAGGGTCCTTAGCTTATTGATGATGTTTGATGGCACTATGGTGTTGAACGCTGAGCCGTAGTCAATGAATAGCATTCTCACGTAGGTGTTCCTTTTGTCCAGGTGGTAAAGGGCAGTGTGGATCTGTTTGGGCGGTATGCAAATTGAGTGGGTCTAGGGTTTCTGGGATAATGGTGTTGATGTGAGCCATGACCAGCCTTTCAAATCACTTCATGGCTACAGATGTGAGTGCTATGGGTCTGTAGTCATTTAGGCAGGTTACCTTGGTGTTCTTGGGCACAGGTACTATGGTGGTCGGCTTGAAAGATGTTGGAATTACAGACTCGGTCAGGGACAGGTTGAAAATATCAGTGAAGACACTTGCCAGTTGGTCAGCGCATGCTCGGAGTACACCTCCTGGTAATCCGTCTGGCCCTGCAGCCTTGTGAATGTTGACCTGTTTAAAGGTCTTACTCACAACGGCTACGGAGAGCGTGATCAAACAGTCGTCCAGAACAGCTGGTACTTTAATGAATGCTTCAGTGTTGCTTGCCTCGAAGCACGCATAGAAGTAATTTAGCTCATCTGGTAGGCTCGTGTCATTGGGCAGCTCGAGGCTGTGCTTCCCTTTGTAGTCTGTAATAGTTTGCAAGCCCTGCCACATCCGACGAGCATCAGAGCCGGTGTAGTAGTATTCAATCTTAGTCCTGTTTTGACACTTTGCCTGTTTGATGGTTTGTCGGAGGGCAGAGCGGGATTTCTTATAAGAGTTCGGGTTAGAGTCCCGCACCTTGAAAGTGGCAGCTCTACCCTTTAGCTCAGTGAGGATGTTGCCTGTAATCCATTGCTTCTGGTTTGGGTATGTATGGCCACTGTGGGAACGATGTCATTGATGCACTTATTGATGAAGCCAGTGACTGATGTGGTGTACTCCTCAATGCCATCGGTAGAATCCCAGAACATATTCCAGTCTGTGCTCGCAAAACAGTCCTATAGCTTAGCATCTGCGTCATCTGAGCATAGCATCACATGAAATAGCCCAACCGATGCAGCATAGTGGCTATAAATAAATAGTCTGAGGGTTGCCCGTCTGCATTTACCCCCATTGGGATAATCATTAGCTAGATCACAAACTCTGAAGTCTAAACATTAGGCTAGCTATAGCAACATATTGATGAATTGAGTGTCCCCAAAAAAACATTTCACTAACACTCAGCCAATCAACGATCATACACTGTGAATATAATGTAGGCCTACAGTGTTACATTTAGCCCCGCTCTTACCAATGAGTCGGCGCCTGCTAGCGCGCATAAACCCTCCCACTTAGCATTAACAACTTATTTTTCTGGTCCTGTCCGGAGCGACCATCTTTTTTTGTGTTTTTTTGGTCCAGTCCAGACCGGCCTTGATTTCAACATCCAAGGATGTCGATTTTTGGTCCGAACCGGACCAAATCTAAATCAAACAAAGACGTCTATATTTGGCTCAGATTTGGTCCGGTCTGGACCATCTTTGATTTCAACGTCCACAGACGTCTGGACCGGCCAAAGTAAACATACACATCTATAATGGTTTAGATTTGGTCTGGTCCGGCCTTGATTTGGCCCAAACATAGATGTATATAGTTGGTTCAGATTGGTTTCAGTTTAGACCAAATCTAAACCAATCATATACATCCATGTTTCACAAGTTTGGACAGCACAGTACAGTACAGTAAAGCACAGCAGAGTACAGTACATTACAGTACAGTAAAGAAAAGTAGAGTATAGTACAGTACAGTATAATGCAATGCAGGGGAGCACAGTAGAGTACATTAAAGTAAAGTAAATGTGATGTTCAAACTTGTGCAACATAGCCTAGATGTCTATGATTTGTTCAGATTTGGATCTGGTCCACACCGACCAAATGTGTACTTGTTTGGGGTAGGAGCTCATTACAATAATACCCAGCATGCTTTGCAAGGATTTGTTTTTCACCTTTACATTTTGTTTATTCAGCAGACACTTTTATGCAGAGCAACTTACAGTCAGTGCATTCAACTAAGGTACAGTTAAAGTCGGAAGTTTACATACACCTTAGCCAAATAACATGAGTTTAATGTTTCACAATTCCTGACATTTAATCCTAGTAAAAATGCCCTGTCTTAGGTCAGTTAGGATCACCAATTAATAAAAAAAATGTGAAATATCAGAATAATAGTAGAGAGAATTATTTATTTCAGCTTTTATTTATTTCATCACATTGCCAGTGGGTCAGAAGTTTACATACACTCAATTTGTATTTGGTAGCATTGCCTTTAAATTGTTTAACTTGGGTCAAACGTTTCGGGTAGCCTTCAACAAGCTTCCCACACTAAATTGGGTGAATTTTGACCCATTCCTCCTGACAGAGCTGGTGTAACTGAGTCAGGTTTGTAGTCTCCTTGCTCCCACACGCTTTTTCAGTTCTGACCACAAATTCTCTATGGGATTGAGGTCAGGGCTTTGTGATGGCCACTCCAATACCTTGACTTTGTTGTACTTACGCCATTTTGCCACAACTTTGGAAGTATGCTTGGCGTCATTGTCCATTTGGAAGACCCATTTGCGACCAAGCTTTAACTTCTTGACTGATGTTTTGAGATGTTGCTTCAATATATCCACATAATTTTCCTTTCTCATGATGCCATCTATGTTGTGAAGTGCACCAGTCCCTCCTGCAGCAAAGCACCCACACAACATGATGCTGCCACCCCCGTGCTTCAAGGTTGGGATGGTGTTCTTCAGCTTACAAGCGTCCCCCTTTTTCCTCCTTTTTGTTTCATCAGACCAGAGGACATTTCTCCAAAAAGTACGATCTTTGTCCTCATGTGCAGTTGCAAACCGCAGTCTGGCTTTTTTATGGCGGTTTTGGCGCAGTGGCTTCTTCCTTGCTGAGCGACCTTTCAGGTTATGTCAATATAGGACTCGTTTTACTGTGGATACAAATACTTTTGTCCCTGTTTCCTCCAGCATCTTCACAGGGTCCTTTCCTGTTGTTCTGGGATTGATTTGCACTTTTAGCACCAAAGCACATTCTTCTCTAGGAGACAGAACGCGACTCCTTTCTGAGCGGTATGACGACTGCGTGGTCCCATGGTGTTTATACTTGCGTACTATTGTTTGTACAGATGAACGGTGTACCTTCAGGCATTTGGAAATTGCTCCCAAGGATGAACCAGACTTGTGGAGGTCAACAATTTTGAGGTCTTGGCTGATTTCCTTTGGTTTTTCCATGATGTCAAGCAAAGAGGCACTGAGTTTGAAGGTAGGCCTTGAAATACACCCACAGGTACACCTCCAATTGACTCAAATTATGTCAAATAGCCTATCAGAAGCTTCTAAAGCCATTACATAATTTTCGGGAATTTTCCAAGCTGTTTAAAGGCACAGTCAACTTAGTGTATGTAAACATCTGACCCACTAGAATTGTGATACAGTGAATTATAAGTGAAATAATCTATCTGTAAACAATTGTTGGAAAAATTACTTGTGTCATGCACAAAGTAGATGTCCTAACCGACTTGCCAAAACTATAGTTTGTTAACAAGAAATTTGTGGAGTGGTTGAAAAACGAGTTTTAATGACTCCAACCTAAGTGTATGTTAACTTCCTACTTCAACTGTATATAAACACCAACATTCCACAGTAATAGCAACAACAAATACATGTTACTGAGAATGTTATTGTAGTGAAACTTGTCTGTTGGTTTATTCTGTAGATAGCCTTCTTGTAACAAGATCACTGCTAGTTTTACAGCTTCTGAAAAAATTTACAAAAGTGCATTTTAGAGAGAAAGTTCGTGCTCCCTCTCCTGCGTGTCTGGTATTCGTTTGTTTTTCTCAGAAACTCTGAGTGGCCCCATTACAGAACAACACTACTCCTGAGACCACAAGTTAATGGTCGAGCAGCCTCGTTTTCATCCCTGTCACTGACTCTTATAGTTACTACTGCCAAGGATAGGCTTGGTAGTGGAGAGGCTGCTCAGAGAAAGAGAGACAGAAAGAGGAGGGCTTCAGAGAGAGACAGAAACGTAGAGAAAGAGAGAGAGGCTGCTGAGAGAGAAAGACCGAGAGAGAGTATCACAGAGAGCATTTCAATCTGTCTTAGAGTCTGCAAAAACAGATGTTCTCACCATGATTCTGCAGGCGGTATTGGACTGTTTTGATGTGAAGGGCTGGCTGGTGTTTATCTTTGTGTTTCTCTTGGTGGTGGATATCGTCAGAAACAGAACTCCAACTAACTTCCCCCCTGGACCCTGGTCTGTACCTTTCCTGGGTAATGTCTTCACAGGGCTCGACTTCAAGACCATTGACAAGGTCAGAAAAATACTCATATAATCATTGCTAATATTAATCAGAACTATTTGATTACTAATGACTTATGTTACCAATACTATATCTTTACTAGTGCAGTGAAATAATTGACACAGATTTGACTTGCATGTGGCATGTTTTACACAGGGCACCATTGAAAAATAAACTGTGGTCTCAATTGGGATTCTCTAAATAAAGGTTAAATCTTTTATAAAAATGTAATAAATGTGTCACAACTATTCCTTCCTTCCCTGTAGATGGCTGAGGACTATGGTCCAGTGTTCAGCCTGCGTCGAGGCTTTGACAGGGTAGTGTTTATCTCAGGGTTTAAGATGGTGAAGGAAGCTCTGGTCAACCAACTGGACAGTTTCTATGACCGGCCCATTGTCCCTCTGTTTCATGACACCTTCAAAGGCATTGGTGAGTGAGTGGCACACTATTCCCTACATAGTGCATCACTTCTGACCAGGCCAGGCTCCAGTGAGAAAGGCTGTGAGCACTAGAATGTACTCCTGTTGCTTTTTTTGGAGAGGATAAACATGTTAGATATGAAAATTCTGCATTATGTACATTACCAGTCAAAAGTTTGGATACACCTACTAATTCAAGGGTTTTTCTTTATTTTGTACTATTTTCTACATTGTATAATAATAGTGAAGACATCAAACTATGAAATAACACATGAAATCATGTAGGAACCAGAAAAGTGTTAATCAAAATATGTTTTAGATTCTTCAAATTAGTCACCCTTTGCCTTGATGAAAGCTTTTCACACTCTTGGCATTCTCTCAACCAGCTTCATGAGTAATGCTTTTTCAACAGTCTTGAAGGAGTTCCCAAATATGCTGAGGACTTGTTGGCTGCTTTTCCGTCGCTCTGCGGTCCAACAGTTATACTGTTAGCATTGAGGTGGTGTGCCCTAGTAGCTCACCCTGCACTATCAGCTCCAATATAAATAACATGAGCAAGTCTACTTCTGATAAGCTTCCCAGTAAAGCATTAAAAACAATCAAGCAAACCAGAAAAGTGCTCAAAATAACCCATGTTAACATGTGCAGCCTGAGAAACAAGGTCCATGAAGTATATAACTTGCTTGCAACAGATGACATTCATATTCTGATATCTGAAACTTACTTAGATAATACCTTTGATGATACTGTGGTAGCAATACATGGTTATAACATCTACCGAAAAGACAGACATGCCAACGGGGGCGGTGTTGCGGTCTATATTCAGAACCACATTCCTGTAAAGCTTAGAGACGATCTCATGTTAAATACTGTTGAAGTAATATGGCTACAGGTTCATCTGCCTCACCTTAAGCCTATTCTTGTGGGAAGCTGCTATAGACCACCAAGTGCCAACAGTCAGTAACTGGTGTGGTGGTTCATTTATTTACTATCAAATAAGGAGAGACAAACTTATCACACAAGTCAGAGTTATACTTAAACTAAATCTTTAATAGTGAGAGCTTTGCAATAGCGATGGCTGGTCGACAAATCACCGTCTCTGATGATTCATTGAGAGCCCCAAGACAAAAGATACACCCCTTTCAACCTACATGACGAACAACATATATATAGAATGGGTCACAAGGTTAAGATCTGTATGAAAGATACCTATAATATATAGCAGACAGTATCTGCTGTGTCAACCGTTTTCATTGTATAGAGACCAGTGTCTGGCCCTCCGACTCCAAACTGGAACCATCTCTCCCTGGTACGGTATAGAACAGAAACATTAACTCATGCTCTGGAATGCTCTTTAGGTTTTAGCACCCAAAAGACATGGTAAATCTCCTGTCAGTGTTATCTCCCAGAGGCCCATCCTCAGTAGAACACACACACAATAGTTAACAATACTCTATTCTGTTGAATAAAACAACCATGATGCAATAAAAGTATTATAACATAATCTTGCACTTTTGCCACCATACTGGATAATATGTGTGAAATGCTTGATAATGAAAATGATATCAACAGAGCTATATTTTCTGGGTGATTTAAATATTGACAAACTCTCATCAAGCTTCCCACTCAAAAAAAATGTAAAACTGTAACCAGTGGCTGCAACCTGGTTCAGGTTGTCAGTCAACCTACCAGAGTATTTACAAACAGCACAGGAATGAAATCATCAACATGTATAGATCATATCTTTACTAATGCTGCAGAAATTTGCTTTAAAGCAGTATCCAAATCCATAGGATGTAGTGATCACAATATAGTAGTCATATCTAGGAAAACCAAAGTTCCAAAGGCTGGGCCTAATATAGTGTATAAGAGGTCATACAATACGTTTTGTAGGGATTCCTATGTTGATGATGTAAAGAATATTTGCTGGTCTGTGGGGTGTAATGAGAGCAACTAGATGCTAAACTTGACACATTTATGAAATTGCTCATTCCAGTTACTAATAAGCACGCACCCATTAAGAAAATTACTATGGTTTAGAGCAGTGGTTCCCAAACTTTTTATAGTCCCGTACCCCTTCAAACATTCAACCTCCAGCTGCGTACCCCCTCTAGCACCAGGGTCAGCGCACTCTCAAATGTTGTTGTTTGCCATCATTGTAAGCCTGCTACACACACACTATAAGATACATTTTTAAACATAAGAATGAGTGTGAGTTTTTGTCACAACCCTGCTTGTGGGAAGTGACAAAGAGCTCTTATAGGACCAGGGCACAAATAATAATAATCAATCATGTTGCTCTTTATTTAGCCATCTTACATTTTTATTTTTTTTTATTTTTTTTATTTAACCTTTATTTAACCAGGTAGGCAAATTGAGAACACGTTCTCATTTACAATTGCGACCTGGCCAAGATAAAGCAAAGCAGTTCGACACATACAACAACACATAGTTACACATGGAGTAAAAACAAACATATAGTCAATAATACAGTGAAAAAAAAACAAGTCTATATACAATGTGAGCAAGTGAGGTGAGATAAGGGAGGTGAAGGCAAACAGATATATGTATAAATAAATAAAAATATAAAAAGGCCATGGAGGCGAAGTGAGTACAACACAGCAAGTAAAATAAAAAAAAATAAAAAACACTGGAATGGTTGGTTTGCATTGGAAGAAAGTGCAAAGTAGAGACAGAAATAATGGGGTGCAAAGGAGCAAAATAAATTAATAAATAAATACAGTAGGTAAAGAGGTAGTTGTTTGGGCTAAATTGTAGATGGGTTATGTACAGGTGCAGTAATCTATGAGCTGCTCTGACATAAAATGTTATTTGTTTATCGAAACTTGTGAATAACTCACCACAGGTTAATGAGAAGGGTGTGCTTGAAAGGATGCACATACCTCTGCAATGTTGGGTTGTATTGGAGAGAGTCTCAGTCTTAAATTATTTTCCACACAGTCTGTGCCTGTATTTAGTTTTCATGCTAGTGAGGGCCGAGAATCCACTCTCACATAGGTACCTGGTTGCAAAGGGCATCAGTGTCTTAACAGCGCGATTTGCCAAGGCAGGATACTCTGAGCGCAGCCCAATCCAGAAATCTGGCAGTGGTTTCTCATTAAATAACATTTGCACAGAACCGCAAGTTGCAATTTCGATTAGGCTCTATTGTACAGATATCGGTAAGTCGACTGGAGGCAGGGCATGAAAGGGATAACGGATCCAGTTGTTTGTGTCATCCGTTTCGGGAAAGTACTTGAGTAATTGCGTACCCAACTAGCTCAGGTGCTTCGCTATATCACATTTGACATTGTCCGTAACCTTGAGTTCATTTGCACACAAATGGAAAGACCTGTGTTGTCCTTGTTAATGCAGACAGAGAAGAGCTCCAACTTCTTAATCATAGCCTCAATTTCGTTCCGCACATTGAATATAGTTGCGGAGAGTCCCTGTAATCCTAGATTCAGATCATTCAGGCTATCACCCAGATAGGCCAGTCGTGTGAGAAACTCATCATCATGCAAGCTGTCAGACAAGTGAAAATTACGGTCATTAAAGAAAACTTTAAGCTCGTCTCTCAATTTAAAAAAACATGTCAATACTTTTCCCCTTGATAACCAGCGCACTTCTGTATGTTGTAAAAGCGTTACATGGTCGCTGCCCATATCATTGCATAGTGCAGAAAATAAACAAGAGTTCAGGGGCCCTGCTTTAACAAAATTAACCATTTTCACTGTGGTGTCCAAAATGTCTTTCAAGCTGTCAGGCATTCCTTTAGCAGCAAGAGCCTCTCGGTGGATGCTCCAATGTACCCAAGTGACGTTGGGAGCAACTGCTTGCACGAGCGTTACCACTCCACTATGTCTCCCTGTCATGGCTTTTGCGCCATCAGTACAGATACCAACACATCTTGACCACCAAAGTCCTTTTGATGTCACAAAGCTGTCCAGTACTTTAAAAATATCCTCCCCTGTTGTCCTGGCTTCCAGTGGTTTGCAGAAGATGATGTCCTCCTTAATTGACCCCCCATAAACGTAATGGACATATACCAGGAGCTGTGCCAGGCCCACCACGGCTGTTGACTCATCCAGCTTTATTGGATACGATTCACTGGCTTCTATGCGAAGCAGTAATTGTTTCAAAACATCTCCTGCCATGTCACTGATGCGTCGTGAAACAGTGTTGTTTGATGAAGGCATTGTCTGTATAGTTTTTTGGGCTTTTCCCCCCAGCATTGTCCCAGCCATATCTGCGGTAGCAGGAAGAATTAAGCCCTCCACAATAGTTTGGGGCATGCCTGTCCTAGCCACTCAGTTGCTCACCATATGCTTCTAGGTGCTTCTAGACCCTTCTTATTAATGGTATCTGTTGCTTTTATACATGTCTTACTACTCGAAAGTCGTCTTAATTCTTGCTCAACAAACTCCTGTGGCTTATTTTTCAAATTGGCATGTTTTGTTTCTAAATGTCTGTGCAAGAGTGAGGGTTTCATCGAGTTGTGAGATAGTACTTTTTCACATATAACACACTGTGGCTAAGGAAAGCACTACTCCCAATATAAGTGAACCCCAAATCAATGTAGTTCTCATCATATTTGCTCCTCTTCGATGGTCCAACGTCCCTGTCTGTTGTTCGGTGCTTTTCCGGGTAAGGGGACAGTAGCTCTTCGGCTGCATCAGATTCACAGCTGTCAGTGTCCATGCTAGCTGGGCTAACAACAAATGTAGAATTACTGATGCTAGCTTTGGATGTGCTCGTGGAAGCAGAACAACTTGTGTCGTCGACAGCTGCAGGTGTAGTACTGCTGGTAGTAGCAGTACTACCAGTAGAACAAGTATGTGTCTCTATGGACGCAGGCCTTACTTTTTTTAAACATTTATTAATTTCCGAGCAAACGGAATGAGCAGCAGCTACGTTTGGCTACATACGGACAATTAGTGGAATTCCCGCGAGATAGTAATGGTTAATGTGATTGGATGTTAATTATTTGACTAGGCTACCTGTATTTGACATTGTGTTGTTATTTCGCTGAACACTAGATGTTTTAATTGTATTTTTGGCAGTGAAACGAGGCTACTCAAGCAAGAAAAAAAACTCACCCAAATGTATAGCCTTGTTGGAAAATATAAATGAACTGTTTGAAAATGTGAAAAGAAATATCACATTTTTATTTGGCGTACCCCCGACGGCATTGTGCGTACCCCTGGGGGTACTCCAGTTTGGGAATACCTGGTTTAGAGGGATGAGGCAGAAGGTATGACAAATAAGTCTGGCAGCCCAACTGATTGGCAAACGTACTGCAAATTAAGAAATCATGTGACTAAACTGAATAAAAAGAAAAATAACCTATACTATGAAACAAAAATAAATGTTACAAAGAATGCCAGTAAAAAGCTTTGGAGCACCTTAAATTACATTTTGGGTAAAAAGGCAAACTCGGCTCCATCATTCACTGAATCAGGTGGCTCATTCATTACACAACCCACTGATATTGCCAACTACTTTAATGACCTTTTCATTGGCAAGATTAGCAAACTTAGGTATGGCATGCCAGCAACAAACGCTAACACTACACATCCAAGTATATCTGACCAAATTATGAAAGACAAGAATTGTGCTTTTGAATTCCGTAAAGTCCGTTTGAAAGAGGTAAAAAAAAATATTGTTGCCTATCAGCAATGACAAGCCACCGGGGTCTGACAATCTGGATGTAAAATTACTGAGGATACTAGCAGACGATATTGCCACTTATTTGCCACATCTTCAATTTAAGCCTACTAGAAAGTGTGTGCCCTCAGGCATGGAGGGAAGCTAAAGTCATTCCGCTACCTAAGAATAGTAAACCCCCCTTTACTAGCTCAAATGGCCAACCAATCAGCCTGTTACCAACCCTTAGTAAACTTCTGGAAAACAAATTGTTTGACCAGATGCAATGCTATTTCACAGTAAACAAATTGACAACAAACTTTCAGCATGCTTATAGGGAAGGACACTCAACAAGCACAGCACTTACACAAATGACTGATGATTATCTGAAAGAAATTGATAATAAAATGATTGTGGGGGGTGTTTTGTTAGACTTCAGTGCAGCTTTTGACATTATTGATTATAGTCTACTGCCTAAAAAATGTATGTTTTATGGCTTTACACCCCCTGCTATAATGTGGATAAATGGTTACTTGTCTAACAAAACACAGAGGGTGTTTTTTTTTACTCTTTATTCAGTTTTACACACATAAGACAACACAAAACAATATAAATAATATACAGCTAGAAAAAAGAAAAAAGACTAGCTTGAAAGATAACATACTTCAGACAAGTTAAACACACCATGCAGAAGGCTACAAAGGTTAAAGTGCAATCTGTAGTACAGGGACAGAGTCACCATTGTTCCTGTAAACAGACAAGGGATATGGGTGGAGAAATGCAACCACTCACACTCACAGACAGTCATGGCCACAGACCGACCATCCACTGGACCAAAAATCAAGTTTACAATGCTTTTGTTATGTAGGTGTAAACAAAATAAAAAACAGCACAAAACAAGCTCACATTTTAGCCTCTGACAGGGCAAGATGAACAAGGCATCCACACCAAGAAATGCTCATCCAACCCTTGGATGAGCATTTGAGTATTTGGATGAGTATTTGACACAGGGGTGTCAAATACAGAGTTATTTTTGTTTTAATATGAATGCCATCAGAGGACTGTTTAAAGTAAGACCGTAATGGAGCCCAAGCCTCATAAAACAGTTTGGGATTCCCACGTGTATTGAATTTAAAAAAAAAATCTAATTTCAAAGAGCACAACCCATCTCCCACCCAATATTTATAAGATGGGGGAACTGCCAACTTCCAGTTCTGGAGTATTAGCCGTCTAGCTAAAAGAGTTGTATAAGCAACAGTGTCCGTCTGAATTCTTGATACCTATGGGCAGGACTCCAAAAAGGGTTGTAATGGGAGACGGATCTATAACAGTGTCATATATATCAGAGAAACATTTAAATATTAATTACCAGAAACCTGACAGTTTGTGACAGCCCCAAAACATATGATACTGGTTCCGTTTTACATTGGACACAGGTAGGATCAAAATCAGAGAATATTCTTCCAAGTTTGGCGAAGGACCAGTGGATACGGTTAAACACCTTGAATTGAATGAGGCTGTGTCTAGTGCTAAAAGAGGATGAATGCAGCCTGTGCAACACAGATTCCCAGGTGTCTTCCCCAAGTTCCTCCCCCAAATCCTTTTCTCATTGAGTCTTTAAAGGCAGCAAAGAAGGGTTCTATAAGTCATTAATGATTGCATATACATCTGTAACTGCACCACTAGGAAGCTTGTTTAGCTCAAAGATGCTCTCTACAGCTGTATTAGCAGGCCTATGGGGAAATTCAGGTGTGTTAGCTCTGACAAAGTTCCTAGTCTGAAGATAGTGTTAGAAGTAGGATTGGGGGAGGTTGAACTCTTCCTGTAGCTGAGCAAAAGAGGCAAATGTATCATCAAAGAATAATTGGGCTAGTGAGGAGAGGCCCAGTGAATAACATGTTCTGATTAATTGGGCCTGATAGAGAAAAGCCTCGGAGGCAAAAGGCTAAATGGGAGAGACGAGCACAACACAGAAGAAAGTGCAGCAGGTTTACACGATCCAGACTCCATCTGGACCCAGACTGGTCTTGGGCCAGTAGGATCGGTCTGCAGCCAGTACAAAAGGGCTCTGAAATTTGCAGCCCAATAGTATGTTTGAAAATTTGGTAGAGCTAAACCACCCAATGCCTTAGGCTTATGTAGATGTATTCTACAAATCCGTGGTACCTTTCCATCCCAAATAAAATACATGAATGTTTGATCCAGTGAATTAAAAAAAAGATTTTGGAATAAAAATGGATAAACATTGAAATAAATATAAAGATTTGGGAACACATTCATTTTAATGACATTAATCCTTCCAATAAGAGAAAGAGGTAGATACTTCCCAAAAAGTCAAAGATTATTTTAAACTGTTTGCTAGAGCAACAATGTTTTCCTTAAAACAAATTTGAATATGTCCTTGTCACTTTAACTCCCAAGTAGGTGAATTGATCCCAGACAATCCTAAACTGAAAGCTTGTAAAAGAGTACTTTAAAGCAGCCTTATTTACAGGAAAAAGCTCACTCTTGCCTAGATGCAGCTTGTACCCTGAGATTGATCCAAACTTTTTAAGAATAGATAAGGCATGTGGTAATGTGGAATCAGGACTGGAGATAAACAAAAGGAGGTCGTCAGCATATAGCGAGACTTTCTGCTCTGAGCCCATCCTGATTATACCTTGAATGGCACAATTAGAGTGCGGTGCGATGGTGAGGGACTCAATTGCCAAAGCAAACAACAAGGGGGAGAGTGGACAATCCTGTCTGGATCCGCGGTGCAAGGGAAAATAGTCAGAGGACAAGTTGTTCGTCCGTACCAAAGCCATGGGAGAAAAATAAAGAATCTTTATCTACGCAATGAATTTGGGGCCAAAGCCAAATCTATAAAGGGCAGCTGTTAGGTAGTCCCACTCAACACGGTCAAAAGCTTTTTCCACAACGAGCGAGACCACCACCTCCAGGTCCCCCAATGCTGGGGAGTACTGTACAGTATATTCATAAGGCATCTAATATTGAAAAATGAATGCCTATTTCTCATCAGACCAAAGGACAGATTTCCACTGGTCTAATGTCCATTGCTTGTGTTTCTTTGCCCAAGCAAGTCTCTTATTCTTATTAGTGTCCTTTAGTAGTGGTTTCTTTGCAGCAATTCGACCATGAAGGCCTGATTGACAGTCTCCTCTGAGCGGTTGATGTTGAGATGTGTCTGTTACTTGAGCTCTGTGAAGCATTTATTTGGGCTGCAATCTGAGGTGCGGTTAGCTCTAAGAAACTTGACTGACCTTCTGATGTCTTAAAGTAATGATGGACTGTAATTTCTCTTTGCTTATTTGAGCTGTTCTTGCCATAATATGGACTTGTTTTTTCCCCAAATAGGGCTATCTTCTGTATTCCACCTTTACCTTGTCACATCACAACTGATTGGCTCAAACGCATTAAGAAGGAAAGATATTCCACAAATTAATTTTTAACAAGGCACATTCCAGGTGACTACCTCATGAAGCTGGTTGAGAGAATGCCAAGAGTGTGCAAAGCTGTCATCAAGGCAAAGGGTGGCTACTTTGAATAATCTCAAATATATCAAATATAACACTTTAGCACTTTTTTGGTTACTACATGATTCCATATGTGTTATTTCATAGTTTCGATGTCGTCACTATTATTCTACAATGTACAAAATAGTAAAAATAAAGAAAAACCCTTAATTAGTACATGTGTCTAAACTTTTGACTGGTACTGTATATATTGTCAATAATCTAAAGACGCTTACCTACCTCGCTTCCTCTCCTTCATCTGAAATAGTTGAAAAAGGATGCCTACCAGGAATTAACTTTCCACCTGCCCAATGCACGTATTACTGCAGATGGGGGAAAGGAGATAAGGAGATGAAGGACATTTTAGACTATTGAGATCCACCCAATACCTGGCTCTTAATCTCCACCTCTCCTCTGCCCTCAGGTATCACTCTAAGCAACGGTCACATGTGGAAGACCCAGAGAAAGTTTGCTCATACCCACCTGCGATACTTCGGAGAAGGGAAGAAGGGACAAGAGCACTACATCCAGCTGGAGAGCAACTTCCTGTGTGAGGCTTTCAGAGAGGAGCAGGGTATGTATACGCTACGGTATATTTAGGGTTAGGGTTACTGCTTTTTATTTTATAGAAATAACAACACTGCACTGTAGACATACACCAGACATGTACTGTACACATTCCTGTCATAACATTGTGAGAACACACTTGATACTTGCACACTCTATCAATATATCATGTCAAATGTGTCCCCTATTGAATAAGTGTAACCTTCATGTGCCTTTGGTCCACTTATACTTAACTTACTACTACTAATAATAATCAAATAATAAAGACACATGCAGGACAACAGTTGATGAGAGAATCCATCCAAGCTTTGCATAGCCAGTATGTGTTACTGTTAGGGGGAGGGTTCAACCCCCATTTCATCCTGAACAACGCGGTGGGGAACATTATCTCTTCTGTGGTGTTCGGCCATCGCTTCGAGTACAGCGATGAAAACTTCCAGAAGCTCCTACGCTTGGACAACGAGGTTGTGATACTATCCGGCTCTGCTCGGGCTCAGGTGGGTGTCAAGTTGTTGGCTGGTCAACGGTCTTAACTCCTTCAGATGGGATGTTAAACTTAGAGCCTAGCTCTCAGTGGTCAGAGCTCATGTTCCTGTCCATCACAAAACTATTTTGGTGAATTACCTGAAAAATCCTATCCTTTTATCATAACTATTATGCACATACAGTATAAACAGGAAAATCAACATACGTAACTGTTCTCCTGTAGTTTGATCTGTATGTGTAACTCTGTCCCTCCCTGTCCCAGCTGTATGATGCCTTCCCACACATCATGAAATACATGCCTGGTCCCCACCAGACCATCCACTCCAACTACCAACAGATCACCGACTTCCTGCAGGCAGAGATAGAGAAGCATCAGGAGGACTGGGATCCAGAGGACCCCCGGGACTACATAGACACATACCTCACAGAGATTGACAAGGTATGGTACCAGAATAGTAGCCAACACTAAGACAAAGGTCAAAGACACACATCACGTGAATGTAGCGAACCACTTCTACCAGACAGACAAGTCATGTTTTCTTTTATTTTGACACATTCCAATCCACCTTCTCCTTCAACGTTCTCAGAGGAAGGAGGACCCTAAAGCTGGCTTCAACACAGAGACTCTGGTGGTGTGTACTCTGGACCTGATCGAGGCTGGGACGGAGTCCACTGCCACCACCTTACGCTGGGCCCTGGTCTACATGATGAACTACCCAGAGATACAGGGTGAGTCGACTCTTCCACAGCACCCCTGACTTTGATTGATCAATTGATTGATCCCTTCTCTTGTATCCCTCCAGAGAAGGTCCAGGCTGAGATAGACAGAGTGATAGGACAGTCCCGCCAGCCCACCATGGCTGACAGACCCAACATGCCCTTCACTGACGCTGTCATCCATGAGACACAGAGGATAGGAAACATTTTGCCGCTGGGTTTCCCCAAGATGGCCAGCAAAGACACGAAACTTGGGGAATATTTCATACCCAAGGTAAGATACAGCATTAACACTCCTGAGTCCCTCCATTTGTCAAGTGAATGATTCTTGTCCCTGAACTTTTGTGACATTCAGCTCTCAAGGCTAGTAGAATACAAACAATAGCTACCAAAATCCATGCATGATTTGTACAGTTAGTCATTAATGTACCAACTTAACCATATGGCTGCTACAACTGATAATAGGCTATAGTCCTGCTCTGCACATTGCTGGGCAGGTGGGCAGTCTGTGAGTTACAGTATCTCTGTGCTATTCAGGGGACTGTTGTCAACACCAACCTGTCTTCGGTGCTGTTTGACAAAGACGAGTGGGAAACTCCAAACACTTTCAACCCAGAGCACTTCCTGGATTCTGAAGGACAGTTCAGAAGGAGAGATGCCTTCCTGCCTTTCTCAGCAGGTGATACAGCAGACCATCCGTACAACATGTATTATTTGTTGCTCAGGTTATGATCTTTGTGGGTTGTGTTTTCATGTTTTAATTACAAACTTGTGTGATGAGTAACCTTGCCTGTGACCGGATAACTTAATGTTAAGATTAAGAGCTCTTTATGGGTCAATTGTACAGAAGGTCCAACTGAAATTTGACATCTGCTTTTATCACAACCTGTCCGAAAGACACACGTATTCAGGTGGTGGGGGGCTTCCACACTGAGTGCCCAGGAAGCTGTTGTTTTGGGGGGTTAAGTGCATTGCTCAGGGTTACAACCGTAGGCAATAGCATACATGATTTGATACCAGCAACTCTCCTGTTGCCAGCTCACTTCCAGACAGATTTTGTTCAGTTGAATCCTCCGGTTGCTGGCTCGCCTCTCAAACCACTAGGATATCTGCCACTCCTGAGCTTTTGACAAATGATCCAGGTTCAAACCCAGTCAGTCACATATCTTTCTCCCTCGGGTAAGCGTGTGTCTCCTCAGATTAAATGTGTGTGTGTCTGTCTCTCCAGGTAAGCGTGCGTGTGTGGGGGAGCATCTGGCTCGTATGGAACTGTTCCTGTTCTTCTCCTCCTTGCTCCAGCGTTTCTCCTTGTCTCCGGTCCCTGGAGCCATGCCCAGTTTGGAGGGTGTCCTGGGGTTCACTCACTCCCCAGCGGAGTTCCTGGTCCGAGCCCTGCCACGGTGACCACCTCCTCACTTTGACCACTTCCCCCTCACTCTGATCAAAACATAGAACAACACATGATGTCTCCAAACTGGCTGGCTGGAAGAAGCAGGAAACAGCTGTGAGTGTTGCGATTCACTGGACAGAGAGAAGTAGGCTACAGGATATCATTACTGTGTATTTTATTGATTCAACTACAGGTAACTGCAATTTACGGAGCACTCAATATTGAACTAATAGCAATTTACTAACGCAGATTTACTAAAATTACACATGTTCCAGGTCCAATTATAGATTCTCTCAATATACGTACTGAACATAGTGTTCTTGGTGTTTCTTTTTCTTTAACTTTTTTACACTTTTGAACAGAGTATTGATTTCCCTGTCATACAACTGTGTACTTTGTATCAAATAAAGATATCCAAAGGTGAATGACTTAAGGTTGATTTGAAAGCAGTGACCGGTGTTTAGTTATGGTCAGTAGGGGAGAGTGGGGAAATCGGGCCAAAGGGTTAGTTGAATCACCCCATGTTTCTAAGAAACCATACACAAAATGAATCGTGTGACCAAATATTTACAGTGGCTTCAGAAAGTATTTACACCCCTTGACTTTTTCCACATTTTGTTGTGTTACAGCCTGAATTTAAAATATGTTGTGTTACTGATCTACACACAATACCCCATAATGTCAAAAGTGGAATTATGTTTTTAGAATGTTTACAAATTCATGTAAAACGAAAAACTGAAAGTAAGTATTCAACCCTTTTGTTATGGCAAGCCTAAATAAGTTCAGGAGCAAACATTTGCTTAGCAAGTCACAAAATAAGTTGCATGGCCTCACTCTGTGTGCAATAGTAGTGTTTAACATGATTTGTTAATGACTACCCCATCTCTGTAACCCACACATACAGTTATATGTAAGTTCCCTCAGTGTAGCAGTGAATCTCAGACACGAGAGGTATGTGGCAGGGTCTACAGTCAATCACGGAATACAAAAGAAAAACCAGCCCTTCACAGACCACGATGTCTTGCTCCCAGACAAACTAAACAACTTCTTTGCTCGCTTTGAGGGCAATACAATGCCACTGACACGGCCCGCTACCAAAACCTACGGGCTCTCCTTCACTGCAGCCAACGTGAGTAAAACATTTAAACGTGTTAACCCTCGCAAGGCTGCAGGCCCAGACAACAACCCTAGCTGCGTCCTCAGAGCATGCGCAGACCAGCTGGCTGGTGTGTTTACGGACATATTCAATCAATCCTTATCCCAGTCTGCTGTCCCCACATGCTTCAAGAGGGCCACCATTGTTCCTGTTCCCAAGAAAGCTAAAGTAACTGAGCTAAATGACTACCGCCCCGTAGCACTCACTTCCGTCATCATGGAGTGCTTTGAGAGACTAGTCAAGGACCATATCACCTCCAACCTACCTGACACTCTAGACCCACTACAATTTGCTTACCGCCCCAATAGGTCCACAGACGACGCAATCGCAATCCCACTGCACACTGCCCTAACCCATCTGGACAAGAGGAATACCTATGTAAGAATGCTGTTCATCGACTACAGCTCAGCATTTAACACCATAGTACCCTCCAAACTCGTCCTTAAGCTCGAGACCCTGGGTCTACACCCCGCCCTGTGCAACTGGGTCCTGGACTTCCTGACGGGCCGCCCCCAGGTGGTGAGGGTAGGTAACAACATCTCCACCCCAATGATCCTCAATACTGGGGCCCCACAAGGGTGCGTTCTCAGCCCTCTCCTGTACTCCCTGTTCACCCATGACTGCGTGGCCATGCACACCAACTCAATCATCAAGTTTGCAGACGACACTACAGTGGTAGGCTTGATTACCAACAACGACGAGACGGCCTACAGGGAGGAGGTGAGGGCCCTCAGAGTGTGGTGTCAGGAAAATAACCTCACACTCAATGTCAACAAAACAAAGGAAATGATCGTGGACTTCAGGAAACAGCAGAGGGAGCAGCCCCCTATCCACATCGACGGGACATTAGTGGAGAGGGTGGAAAGTTTTAAGTTCCTCGGCGTACACATCACGGACAAACTGAAATGGTCCACCCACACAGACAGCGTGGTGAAGAAGGCGCAGCAGCGCCTCTTCAACCTCAGGAGGCTGAAGAAATTCGGCTTGTCACCAAAACACTCACAAACCTTTACAGATGCACAATCGAGAGCATCCTGTCATGCTGTATCACTGCCTGGTACGGCAACTGCTCCGCCCACAACCGTAAGGCCCTCCAGAGGGTAGTGAGGTCTGCACAACGCATCACTGGGGGCAAACTACCTGACCTCCAGGACACCTACACCACCCGATGTCACAGGAAGGCCAAAAAGATCATCAAGGGCAACCACCCGAGCCACTGCCTGTTCACCCTGTTATCATCCAGAAGGCGAGGTCAGTACAGGTGCATCAAAGCGGGGACTGAGAGACTGAAAAACAGCTTCTATCTCAAGGCCATCAGACTGTTAAACAGCCATCACTAACACAGAGAGGCTGCTGCCTACATACAGACTTGAAATCATTGGCCACTTTAATAAATGGATCACTGGTAACTTTAATAATGCCACTTTAATAATGTTTACATATCTTACGTTAGTCATCTCATATGTATATACTGTATTTTATACCATCTATTGCACCTTGCCTATGCCACTCTGTCATTGCTCATCCATATATTTATATGTATATATTCTTATTCCATTCCTTTAGTTAGATTTGTGCGTATTAGGTAGTTCTTGTTAGATTGCATGTTAGATATTGCTGCACTGTCGGAACTAGAAGCACAAGCATTTAGCTACACTCGCAATAACATCTGCTAACCGTGTGTAACGTGAACAATACAATTTGATTTGATTTGATTTGAATCACTTCAAACTGAAGCTGGAAAGACTGCAAACTAGCTGCACATCGTTTAGTTTTACCTTTACATTTTTTATTTATTTTTATATATCCATAAAAAGTATGCCAGCTGATTCATGATTTCGACTGGCTGAGAAACGCTGCCTGTCTTACTTACTTAGTGACTTTATTGTCCCCATGGGGAAATTTGGTTGCAGTATCATGTACACATTTAAAGTGGTGTTTAAATACAAAACAAAATTGACAATACAACTTACAAAAGTTACATAACAATATTTTTTAAAATAATTATTATTATAATAAAGAAAGAAAGAAAGAAAGAAAAAAATGTTTTTAAAGACTAGCCTGCTGGCCTTACGGAGTCGATAGGAACATTAGCCCGAGCTATTTAGGAGGGATATCACACCTGGCACAAATTATTGTCTGGTTCTGTTTTTCCTGCTGAGGGGTGCCCTATACCTGCACCCAGAGGAGAGTAGTTCAAAGTCCGGGTACAGGGGGTGGCTTGGGTCTAAAATGATTTTGTGAGCCTTACGGAGGGCCCTGACCTTAAAGATCTCATCCAGGTCTGACTGTTTGACTCTAAGTACCTTGCTTGCTGTGGTAATAATCCTTCTCAACATATTTCTCTGGCTGACAGATGCATTGCCAAACCAACAAACAATACAAAAACTTAAAATACTCTCAATAAAAGATTTGTAAAACAGAGTCAATATAGTACAGTCTACATTAAAAGAGCCCAGCTTTTTGAGAAAGTACAGTCTCTGTTAGCTCTTTTTGTAGATCAGGTCTGTACATTTACTCCACTGAAGTTTATTGTCCAAAAGGACACCCAGATATTTGTATTCCTGTACAATCTCTATATTCTGACCTCTGATAGATGTTGCAGAGGTAGGGGTTGTTTGCTTCCTGAAGTTATGCACATATCTTTGGTCTTGTTGGTATTGAGGACCAAGTGTGATTCCTCACACCACTCTACAAAGTCAACTAGGACCGGGCCATGATGTTTCTCGTCATCATGCAACAGGCTGATCAAGGCAGTTTCATCAGCGAACTTAACGAGGTGTCTGTCAGTATGGGAACTAGTACAACTATTCGTGTACAAGATGTACAGGAGTGGGGACAAAACACATCCCTGAGGAGAGCCTGTGTTGGTATTGCGTATATCCGACACGTGGGGACCTATTTTGACTTGCTGTGAGCGTTGGCTCAGGAAGTCCAACAGCCACAAAACCAGCCTAAGGAGGAGAAGGAGAAGTCCCGAATGAGTCTCTGTGCCAGAATGTAAGGCTGGCAGAATGTAAGGCTGTCTGTCCGTGTAATCCTGACTCCTGACACGTTCATTACTATGGGACTGCTCGAATTTTAATATTGAAACAATGTTGCAAAAGTCGGAGAGACAGACAGCATGGTTTATACAAAACTCCGCTGTTGAAAACTAAATGTTACTCTAAAAGAAATGTGAGATAATATCTAGATGCTTTTTAAGGTGGAGATCAAGTTTATAAATTGCTTGGCTGGGCTGATGAGACAGATGGAACAGAGTAAATGAGCACTTTAACATCATAGATTTAGCCGGTGGTAACTTGTGGAATAGACACCGGCTGAAATGCGGTTTTAATCATCAGCATTCAGGATTAGACCCACCCGTTGTATAATTAAGCAATAAGGCCCGAGGGGGTGTGGTATATGGTCAATGGATACAGTCCTTAACCATAGTATATTGGCCATATACCACAAACCTCAGAGGTGCCTTGCTGCTATTATAAATGGGTCACCAACGTAATCAGAACAGTAAAAAGTAATGTTTTGTCATACCCGTACCAGCCAATCAGCATTCAGGGTTTGATCCACCCAGTTTATAAGCATGATTACAACCCTCCAAGGGAGCTAGCTTTCTTAGAGCAATTGGTAACGTTGCAGACACAACGTGTCAGAGACATCCTGCTCTTCCTCCCGTTTCATGAAATCAGTCAAGTTTACCTTAAACCATAAATGGGCCATTTTCAATTCAGGAATTGATGTTCAATAATTTACAAATTCATCCCCTGAATTAAAATGGAACTGACCCCAACCCTGTTATTTACACATGTAGAACCACCATGACTTACAGATCATGACGTGTTCCCTCTGAATAATGTACCTGTACGAGGCATTCCCCGCGGTGACGGAGCATCTCCCACAAACTAGAGAGGTGACCATTTTGACAGGTGGAAAGCAGTTACAGTCCTGAAGTGGATGCATACACCCTTGGTGATTCAATACTATTATACATTTTGTTCTGAATGTAATGGCTGCCTCCTTCCTCCGTGGTCCTCCACTGTAAGCACAAGCACTCCAAGGACGATGGTTTCCAGGAGGCCAACCTGGTGATGTGTTCTCTGGAATTGCTCCTGGTCGGCACTAAGATCATCTCCACTACCCTGCTCTCCCCTGGTCTTCCTCATCAAATACCAGCACATACAGGGTGAGACAGTGACCTCTTTGGATAAAAGAAACACTTTGTACAGAATGTTTCTGGATTTTCAGGAAAAGAGCTTGCTAATTGTTTTTCTCCAAAAATGACTAATTCATGGCAGAGAGTTGAAGCACTCAAAAACAGGCAGAGATTGCTTTATTCCATTGTCATCGAATGAGTACAGGTAGGTGACTGACATTTTGACGTCAACATGACGCCTTCCTCAGAGTGCTCCTATCTGCCATGAATTAGTCCTTTTTTTGACGTTTTTCTTGATACGCCCTTTTGTGGTATTTTTGTCATTGTTGTCAAGCACCTCTCCGACTTTGGTTTGCTGTAGCGCAGAGGCCTACCTGAACCTTTACTGGATTTTCAGTCAATGCCAAACTTGTCCCTCTCAGAAAAGGTTTAGGCTGATTGATCAATCGGTCTTGATTTAATTGATTGATTGATTGATATACTCTCCTTTACAGAGAAGATCCAGGCTGAGATAAACAGAGTGATACGTCAGTCCCGCCAACCCAACATGTCTGACAGACCCAAGATGCCCTACACCAGGAACAGTGGCAATTTTAGCATGTAAATCTTGGTGGGGCAAAAAAAAAACTACTGACAATTGAGATGTGCAAATTATGGCATAAGGGGACAACAAGCGGATAAGAGGCAATCCATAATAATCACATCTCTCCATTATGCGTGGGAATATTTGGGAACAGATTTCTTCAATTAAAATCACTCGGAGCCAGGGGTTAAAGCCTGCAAAAAATCCCTCGACTGAAATTTAAGTTGATCTCAGATCGATTGTCTGGGGTCAAGTTAACCTCCCCTCGTGTAAGAAAGTCATGACCATCAAGCTGTTAGGAAAAGACAACATTTTTGTTAGAACCCCTCTGAATCAGAGTGAGAGATGCGGAGGGCTGCCTTAATCGACATCCACGTCTTCAGAGCCCGGGGAACAGTGCGTTAACTGCCTTGCTCAGTAGCAGAACAACACATTTGTACCTTGCCAGCTCTGGATTTTGATCAAGCAACCTTTTGGTGACTGGCCCAACGCTCCTACCCGCCAGGCTACCTGCCGCTCTCTACAGATGTTAGAAATAACGTCAAACCATTTAGCGTGCTATGCATGTTTTCATGTTAATTTGGAGGGGGTATTTGTGTATCAGTCTAATTTAAGTGTTTGAACTTGTAACGCGGCTGCATGGGATTGTTTTAGATTATAATCAGGTCTGGTTTCGTTGCATCCAATGGTAGTGTCCACGATAAGTTAACGCAATGAGCCGCTTGTTGATTTGACAGCTGTAACACAGTTCCACCTCCAACAATGTCAAAACAACGCTATGTGGATGTCAATCTGATTTAATCTAGTCTATGCTGGTCCTAACCCTCAATTTATCCTATCCTAACTTCATCCTAAATCTCAATTTAATGTGCCAAGCGAATTAGAGCAGTACTTCAGGGCCAATAAACACCCTGAGATACATCTGAATTCACCTCTACCACATTTACCTTTGGGCCAGAGCTTGTGCTGATCAACAAAGCTAATGATGGTGATACAAGTCTGTTCAATGACCTGAGACAACATAAAGTGGTTAAAAGAACATCAGTTTCTATGTAGATAGTGAAAGGAGTAAGGAATGTAAACAGAGAGGGTTAGCTTCCAACTGCAATGTAAGCAATCTCTACATTTGCATTTCTATACAGAGTTTAAATCTAGAATCCTATTTTTGAAACAATAACAAAGCAGACACCCTGCCTCGGTTTTGGTATAAAGCTGAGGGATGTGCCTGGAGAAATGTAACCACTCTCAATTTCATAGACAGAGTTATGGATGCAGCGACTGGCCATACATAGTTTTAATCATGTTTTGAGGCTATACAGTGTTTGCTTAAATTTACATTGTTTACAAACATTGGAGTAAAACAAGCTTATATTTTGTGTTCTCATGGGGTACGACAGTTGAACTAAACTCATGAGGCATTTAGAAGTTATATTCTTTAAGAATCAATGGGTATATATCATTAATTTATACCCATTTATACCCATGTAGCAACTAAGGATTCTAGCTTTAAATGTAGCCTAACATGCTGATTAGACCGGGCGTGCTTGTGCCATCACAAGCATGTTGATTTTGTCCACCCACACCAGACGCAATCAGGATACGCAGGTTGAAATATCAAAGCTAACTCTGAACCAACTATATTAATTTGGGGACAGGTCAAAAAGCATTAAACATTTATGGCAATTTAGCTAGCTAGCTTGCTGTTGTTAGCTAATTTGTCCTGGGATATAAACATTGGGTTGTTATTTTACCTGAAACGCACAAGGTTATATGGTGGTTTGCAACCAACTTTAAGGTGCATTACCACCACCAACTGGGCTGGAGTGTGGAGCTCAGTTCATCTTTCAATCACCCACATGGGTATATGCTCCTAAAAACCAATGAGGAGACGGGAGAGGCAGGACTTTCAGCGCATCAATCGTCACAAATAGAACCAAGGTCGATTTTAGCACCTGACTATGCAGACGCTCGTTGACGTGCATGAATAAATAACATGTATGTGTACATTTATTTTACAATGCTCACGCAACGCGGGTGGTTTGGTCAGCGTGTAAGCCAGTACAGCATCAGTGTCAATGTACTAATAACTGAAAGAGTAGCCTGAGTAAGTTATACAAGTTTGCTTTTCTGATTTTTTTCAGTTTGTGCACTCAAAAACAATATAAATGTTGATCAAAGGAAATGTGAGCAATGATGACATGTGTTGTGTTATGGAAGATCACTCTTTTTGTTTTGATTAGAAAGTGAGTAAAAATCTAAATATGGACATGGCCACTGAGGATGACACAGGTTTCTCAACCCATTACACTAATTCAACAACACTTATAAAAATACATTTACGAGTTTATTCTTTACAATACATGAAAACCAAAGGCTTATTTTTCATTTCATATAATAATTTCAATTCACACTTCCTTATCTTTCCACTAACACAATCACTAAGTACTATCTGAACAGCTTTGTTGCGATCTCATAGTGCTGCGCTGATCTCTGTATACATGGTATTGTATATGTGAATAATCAGTAGGTGTACAAGTACCATCCACTGCAAGAGAACCTAAATAGCCATCACTAGCCAGCTACCAGCCGGTTTCTCATCCCTGCACCTTAGAGGCTGCTACCATATGTACATTGACATGGAATCACTGGTCACTTTAATGAATGGAACATTAGTCACTTTCATAAATGTTCACATACTGTTTCACTTATTTCATATACAGTTGAAATCGGAAATTTACATACACTTAGGTTGGAGTCATTAAAATGCGTTTTTCAAACTATAGTTTTGGCAAGTCAGTTAGGACATCTACTTTGTGCATGACACAAGTCATTTTTCCAACAATTGTTTACAGACAGATTATTTCACTTAATCACAATTCCAATGGGTCAGAAGTTTACATACACTAAGTTGACTGTGACTTCAAACAGCTTGGAAAATTCCAGAAAATGATGTCATAGCTTTAGAAGCTTCTGATTGACTCAAATTATGTAAATTGAATTAGCCTATTGGAGGCATACCTGTGGATATATTTCAAGGCCTACCTTTAAACTCAGTACCTCTTTGCTTAACATCACGGGAAAATCAAAAGAAATCAGCCAAGACCTCAGAAACAAAATTGTACACCTCCACAAGTCTGGTTCATCCTTAAGAGCAATTTCCAAACGCCTGAAGGTAACACATTAATCTGTACAAACAATAGTACGCAAGTATAAACACCATGGGACCACGCAGCTGTCATACCGCTCAGGAAGGAGACGCGTTCTGTCTCCTAGAGATGAATGTACTTGTGTGAAAAGTGCAAATCAATCCCAGAACAGCAGCAAAGGACTATATCCACAGTAAAACAAGTCCTATATCGATATAACCTGAAAGGCCGCTCAGCAAGGAAGAAGCCACTGCTCCAAAACAGCCAGCCTACAGTTTACAACTGCACATAGGGACAAAGATCATACTTTTTGGAGAAATGTCCTCTGGTCTGATGAAACAAAAATAGAACTGTTTGGCCATAATGTCATTATGTCTGGAGGAAAAAGGGGGAAGCTTGCAAGCCGAAGAACACCATCCCAACCGTGAAGCACGGGGGTGGCAGCATCATGTTGTGGGTGTGCTTTGCTGCAGGAGGGACTGGTGCACTTCACAAAATAGATGGCATCACGAGGAAAGAAAATGATGTGGATATATTGAAGCAACATCTCAAGACATCAGTCAGGAAGTTAAAGCTTGGTCGCAAATGGGTCTACCAAATGGACAATGACCCCAAGCATACTTCCAAAGTTGTGGCAGACCCCAAGCATACTTCCAAAGTTGTGGCAAAAGGACAACAAAGTCAAGGTATTGGAGTGGCCATCACAAAGCCCTAACCTCAATCCCATAGAAAAAGTGTGTGCGAGCATGGAGGCCTACAAACCTGACTCAATTACACCAGCTCTGTCAGGAGGAATGGGCCAAAATTCATCCAACTTCTTGTTGGAAGGTTGTGGAAGGCTACCCTAAACATTTGACCCAAGTAAAACAATTTAAAGGCAACGCTACCAAATACTAATTGAGTGTATGTAAACTTCTGACTCACTGGGAATGTGATGAAAGAAATAAAAGCTGAAAAATCTCTGCTATTATTCTGACATTTCACATTCTTAAAATAAAGTGGTGATCCTAACTGACCTAAGACAGGGAATTTTTACTTGGATTAAATGTCAGGAATTGTGAAAAATTTAGTTTGGCTAAGGTGTATGTAAACTTCCGACTTCAACTGTATATATATCTACTGTATTTTAGTCACTGTCACTCTGACATTGCTCGTCCCAGTATTTATATATTTCTTAATTCCATTATTTTACTTTAAAATGTGTGTATTGTTATATACTACTGCACTGTTGGAGCTAGGAACACAAGCATTTTGCGACACCCACAATAACATCTGCTAAATATGTGTATGTGACCAATAAAATGTGATTTGACCTAGAGGCACGAGTCTAGATACCACATTGTTTTAGCTGTAGTATGTGTGTGTACATAACGTAAGAAGCATCACATGACATACTGGAATATCACATTTCCCCGAAACAGCAAATCCAACATCTAGCTAACTGCTAGCTTTGAGCTACGTTTTCACTATAAGGCTAGGAATCCAAAACAAGTAGGGATTGTAGAAAATGATCAAATCAATTGATAGCTATTTTACAGAGCTTTTCATGTTTCATTCAGAGATCCCAGTGCACCCCAGAGGGCCAACATGCCCAAACACATTTGTAAGAAATTCAAAAGTTGTCACTGCGTTTTTGCTTCATCAGAGAGGAACAATATTTAATCTAGGAGCTGGTTTCACAAATGTAGATTAAATGCATCCAGGACAAGGTTAGATTCTGGTTTAGTTAATCCACATTTCAATATTTCATAGCACAACAATAACATTCGAGGTCTGTGAAAGCAGTTATAAAATCCCAAGCTGGTGTTTGAACCCTCATTACAGTAGTGCTATATAGACTATTATACTGTTGATTCCCTTCTACTCATCCAGACACAAGACACAGTGCCTTCATAAAGTATTCACACCCCTTAACTTTGTCCACATTTTGTTGTTACAGCCTGAATTTAAAATTGATTAAATTGAGACTTTGTGTCATTGCCATACACATAATGTCAAAGTGAAATTATGTTTAGACATTTTTACAAATTAATAAAAAATGAAAAGTTGAAATGCCTTGACTCAGTAAGTATTCAACCGCTTTGTTATGGAAAGCCTCAAATATGTTAAGGAGTAAAAATGTTCTTAAGTCACAAATTGCATGGACCCATTATGTGCAATAAGTGTTTAACATGATTTTTGAATGACTACCTCATCTCTGTCCCCCACACATTCAATTATATGTAAGGTCCCCTCAGTTGAGCAGTGAATTACAAACACAGATGCAACCACAAAGACCAGGGAGGTTTTCTAATGCCTCGCAAAGAAGGGCAGATGGCAGATTGGTAGATGGTAGATGGGCAAAAAAGAAAGAAATTGCAGACATTGAATATCCCTTTGAGCATGGTGAAGTTATTAATTACACTTTGGATGGTGTATCAATACACCCAGTCACTGCAAAGATACAGGTGTCCTTCCTAACTCAGTTGCCGGAGTGGAAGGAAACCGCTCAATGATTTCACCATGAGGCCAATGATTAACTTAAAACAGTTATAGTTTAATGGCTGTGATAGGAGAAAACTGAGGATGGATTAACAACATTGTAGCTACTCCACAATACTAACCTAAATAAGACTAAAAAGTAGGAAGTTTGTACATAATACAAATATTCCAAAACATGCATTCTGTTTGCAATAAGGCACTTAAGTAAAACTGCAAAAAATGAGGCAAGGAAATTAACTTCATGTCCTGAATACAAAGCATTAAGTTTGGGCCAAATACAACATCACTGAGTAGCACTCTTCATATTTTCAAGCATTGTGGTGGCTGCATCATGTTACAGGCATGCTTGTCATGGGCAAGGACTAGGGAGTTTTTTAAAATAAAAATAATAGAGCTAAGCATAAGCAAAATCCTAGAGGAAAACCTGGTTAACAGTAACAGACACTGGGAGACAAATTAACCTTTCAGCAGGACAATAACCTAAAACACAAGGCCAAATATACACTGGAGTTGCATACCAAGACAACATTGAATGTTTCTGAATAGCCTAGTTACAATTTTGACTTAAATCTGCTTGAAAATCTATGGCAAGACTGTCTAGCAATGATCAACAACCAACTCGACAGAGCTTGAAGAATTAAAAGAATGTGCAAATGTTTTACAATCCAGGTGTGCAAAGCTCTTAGAGACTTACCCAGAAAGACTCAATGCTGTAATCACTGCCAAAGGTGATTCTAACATGTATTGACTCAGGGGTGTGAATATTTGTAAATGAAATTCAATAAATTTCCAAAATTCTAAAAACATGTTTTCACTTTATCATTATGGGCTATTGTGTGTAGATGGGTAATTTGTGTGTGTTTTTTAAAATAAATGTTTGAATTCAGGCTGTAACACAACAAAATGTAGAATAAGTCAAGGGGGATGAATACTTTCTGAAGGCACTGTAAAGGCCCAACACTGTTCCGATAGAGCTGGTGCTAAGTTCTAGTAGTCAGATCACAGTATCAAAAATAAATACCATTAAAAAGTCCTGGATTTCTGAGTTGATTGAATGATTAGTTGTTGCAGCACCAGAGATGCTTGTGTCAGTATGGCATTACAGGATGTTGACACAGGTCTGCAGTATAGACTGCTTTTGTGTAAGAAACTAGTAATGGATCGATCTGTGCTGCAATACCAACTTTTGGTTGCCAGCACCAAATACACCCATTTCTCCTGTATTCCATTTTCACTCTGGTGATTGTGAAACACAGAAGAGGAAGATCAGAGGTCAAACTCTCTTTGTAGTCCAATGGTTGATAAGATGATTGTAACATCCTTTAACTGCATAGTGCAGTTGATTCATCGTTTTGTTGTAGTATAAAAACATTATAATATCAGCTATATTCAGCATTAAAATAAGCCATCTAAAACCACATTTTTCTTATAAGCTCCAATTGTGAATAACATAGTTTTTAGCACAACCATAGACAGAATAACTCACATATATCTGACTAAATACACACCGAGTGTACAAAACACTAGGAACACCTGCTCTATCCATGACATACAGTCGTGGCCAAAAGTTGAGAATGACACAAATATACATTTTCACAAAATCTGCTGCCTCAGTTTGTATGATGGCAATTTGCATATACTCCAGAATGATATGAAGAGTGATCAGATGAATTGCAATTAATTTGCTTAGTCCTTCTTTGCCATGCAAATGAACTGAATCCCCCCCCAAAAATTCCACTGCATTTCAGCCCTGCCACAAAAGGACTAGCTGACATCATGTCAGTGATTCTCTCGTTAACACGGGTGTGAGTGTTGACAAGGACAAGGCTGGAGATCACTCTGTTATGCTGATTGAGTTCAAACAACAGACTGGAAGCTTCAAAAGGAGGGTGGTGCTTGGAATCATTGTTCTTCCTCTGTCAACCATGGTTACCTGCAAGGAAACACGTGCCGTCATCATTGCTTTGCACAAAAAGGGCTTCACAGGCAATGATGTTGCTGCCAGTAAGATTGCACCTAAATCAACCATTTATCGGATCATCAAGAACTTCATGGAGAGCGGTTCAATTGTTGTGAAGAAGGCTTTAGGGTGCCCAAGAAAGTCCAGCAAGCGCCAGGACCATCTCCTAAAGTTGATTCAGTTGCGGGATCGGGGCACCACCAGTACGGAGCTTGCTCAGGAATGGCAGCAGGCAGGTGTGAGTGCATCTGCACACACAGTGAGGCGAAGACTTTTGGAGGATGGCCTGGTGTCAAGAAGGGCAACAAAGAAGCCACTTCTCTCCAGGAAAAACATCAGGGACAGACTGATATTCTGCAAAAGGTACAGGGATTGGACTGCTGAGGAATTGGGTAAAGTCATTTTCTCTGATGAATCCCCTTTCTGATTGTTTGGGGCATCCGGAAAAAAGCTTGTCCGGAGAATACAAGGTGCGCGCTACCATCAGTCCTGTGTCATGCCAACAGTAAAGCATCCTGAGACCATTCATGTGTGGGGTTGCTTCTCAGCCAAGGGAGTGGGCTCACTCACAATTATGCCTAAGAACACAGTCATGAATAAAGAATGGTACCAACACATCCTCCGAGTACAACTTCTCCCAACCATCCAGGAACAGTTTGGTGACGAACAATGCCTTTTCCAGCATGATGGAGCTCCTTGCCATAAGGCTAAAGTGATAACTAAGTGGCTCGGGGAACAAAACATCAATATTTTGGGTCCATGGCCAGGAAACTCCCCAGACCTTAATCCCATTGAGAACTTGTGGTCAATCCTCAAAAGGCGGGTGGACAAACAAAAACACAAATTCTGACAAACTCCAAGCATTGATTGTGCAAGAATGGGCTGCCATCAGTCAGGATGTGGCCCAGAAGTTAATTGACAGCATGCCAGGGTGGATTGCAGAGGTCTTGAAAAAGAAGGGTCAACACTGCAAATATTGACTCTTTGCATCAACTTCATGTAATTGTCAATAAAAGCCTTTGACACTTATGAAATGCTTGTAATTATACTTCAGTATTCCATACTAACATCTGACAAAAATATCTAAAGACACTGAAGCAGCAAACTTTGTGAAAATTAATATTTGTGTCATTCTCAAAACTAACACAGGTATATTGTAGGGCTCAGTTAGTGTTATGTGCTAGGCTATGTGCTAAGCTAATAAAGCATGTTGGTTAGGTTTGCCAGACCAAACTCATTACCGGAGATTATAAACATCCTAAACTGTAGTGGGGCGTAAAACTGTTACCGTCTGGAGTATCAGTGAGTAGGGAACCTTGTTAGAGTAAGTGCTCATGTTCAAGTCAGTTAGTGCATGCTTGTCCCCTCTCCAGGTTCTGAGAACTAATGTGCTTAAGGTCACTTGAGTGTACATTTCTGGAAAGGAGTTAGAGATGAGCCATTCGTTTGTTTACGTCAGATGTAGGAGATCCCAGTCCTAGAGGGCCGCAGTGTCAGCAGGCCTTTGTTCCAGCCCAGCACTAACAAACCTGATTGAACTAATCATGGTTCAACATTAATAGCAGGAGCCTGTACACACGCTGGCCCACCTCAGTAGTCACCCATCCCAGGTCTACTTAGTGGTGGTGGCAGGCACGCTGACAGAGAGGTTCCTGCGGGCGGCGTTGGTGACCTGGCGCTGCTGGGTCAGGAAGGACTGACCTGGGGGCACCATGGAGGTGGAGCGACCCCCCAGACGGGCCTCAATCGCCAGCTTCTGGAAGCTTAGACTCTGAAGGGGGCGGAAGACATGCAACAGGAATGCTTATTTGAGTTGGAGCAAAAGCTCTGTATAAGTAACATTTGTAAACGGTACATTCCTGTCCTTTATTTTCAAAAGAAAATACATGTCTATTCTGACTACATGTTCTAACCTTGTTGTACCATGCTGTTACAATCAGCTTCTCTTCATACTCTCTCAGCTTTGCCTGCTCACACTCCCTCTACAGAGAGACACAGAGAAAACGAGAGAGACGATCAATACCAGAGGTTGCGAGTGCATTGTGAGGTAAGTACTATGGATCCCCATGTCAATGAGTGCCTCATGGCTAATGGTTAAGGTTAGGGTCCAAAGGTCAGAGCCAGGGGTTAAAGATCAGCGTTACCTCTAGACTGAGGATCCTCTTGTCTCTGTCCGTCAGCTGGTTCTTTAGAGCCTGGATCTCTGCTGTGGCTGGGTTCAGCTTGGGGTCCAATGCACGGATCACCTACAGCACCGAGACAGATATCATTGGTGGGAGCAGCAGCAAATAGAGCATGTTTTTTTTCTGCACTTGTTATTTTTTGTCCAGCTGCTAGTTGGATGTGAGAAGAATGAATGAATGAATGAATGATTAAGGAATCACATTGCGTGCTTTCTCCAGGTACATCTTGTATCTCTCCTCCATGGCTCTCATGTCATCATCCTTCTTCTTCAGAGCAGCCATCAGCTCATCCAGTCTCAGAGCTAAGGGACAGGCGGACAACACTCACTGGGGTTATTCCGAACTATACCGCCAGTGTTGTGGTCACGCTATGGTTGTGTTATAGTTGTACTCACAGGTCTGTGTGTTGTCTGGCTGCAAGTCCTCCAGGAGTTCCTTCTTCTTCATGATCTCATCTTGCGCCTCGTTCAGTTGCACCCTGGATAATAAAACACCTTACTTTACAAATGTCTCTGTCAGGAGGAAGTATGGCTGTGTTTATACAGGCACCCCAATTCTGATCATTTCCCCACTAATTTTGACCAATCACATCAGATCTATTCACACCAGATCTTTTTCAGAGCTGATCTGATTGGTCAAAATATCAATTAGTGAAAAAAATATCAGAATTTGGCTGCTTATGTAAACGCAGCCATAGAGGTCTCACAAAGCAGTATGGACCATACTTACATATGAGCATCCAGTTTCCTCTTCAGGTGAGACTGCAAATAAAGAGCAGTTGTAAGAGAGCGAACACACAGATACTGTTACCTCACAGCTGCTACTGTACATATGAAAGGCAGTATTATGCAATATTTAGGGTTAATGTTTGATATAGCGGTATACTATAAAAAGTTATATGTCTGGTTGAACTCACGTCATCAGTCTTGGCTCCCTGGCCCTGTAGGGCTTTCTGTAAATCCTCTACCTGCTGCTGCAGCTCAGTGACCCTCTCCATGCTTAACCTGGAAGTACATCAGACACACAAGAAGTACATCACAGTCAAACAGGAAGTAAAAAACACACACACACAGCTTACCTGTTCTCAGTGTCCAGTTCGAAATGGTTTCTGTGTGCCACCTCTAGCAGTGTCTGTAGTTCAGAGATCTTGTCATTCTCTGATCCCTCCTGCTGCACACGCAACATCTTATTCTCATGCTGGAGCCGGATAAACTTCTCCCTGTATGGACAAGGACACACACAGTTAGTTCAGTCAGTGTCTCACACACACAAAACAAACAACTATTAAATGACTACCTGTACTCTACAGGTAGGATCTCAGCAGCAAGGTTATCATGGGTTGGACTACCAGCTGGCATCCCTGCCATCCCTGTGGAGAAACAGAGCAGATCAGTAGCCATGTGTCTGTAGGCTTCAGAGAGACACAGGCGGTGTTAGAAACCATGATGCATCATGGGTAAATTGTGACTGACTGATCAAAAATAACATTGAGTAGTTATTTTTGAAGCATGGTGATTTGTAGATCAGTCAGTCTCGACTCGCCTTTAAAGTTGTCGGCAATGTCGGAAGGCGCCAACACTTTATCAACGGACCAAACCTCAACTACAGTAAATCTGTTTTCCAATCATATGCAGCACCAGTCAGTCTACATTGTCAATGTGATGGTCCAATGAGCTACCTGCTTGTAGGAGCTGGTCCTGTTGAGCCTGGTTACATCGCAGCTCCTCATTGGTCTCCTTCAGAGAGTCTCGCTCAATGATGATCCTCTGATGACCATCATCATCAGGAGACAAGTCAACAGCATTAGATTATTATTAAAACATTCCTTCCCCTAATGTGTTTGCATGTCAAGGGGACCAGGTAGGTTGGAATAGAGTTAAGTGTTAGGATCCAGTCTGTACCTCTTTCTCCCTCATCACGGCGTCATGTTTCTCTTCAAACTTCTTCTTTTCGTAAGCCAGGTTGTCTGCCCGCCGAGACTCCTCTGACAACTTCCGGTGCAGCTCCTGGACCTGGTAGGAAACAGGAAGTAGATTTAGTAAGCCCCCTGATTGGCTGTTTGCCATTCCAAAATGATGTCTCCTCAGAGACGATTTGCTAGGAAAGGGCAAAAGCTTCACAGAGTTCTGGCATATTGCTTTCCCCAACCCAGTTCTGTCAGACCCACAGGGCAGAAGGGAGGGGACACCTTTAGGAATTATTCTGTTTCTAGTATATTCTCAGGCATGTCTCACCTGTCTCTTGTATGTCTCTAGCTGTGCGCGGGCAGTGTTAGCCTTGCGTAGTTCCTCCTCCAGACTGACAGTGTTGTGCATGTAGGTCATGTTCTTCTCCTCCAGCAGTTTGACTTGTCTACTCAGATCTCCCAGGTTCTCCAGTTTACGCCTGTATGTCTCCGCTGACGCCTCCAGCTTCACAGCACGGTCCGAACAGCTCCTACACACACACACACATTTATAATTTATTGCATTTAATTGAATTTATAAAGATAAATAAATAAAACAGGCAAATCGATTAATGCAAGGACCTAAACAACACATTCTTACTGGTCTTACTGTAGGCCGTCATTGTAAATAAAGAATTTGTTCTCAACTGACTTGCCTAGTTAAATAAAGGTTACATACCCTTACCTCAAACTGACCACTTCCTCTCTCCCACTTCTACACATTCCAGGTAGTGATGCACATCTCAGAGGATCTGATGATTACAACTGAAATAAAGCACCTAGAACACCACCAGACACACCTGAGGATATCGAGTTCGTCTTTAAGTGCTCGTGACTCCTCGGCCAGGCTGGTGAGTTCGTCGTTACGATGCTGAACCTCGATCAGCTGCTTCTCCAACTCCTCACAGTGGATACGGTAGTCATCCTTAGCTGCCTCTAGCCTACACACACAGAGAGAGGCATCTGTAAGTGCTGTGATGAATAACTCTAAGCTTCGTTCCAGTGCGATGTGTTTTCACTGACACATACCTGAAGTTCTCCTCCTGTAGAGTCTCTAGCTGTATCTGTAGCTGGCTGTGTTTCCGTCCGGAGGGCGTGCTCGGGTTATCAAACGAGTCCAGCTGATTGGCTCGGTCCGTCAGCACGTCGTTCTCAGCTAATAGGCTGTTACGCTCCTCCTGAAGGACCGTCACCTGACAAGGGTCAAACTAGGGTCAGAGGTGGGCTGTGTCTCAATCCCAAAGTATGAATTAGTAGCGAGAACATTAAGGTCCAACCCTCATTTTTTACAGTTTATCCATTACGGAGGTACCACATGTCACAGATGCCTGAAGAATGGGGAGAAAGGTAACTAAAAGAGTCTTTGAGAGATGATGTGATAAGCATCAATTAATCTCTAGTGGGAAAGACCCGTTCTCTCCAACTGTTCAACAAACAAAGCATCATTATTACACCCTGAAAGTAGTGCGGTGAAGCCATACAACACCTTCAACAACATCAACATGTTGACTAATAGGTTGAAAGGCTGGTTAGTTATTCTCCCTGACACACAGTCGCTCCTCTGTTCATTAGTCATGCTTTATGTCAGAGACAATACTTGGGAATAGAATCTTTGTGTGTGAGAGTGCATTAAAAAAAATACGTAATTCAACCCAGCGTCTTCTCTCCACCTGTTCCCAAACACTACAAATGAACACACCACGTAGTTTAGATTAGTGATACGTTAGCGACAGAGAGCACGACAGGGTATAGATATTTTAATCCGCCTCGGCAACCAGCCATTAGATGTTTTTTGTCCGCCTTGACGACGAGCAGCCATGTTGACTTACCTCTCTGTGTGTCCTTGAAGAGAGACACTGGTGGTCTACTGTAACAATTCAATCTGGAGACACGAGAGGCCCATACAACATGGACTTGACCTAATCAATAACCAGTAGCAGAATTTTGTCCTGTACTATGTTTTCCCCAGCCAGGCAGAGCAGAGTATGGCAGAGAGAGCAGGTAGTGGGAGAGCAGTGGCTTAGTCTGTAAAACCACAGCCCTTCTGCTACACCAGCCACAGACAATAGCCTCTGGCATCACAGCACATAACACAGACCCAGTTTATACAGTACCAGGGTTGTGTGTGTGTGTCATTGATATTTGGCATCCTCGGCCACGTACATAGGCTTACAGTATGTGACCTTCAGATTGCAAGCCTGCCGTTATGGGCAGCCTAGCTGTGTGGAGGTGAAGGAGCTTTTTGTTTCCTTAAGTGTCCTCGTATGAACAACCTTTGAAATGTATGAATCCTTTGAGGTAATGTGACTTGTGGATTCAAATAAAGTATTTAAAATGTGTGTGTACCTGTACGTCGAGCTCCTGACAGCGCTGGGCTAGCTCCTCCTTTTCTGCCATCAGATCTGCCAGGTCCTCGAGAGCCTTCTTCAACTAGACACACACACTTAACAATACAGCTCTAAAGCCTACTTCAGCAGCTCCAAAGAGAGACGAGCAATATCGCAGTACTAATTAAAGAGTCTAAGACAAGCAGTCAACTTTTGAGAGATAAGCAAACAACAACAACTATAATAAAGACAACAGCATTCTATTAGATGCCTAGCACAGTGGATCTCCTCTCTCCTCTTGTTCCAGGTCCTCCAGTGTCAACATTAGAGAGATATGAACTGTCAGCAACAACACTATAGACTATTACATGCCTAACACAGTGGATCTCCTCCTCTCACCTGTGATTCTACGTCCCCCGGTGGCTCTGCTCCAAACTGGGCCATGTTCTCTTTACTCATCAGCTAACAGAGAGAGAGCGACATGGTACAGGTTTGGTTAGAGCCAACGTCAATCCTACTCATTCACACGCCACAAGTGTTCTAAAATGACTTTCTAAAGCCAAATAGATGTCATGACATGTACTTTAACAACATCACAGTATTGGTAACTGGCTTTTTTAACAAAAATTGGCAATTTTAAGATCCTACCGTGCATGACAAACTATTTGAAATCAGAGAGAATGGCCCTGGTCAGGCCTAGACTTACCTCCTGAAGGGCTGTCATCACCACATGCTGTACAGACTCCTCCAGAGTCATGATGATCTGTATGTACTCTGGAGAGGAAGCGAGGAAGAGAGAGAGAGAGGAAGGAAGGGAAAGAGAGGATTACACACTAACACACTTTCTGTTTTGGGTGCCAGTCTGTTTCAGATTGAGCAGACTCCGTCGTTGTCTTGACAAAGCAACAATATAGTTTGTTGAACTATTTTAGTTCAGCCTCTGTGACTGCACCATGTGTGTGTGTGTGTGTGTGTGTGTGTGTGTGTGTGTGTGTGTGTGTGTGTGTGTGTGTGTGTGTATATACAGTGCATTCGGGAAAGTATTCAGACTTTTTCCACATTGTTACGTTACAGCCTTATTCTAAAATTGATTAAAACAACAATTTTCCTCATCAATCTATACACATTACCGTTGATTAGAGTCCACCTGTGGTAAATTCAATTGATTGGACAGGATTTAAGGTCCCAGAGTTGACAGCGCATGTCAGAGCAAAAACCAAGCCATGAGGTCAAAGGAATTGTCCGTAGAAAATAAAAAGCTGTGCAGTGACACTCCCCATCCAACCTGACAGAGCTTGAGAGGATCTGCTGAGAAGAATGGGAGAAACTCCCCAAATACAGGTTGCCAAGCTTGTAGCGTCATACCCAAAATGACTCACGGCTGTAATCGCTGCCAAAGTCTGAATACTTATGTAAATGGAATTTAAAAAAATTGTATTTGTAATAAATTTGAAATGTCTGAAAACCTATTTTTGCTTTAACATGATGGGGTATTGTGTGTAGATTGAGGGGGAAAAACTATTTCACCAATATTAGAGTAAATGTAGAAAAAGTGAAGGGGTCTGAAAACTTTCAGAATATACTGTGTGTGTGTGTGTGTGTGTGTGTGTGTGTGTGTGTGTGTGTGTGTGTGTGTGTGTGTGCGCAAGCGTAATACCTTGCTTGCGTTCACATTTGACAGCACAGCCCAGTGTGAGCTGCAGCAGTCGTCCCAGTTCTACAGGGTCTGAGTGTTCTGCCACCTTCACCAGGTCTGGCAGGGGAAACTCCTGGATCTGCTGGCTCAGGACCTAGTGACATAGAAAGAGAATATAACAGTTATAAATAGACATTAAACCGTTATTACCTGGACCAGGTCTGGGACGGAGAAGTCAGATCTGCTGGTTCAGGACCTGGTGACATAGAGAGAGAATAGAACCAGACATAAAGGGTTTTAAATCAGTGCTTCTACTGACCTCATTGTAGTAATCCACCATCATCTGAAGGATCTTCTTCAGGTTGTTTATCTGGAGAAAGAAGTTACACACTCATCACTACATAAACAAAGTTTACACCTCAAATAATCTCATCACAGTGAGCTATGGAAACATTTAGAGTGAGTCTGATCTGGAGAGGATATATCTGACAGGCCAATGGCTGGCTAAAATACTGACAGGGCCAGCAGAGAGCAGTCACACTGGCTTTTAGGTCAGTAGGGGAGGGAAAGAAGGAGGGAGAGGGGAAGGAGGGGTGGAAGCAGAGAGGAAGGAAGGAAGGATTGCAAGGGAATTAGGGATGGAAGTACAGAGAGAAATAGGGAGGGGAGAGAAGGGATGGACAGAAAGAGGTAAGTATGGAGTTCAGCACCTTCAGTCTCCAGTTATTCCCAACATCTTCTTTAATGCGACCAAGCCAACTCTCACTGAACCATGCTGGATCTCTGCATTGCACAACACACACACATGCATAAGCATTGGACAAAAAACGGCTACTAAACAACCGTATTCAAATCAGAAAATATCCAACCCCAGAATCTGACTGGGCTTTATAACCGACTCCAGTGTGTTAAATATTCAGCCAGGGTAAGACTGTCAGTATAAATTCATGTCTCTGAAGCCTGGACATATACTGTGAATTGTGTGTATGTGTATACATGTGCCTCACATCTGATGCAGGGCCTGAGAAATGGCAGCTCCAGTGGTCAGCTCTACAGTCGTACATGGTGCTGCAGTGTTGAAGGTCTGGAGCTGAGGGTGATACAAACAGGGAGAATAGCACAGGTTAGAGTAGAGACCGAGGAGAAGGGGAGACGCTGGGACAGGAATGAGAAAAGGGGGAGGCAGTTGGAGACACTGATATCCATCTCCATTTGCATTCATCGTATAGCATCAAGTTGCAAAGCTGTCGTGAACCATCAAATACATGTCATGGGTGAGCAGATAGAAAACAGACAAACCTTGGTCAGAAAGAGAGAAAGCTTGTGTGTATTGAGACCGAGAGACAGGCCCAGAGAGAGATGCTTCTAAGCTCTGCTACGGTGGATTTGTGAATAATTCACCCTCCAGGACTGTTCTCCATGGTGTCAGATGACCACTAGCCTCAGCGCTCAGGCTTCGCTCACGAGGTGAAAGCCTGTGACAAAGGTTGAGACCTCTAATTGTAATCAGTAATGTAACTTTTGGATTATCCAAACTCAGCAATGTAAACTGGTTACTTTCACTTACTTTTTGATTACTTTCCCCTTAAGAGGCATTAGAAGACAAAAAGTATCCATCAAGCCCATTGTGTGTGGTCAGACTCGCTCAGTTGGAACAAACTTAAAAATGTGCTCCTTTTTTATGCTGAATTTAATTTAATTGAGAAAACAGTGGTGCTGAGTGATTAACATACATTTCGGGGGATTTCGGTTATTAACAGTTGTGTAGTGGATGGTATACGCAGCAGGTATACAACGTATACCCACTCAGTAGCGATGCGTGTGTAAAATCACTGGGGGAGCCAAGCCGATTCTGATGGTTGGATTATAATCATTGGTCAGTACAGAGAATTAAGTAAAACCACAAGTCCAAATCCCTATCTCCATCTCCATCCATGGCTAATGGAAAGGCCCAATTTTAGCTAGCTGGTTCGCTAGCCACCGGAGGACAACAACACAATGAGATACAGCAATTCAAGTTTGTCAATTATGTATGCCCTCAATGGGATTTGATAGGAGTGACACCAAAATCCAAGCTGGCTTCCCATGACACTTTTTTTTGTTGTTCACAGTTGAGCTCACTCAGTTTAGCTCGGCAACAATGTCATCCTCGTTTGGACCAGACAGATACACGTATTGAGACCGGGGGGCTGTTTCACTGGCTCGGATGCTTTCTACTGTGAGATGCATTCAGCCTCTTGCAAATTGAAAGAAAATTATGAAACACAGATAGACGAAAGATAAAATATTTTAGTTTTTTTTATTGGTCCATTTTTTGGGGAAGCCTGGATTCCCTTGGCATCCAGCCTATTTTAGTTTCCCATACAATAAAAACAGTGTAATCCATTTGATAAACTTTATTTGTAGATACGATTAGTAATAGAGTTATAGTAAATATTAAAGTCCAGTTACAGCTTCTTTTGACAAAGTAGAAACCAAAAATATAATAATAATATAACCAGCCAGGTGCACAGGTGAAATGATTTGCTGTATTCCTAAACAAAAGCACCAGTGCATGAACAATTGTAAAGGATGAATTGCATAAAGAAATCTGTAGAAAAATATTCATGACAAGATATACAACAGTAATTTGTTGATTGTATCAAACACTGTGTTTCGCTCTTATACACGTGACTTAACGCATTAATCAATCTCGTCTTCTCTTTATGCTTCGGATCCACAGTCAGAACACAGCTTTGGGCTTCGCATGCGCAAGCCCCATAAACAAATCGATTGCACTGCACACAGTTTATGGGCCTTGTTTCCTGTGCACCTGCCGCATGTTTCGCATAATCTCTCTGAAGCGGTTGCATGGCATGGTGAAAGTCCACCTCATACCTATCAGACGAAAAAATGACTCCACATCCATGCTCTTTCCGCTGTAGGCACCGCGGACATCCAGTACAAGAGTGCAATAAATGCTTTGAGTTCATCCATAGATATTTCCCACGTTGCCCCGAAATTAGCCGGTTTGCTGGCTAGCGTTGGTGTTTCAGCTGCCCACGTTTTTGCGGTCATCAGCTATTCCTCTAGCTCGATAATCTACCGGCACTTTTGTGCAACGCGACTCGGACCGGAGCATTCCGGGACTTTTTTTCTCTCAGTTTCCCCGGATTCCAACCGCAGCCTCTGGACACTTGCACCTTGATTTCGCAGCTAGCTAGCTGCATACCGTGTGACTATTGGCTTACGTCGACCCCGGAGCTAACTCAAATCATGCTGGAGCTAGCCAGCTGAGGAGTTCCATCACCATCCGGACCCGCTTCTTTGTTGCTGCTGCAGATACGGAACCCCACCGGGCCTTCACGACTGACTGCCGACGTTATCTGCCCGAGGGATTTATCCAACCGGCACCTCCGTCCCGGCGTTACCTGAACGCTCATCTGAGGCCCGCTAATCGTTAGCTGTCTTATCGGCTGCTATCTGAACAAAACCCCACTACACGGAACCTACCGACGGAAACGCACGAGGTATCTACAAACAGACCTCCATCCTATGCTGCTACCGATAGCCATATACCCGGCCAGCTGTCTGGATCGCCACGACCCCAACCAACCTCTACTCACTGGACCCTTATTTATCACTCGATTAAGCTTGCCTCTCCTTAATGTAAATATGCCTTGTCCATTGCTGTTCTGGTTAGTGTTTATTGGCTTATTTCACTGTAGAGATTCTAGCCCTGCTCTCTATACCATATCCAACCCTGCAGTTCCACCACCCACATATGCGATGACATCACCTGGTTTCAATGATGTTTCTAGAGACAAGATCTCTCTCATCATCACTCAATACCTAGGTTTACCTCCACTGTATTCACATCCTACCATACCTTTGTCTGTACATTATTCCTTTAAACTATTTTATCGCCCCCAGAAACTTCCTTTTACTCTCTGCTCTGGTAGCTCTAGGCGACCAATTCTCATAGCTTTTAGCCGTACCATTATCCTACTTCTCCTCTGTTCCTCTGGTGATGTAGAGGTGAATCCAGGCCCTGCAGTACCTGGCTCCACTCCTATTCCCCAGGCGCTCTCTTTTGATGACTTCTGTAACCGTAATAGCCTTGGCTTCATGCATGTTAACATTAGGAGCCTCCTCCCTAAGTTTGTTCTGTTCACTGCTTTAGCACACTCTACCAACCCGGATGTTTTAGCCGTGTCTGAATCCTGGCTTAGAAAGACCACCAAAAATTCAGACATTTTTATCCCCAATTACAATATTTTCAGACAAGATAGAACGGCCAAAGGGGGCGGTGTTGCAATCTACTGCAAAGACTGCCTGCAGAGTTCTGTTATACTATCCAGGTCTGTTCCCAAACAATTTGAACTTCTACTTTTAAAAATCCACCTCTCTAAAAACAAGTCTCTCACCGTTGCCGCCTGCTATAGACCACCCTCTGCCCCCAGCTGTGCTCTGGACACTATATGTGAACTGATTGCCCCCCATCTATCTTCAGAGCTCGTGCTGCTAGGTGACCTAAATTTGAACATGCTCAACACCCCAGCCACCCTACAATCTAAGCTTGATGCCCTCAATCTCACACAAATTATTAATGAACCTACCAGGTACCACCCTAATTCCGTAAACACGGGTACCCTCATAGATATCATCCTAACAAACTTGCCCTCCAAATACACCTCTGCTGTTTTTAACCAAGATCTCAGCGATCACTGCCTCATTGCCTGCATCCGTAATGGGTCAGCGGTCAAACGACCTCCACTCATCACTGTCAAACGCTCCCTGAAACACTTCAGCGAGCAGGCCTTCCTAATTGACCTGGCCGGGGTATCCTGGAAGGATATTGATCTCATCCCGTCAGTAGAGGATGCCTGGTCATTTTTTTAAAATGCCTTCCTCACCATCTTGAATAAGCATGCCCCATTCAAGAAATTTAGAACCAGGAACAGATATAGCCCTTGGTTCTCTCCTGACCTGACTGCCCTTAACCAACAGAAAAACATCCTATGGCGTTCTGCATTAGCATCGAACAGCCCCCGTGATATGCAACTTTTCAGGGAAGCCAGAAACCAATATACACAGGCAGTTAGAACAGCCAAGGCTAGCTTTTTCAAGCAGAAATTTGCTTCCTGCAACACAAATTCAAAAAAGTTCTGGGACACCGTAAAGTCCATGGAGAATAAGAACACCTCCTCCCAGCTTCCAACCGCCCTGAAGATAGGAAACACTGTCACCACCGACAAATCCACTATAATTGAGAATTTCAATAAGCATTTTTCTACGGCTGGCCATGCTTTCCACCTGGCTACCCCTACCCGGGACAACAGCACTGCCCTCCCCTCTGCTACTCGCCCAAGCCTTCCCCATTTCTCTTTCTCCCAAATACAGTCAGCTGATGTTCTTAATGAGCTGCAAAATCTGGACCCTAACAAATCAGCCGGGCTAGATAATCTGGACCCTTTCTTTCTAAAACTATCTGCTGAAATTGTTGCCACCCCTATTACTAGCCTCTTCAACCTCTCTTTCGTGTCGTCTGAGATACCCAAAGATTGGAAAGCAGCTGCGGTTATCCCCCTCTTCAAAGGGGGGGACACCCTTGACCCTAACTGCTACAGACCTATATCTATCCTACCCTGCCTTTCTAAGGTCTTCGAAAGCCAAGTCAACAAACAGATTACCGACCATTTCGAATCACACCACACCTTCTCCGCTATGCAATCTGGTTTCAGAGCTGGTCATGGGTGCACCTCAGCCACGCTCAAGGTCATAAACGATATCGTAACCGCCATCGATAGGAAACAATACTGTGCAGCCGTATTCATTGACCTGGCCAAGGCTTTTGACTCTGTCAATCACCACATCCTCATTGGCAGACTCGACAGCCTTGGTTTCTCTAATGATTGCCTCGCCTGGTTCACCAACTACTTCTCTGATAGAGTTCAGTGTGTCAAATCGGAGGGTCTGTTGTCCGGGCCTCTGGCAGTCTCTATGGGGGTGCCACAGGGTTCAATTCTTGGACCGACTCTCTTCTCTGTTTACATCAATGATGTCGCTCTTGCTGCTGGTGATTCTCTGATCCACCTCTACGCAGACGACACTATTCTGTATACTTCTGGCCCTTCTTTTGACACTGTGTTAACAACCCTCCAGGCGAGCTTCAATGCCATACAACTCTCCTTCCGTGGCCTCCAACTGCTCTTAAATACAAGTAAAACCAAATGCATGCTCTTCAACCGATCGCTGCCTGCTCCGGCCCGCCTGTCCAACATCACTACTTTGGACGGCTCTGACTTAGAATATGTGGACAACTACAAATACCTAGGTGTCTGGTTAGACTGTAAACTCTCCTTCCAGACCCACATCAAACATCTCCAATCCAAAGTCAAATCTAGAATTGGCTTCCTATTCCGCAACAAAGCATCCTTTACTCATGCTGCCAAACATACCCTTGTAAAACTGACCATCCTACCAATCCTCGACTTCGGTGATGTCATTTACAAAATAGCCTCCAAAACCCTACTCAATAAATTGGATGCAGTCTATCACAGTGCCATCCGTTTTGTCACCAAAGCCCCATATACTACCCACCACTGCGACCTGTACACTCTCGTTGGCTGGCCCTCGCTTCATACTCGTCGCCAAACCCATTGGTTCCAGGTCATCTACAAGACCCTGCTAGGTAAAGTCCCCCCTTATCTCAGCTCGCTGGTCACCGTAGCAGCACCTACCCGTAGCACGCGCTCCAGCAGGTATATCTCTCTAGTCACCCCCAAAACCAATTCTTCCTTTGGACGCCTCTCCTTCCAGTTCTCTGCTGCCAATGACTGGAACGAACTACAAAAATCTCTGAAACTGGAAACACCTATCTCCCTCACTAGCTTTAAGCACCAGCTGTCAGAGCAGCTCATAGATTACTGCACCTGTACATAACCCATCTACAATTTAGCCCAAACAACTACCTCTTTACCTACTGTATTTATTTATTAATTTATTTTGCTCCTTTGCACCCCATTATTTCTGTCTCTACTTTGCACTTTCTTCCAATGCAAACCAACCATTCCAGTGTTTTTTTAGTTTTTATTTTACTTGCTGTGTTGTACTCACTTCGCCTCCATGGCCTTTTTATATTTTTATTTATTTATACATATATCTGTTTGCCTTCACCCCCCTTATCTCACCTCACTTGCTCACATTGTATATACTGTAGACTTATTTTTTTCACTGTATTATTGACTATATGTTTGTTTTTACTCCATGTGTAACTATGTGTTGTTGTATGTGTCGAACTGCTTTGCTTTATCTTGGCCAGGTCGCAATTGTAAATGAGAACGTGTTCTCAATTTGCCTACCTGGTTAAATAAAGGTTAAATAAAATAAAATAAAAAAAAACGTACTGTTTCCTTTTCTGTGCGCATGAGCAACAGTCCAATCTCTGATGGGCTGCAACATCTTCATGTCACATAAACTTGTCACTCTTCTACCCTAACCGTGCCACTCTCCCAGACTCCTGTCTCGCCGTGGCAGTTGGGATCACTCTCTCCGTTAGCTCTGTTGTGGTTTTTCTGCGGCGAGGCTCAGGCAGAGGCGGAGGCTCAAAGTCAACATCAGATGAAGAGTCTTCATCAGCAACGTCAATTTCAAGCTCAATATCTTTTGATAAAAGGATTTGATAAAGTGATGCTCCTTTCCCTGCATCTGTCAATTACAAGATGAGCCCATCTCTTCATGTACAATTTGATAACTGATAAACCTAATATTATCACTCATCAGATTATTGTAAATGTAATAGTCTATAGGCTAACTCTTATTATGTGTGAAATTAGTTTCAGTATAGTTTAGGTGTAGTTTCGATGGGCCAGCGGTGCAAGTTGACTGGCATCATTTGTTTCCCGCTCATAAACTTGAATAGCGTCAAAGATATGTTTTAAATTATTCTAAAGGCCTACTGCAACATGTAGCATGTTTTCGCGTCTGTTACAATACATTTGGTTAATAATAGTCACAGTCAATAAAACAGTCCCATAACAGTTTATTTTTACAAAGTAAAATGTAAAAGAGAATGGTATCAACCCGCATGGCTCGCGGTCAAATTATTTTCTGTAAATAGGCATAACAAACTCATCATTACACTATTATATTTCTAAATTAAAATCAACGTCTTCGCCCTCCTTATCACTCAGTTAGGCCTAATTTAAATAAAATTGTGAGATTAGGTGCACAATTATCTCCCCTTCATCCATTTGTCATTCATTCAGTGAGGAGAGAGAGATGCATTAACGCCTGGCTGGGTACCAAAGTCCTACAGCACATTGTCTTGGCAGGTTAAATAATTGGGAATAGGTGTGAAAAAAAAGCTGTCCATATCGACAATAGTAAATAGGAGAGAACAGGTGGGTTTCCAAATCAACACAAGTGACCCATTTCCTGATTCCTTCAGCCCCAACACTAACCTAGCTCTCTTCAACCATTCTCTCTGTTGGGTTTTTAGCGGTTAGCTTTGCCCACGGCTAGCTCCGTGTGAACTACAATTCCGACACTGTGTTAACATTTAGAAAGGTAAAAAATGATCACTTGAAAAATTGTTTTCGAAACATACGTTTCATATCAGAAAGAAATAATTATTCAAATAAAAAAAATACACTTACTGTAGCAGATTTGGGGCGGCAGGTAGCCTAGTGGTTAGAGCGTTGGACAAGTAACCGAAAGGTTGCAAGACCGAATCCCCGAGCTGACAAGGTAAAAATCTGTCGTTCTGCCCCTGGACAAGGCAGTTAACCCACTGTTCCTAGGCTGTCATTGAAAATAAGAATTTGTTCTTAACTGACTTGCCTAGTTAAATAAAGGTAAAATAAAACTTGCACAGATCCATATGCTGTGTGCCTCTAATTGACAAACTACCCTTCCTGCCCAGTTAGGCTTACGCGCAGGTAGCTAATTAACACAGGTGGTCGCCTGTCTTCTGTCAACAACCGATGTAACATGGAGATATGGCCGTGTGGGAACACTAACCATAACCCTATAAAAGGTGTGTAGTTATTGAACCTTTTGTTTTATGAAAAATATAACATTCTCACTGACATGAAAGATATGTTTCCAAAACCATACCGTAAGAGATGTGTTTAGACCAGCAGATCAACTGATCCAAAATGTATGTTTCGAGATAGAATAGTAGAATACAATTATGGAATTTGGTTGTGCATCAGCATTTTTTCCTCTTATGTCACTGACAGTCACTCAATTAGACCATGTCACCTAACATTATAAAACTGCACATTTTTCTCTACATCCCATGGCAAAATGTGTAGAACTGCAGGTAATTAAAATACTTTAAATTGTTTCTCTCTGCTGTCAAGAGGGCTCCTAAAATGTTTTGCTTGCAACACCATTTAACTTAGGGCCCCCAAAAAACTAGGACCAGCTGTGACTGCATGTGTGTATGGATGTGGGTAAACAGAGCAGTGAGCCACTGCGGCCAGTCATGATGACTTCAGATTTTTTGTGGCCCCCACCCCCATCAAAGTTGCCCATCCCTGGTTTAGAGCAAGCGTCGTGGCTCTTAAAGCGCATCCTCCCCCTCCCTAGCCTAAAGGTTAGCGTTTATGAATGGGCAAACACTAACCTACCTGCCATAGGTAAACGATACCGTCATCGGTAAAACAGTAGACATTCATGCAATCAGACGCTTTTTAGAGCGCTCTCTGAATGAACAGAGGACATCATTGACATACTTACCCATATAGCAAGGCTCTCACACAACACCACTTTGTCAGTCTCCATTTCTCCGCGTCGGGTATGGCTAGACATTATTGTTCACTGCACCTGTCAACAACAACGCGGTTTCCCTTCCCTCTGCATTTGACCTCACCTGCGGCAATTGGATCTCTAGCGCTAACTGCGTAATGTAGGCATGTTTCCTGGTCACTACGCTGTAAAAGCCCCGTGAGTTTCTACGTGAATACCCGCCGCTTTGACGTTTTCCGTTGAGACGGATCAGGGATTGACGGGATAAATAGCAAGAACGAGGAATGAAACGCCTATGGCACTGAGTTGGCTGTAACAGACAGACCAATCAGATTGAATATCCGACTGACTGACAGTCCTGTGGGGATACGATGGAGCCAGTCACATAGCAAAATCAAATGTTTGTTAACCTCAATTATCTGAGATAGTTTCTCTCCCTATTTCAAGATTTCTCCTCGACCTCAACCATAGTAAAAAGAGTCATGTGAGGAATTAACTTTTTTATTACAAGTTAGTTTGATAAAATGAGGGAAACTCAGGTGCCTGGTCTCATGAGAAGAAAATTCCCGTCCTCCTTTACCAAACTCAGGGCCGGATTAGGCACTGTTCGCAGACCCAGATTGAGTTAAATCCTGGACTAAAAAGCACTTTAATTTGAGATTCTCTATTAAGCATGCTTAGTCCAGGAGTAGGCTTAATCTTAGTCCAGGAGTAGTCTGGGAAAATAGTATCAATACATGAATAGATAAATGACTGATATTGGCACAAGATGGAGGGAATGTTGGAACATAACTAACAGTTAGCGAAAAGATGTGCACTTAATCCAATATAAATTTATGCATAGAATTTATTACACAAGAGACAAAATTAACAAATTCTACAGAACAATGGTAAAACTAAAAATGACTCAATAAACCATACGTTCTGGGAATGCTATAAAGTCCAAAAGTTATGGGCAGAGTTAGAGAGTTGGCTGTCAGAAGGATTACAATGTAAACATACTTTTAATCCGTCTGTCTGAATATTTATGGCATAAGAGGATAACTCATCTTGAAAAAACGTATACCGGTAGTTAAAAACTGGAAATCAAACAATCCTCAATCGATAACACAATGGAATAGTCAAATTGTTTATTGTCTAAGTGTTGAAAGTATGTGGGCAACAGAGAGAAATAAAATTATGCAGTTTGAGGCCATGTGGCGAAGAGTGATGCGGGCGCTGGAGATGAGGGTGTGAGCAGGTGGGTCTGGGCAGGTGTGATGTGAATGTTAGTGAGCATCTGTATGTTGTTATTTGTATGTGTATGCTTTGTATTGTAAAAAAAATAAATATATACAGTACCAGTCAAAAGGTTGTACACACCTAATAATTCAAGGGGTTTTCTTTATTTTTACTATTTTCTACATTGTAGAATAATAGTGAAGACATCAAAACTATGAAATAACACATATGGAATCATGTAGTAACCAAAAAATATTTTATATTTGAGATTCTTCAAAGTAGCCACCCTTTGCCTTGATGATAACTTTGCACATTCTTGGCATTTTCTCAACCAGCTTCATGAGGTAGTCACCTGGAAAGCATTGCAATTAACAGGTGTGCATTGTTAAAAGTTCATTTGTGGAATTTCTTTCTTTCTTAATGCGTTTGAGCCAATCAGTTGTTGTGACAAGGTGGGGGGTATACAGAAGATAGCCCTATTTTGTAAAAGACCAAGTCCATATTTAGTTAAGAACAGCTCAAATAAGCAAAGAGAAACAACAGTCCATCATTACTTTAAGACATGGTCAGTCAACGCGGAACATTTCAAAAACTTTGAAATTTTCTTCAAGTGCAATAGCAAAAACCATCAAGCGCTATGATGAAACTGGCTCTAATGAAGACCGCCACAGGAAAGGAAGACCCAGAGTTACCTCTGCTGCAGAGGATAACGTTCATTAAAGTTACCAGCCTCAAACATTGCAGCCCAAATAAATGCTTCACAGAGTTCAATTAACAGACACATCTCAACATCAACCACTCAGAGACTGCATGAATCAGGCCTTCATGGTCAAATTGCTGCAAAGAAACACAAGCAATGGACATTAGACCAATGGAAATCTGTCCTTTGGTCTGATGAATCCAAATTTGAGATTTTTGGTTCCAACCGCCGTGCCTTTGTGAGTCTCAGAGTACGTGAACAGAAGATCTCCACATGTGTGGTTCCCACCGTGAAACGTGAATGAGGAGGTGTGATGGTGTGGGGGTACTTTGCTGGTGACACTGTTGGTGATTTATTTAGAATTCAAGGGACAATTAACCAGCATGGCTACCACAGCATTCTGCATCGATACGCCATCCCATCTGGTATGCGATTAGTAGGACTATCATTTGTTTTTCAACAGGACAATGACCCAAGACACCTCCAGTCTGTGTAAGGGCTATTTCACCAAAAAGGAGAATGATGGAGTGCTGCATCAGATGACCTGGCCTCCACAATCACCTGACCTCAACCCAATTGAGATGGTTTGGGATGAGTTGGACCATAGAGTGAAGGAAAAACAGCCAACAAGTGCTCAACATATGTGGGAACTCCTTCAAGACTGTTCGAAAATAATTCCAGGTGAAGCTGGTTGAGAGAATACCAAGAGTGTGCAAAGCTGTTATCAAGGCAAAGGGTTGCTATTTTGAAGATAAAATAAAATATAAAATATATTTTCATTTCTTTAACACTTTTTTTTATTAGTACATGATTCCATTTATGTTATTTCATAGTTTTGATGTCTTCACTATTATTCTACAATGTAGAAAATAGTAAAAATAATTAAAAAACATTGAATGAATAGGTGTGTCCAAACTTTTGACTGATACTCTCTATACACTACCGTTCAAAAGTTGAGTAATTTAGAAAAGTCCTTCTTTTTGAAAGAAAAGCTAATTTTTTGTCCATTAAAATAACATGAAATTGATCAGAAATACAGTGTAGACATTGTTAATGTTGTAAATGACTGTTTTAATGGAGTGTCTACATACTATAGGTGTACAGAGGCCCATTATCAGCAACCATCACTCCTGTGTTCCAATGGCACGTTGTGTTAGCTAATCCAAGTTTATCATTTTAAATGGCTAATTGATCATTAGAAAACCATTTTGCAAGTATGTTAGCCCAGCTGAAAACTTTAGTTCTGATTAAAGAAGCAATAAAACTAACCTTCTTCAGACTAGTTGAATATCTGGAGCATCAGCATTTGTGGGTTCGAATACAGGCTCAAAATGACCCGAAATAAATAACTTTCTTGTGAAACTCTTCAGTCTATTCTTGTTCTGAGAAATGAAGGCTATTCCTTGCGAGAACTGCCAAGAAACTGAAGATCTCGTACAACTCTGTTTACTACTCCCTTGACAGAACAGGGCGAACTGTCTCTAACCCGTATAGAAAGAGGAGTGGGAGGCCCCGGTGCACAACTGAGCAAGAGGACAAGTACATTAGAGTTTTAAGTTTGAGTAACAGACGCCTCACAAGTCGTCAACTTGCAGCTTCATTAAATAGTATCCGCAAAACACCAGTCTCAACGTCAACGGTGACTCAACGTCAACAGGCGACTCCGGGCAGCTGGCTTTTCATTCAAAAACAAGGACATTTCTAAGTGACCCCAAACTTTTGGACGGTAGTGTATTTTGTAATGTCATATATTTAACCTGGACTTGCTGGCCAGCCATGATGCCCTAGTGAGGAATCTGGGACAAATCGCTAGTAATCAGTATGTGTGTTTATGTGACATGGGACTTTAGCCATCTCCAGCGGCAAAGTCACTGTTAGTGGCCCCTGTGACATCGATCAACTCTTGTTGTAATTAGACATTCTGAGGCATTTTGACATTCTTCTTTTGGCCAAGAACTGTAAGGTAAACGTTTGTGTAAATGTTGTTACTCATCATCATGGCAGACTGTGGGAATTCAGTTGTAGTCTTGACCTTGGGCATTGCTAATCTGTATCTACCAGTACCAATGTAACAGATTTATGTATGAAGACTATTATGATGCCAATCCTAATGAATTTAGAGAGGGTTTGATATTCCTTTCAACTGGGTAGCTCTTTAACAGTAGTCTAATACATATGGATAGACAACAATAAGCTATTTCACAACTCTATTTCACCACCACAGAGCTGGTGTTTTATGGTTAAATTTTTTTTTTAAATATGTGGGCCAGGGCTGAGTAAACGTATAATAAATCATTGACCAAGTTGGACTAAAAAGGTGGGGTCAAAGAGGATAGCTTTGACCTTGTGTGGGTGGTCACATGATCATAATAGAATGTGGAAATGGGAGTGGTCACAGTTTTTTTTTTTTGAGCCCTTATTGATTTCAATCAAATTTACCAATCACATCTATCACATATGAGAGAAACTGCTTCTATGTTATGTCATACTAGTACATTGTCACTCAATGGTCTCTCTAGGTCACTTCCAGGCAGGCAGGCAGCCATCAGCTCCCAGATCAAAAGGCCTAGTTAATGATTAACAATACCAGTCAGATTTATTGTGTACAGTGATTCTGTCAGGAAGCATTTCCTTCTCGAGCCTGTCCGGGAAACACACACTCTACAGACACACTCTCAGGCTCTCTGCCTGTCTACAGCTACCATACCTACACTTCTAGCTCTAGATCAGACAGCTGCCAGATGAATCAGACCATGCAACCCTCCCACAGCTCTCATCCCAGGTAAGTCCCCTTTTCTCTGGGCAGAGGATCTATACCCTCTCCTCTACACACCACCCACCCACACACTGCAGAGACTGCTAGTGGAGGTGTGGTTGGGTGTTTCATGTGGGGGTGTCAGAAAATGTGAGTGCCTGGTACATAGACTGTAGCGGTCTGGTATCTTAGGATTTTCACGGTTAACTAGTTTGGGTACTTGGTATAGGGGGAACATAATGGGGCATCTACAGTAGTATCTGGTTACTAGCTTGTATAGAAAACTAACTAAACTTGCACTGGGTAGTTAGCCATAAGATCCCAGTTATGATCCCAAATTTATTTTTAAAAAGTATTCAGACCTTTTACTCTGTACCTTGTTGAAGCACCTTTCGCAGCCTCAAGTCTTCTTGGGTATGACGCTACAAGCTTGGCACACGTATATTTGGGGAGTTTCTCCCATTCTTCTCTGCAGATCCTCTCAAGCTCTGTCAGGTTGGATGGGGAGTGTCGCTGCAAAGCTATTTTCAGGTCTCTCCAGAGATGTTAGATCGGGTTCAAGCCGGGCTCTGGCTGTGCAACTCAAGGACATTCAGAGACTTGTCCCGAAGCCACTCCTGCGTTGTCTTGGCTGTGCTTAGGGTCGTTGTCCTGTTGGAAGGTGAACCTTCGCCCCCAGTCTGAGGTCCTGAGCACTCTGGAGCAGGTTTTCATCAAGGATATCTCTGTACTTTGCTACATTCATCTTTCCCTCGAACCTGACAAGTCTCCCAGTCCCTGCCGCTGAAAAACATCCCCACAGCATGATGCTACCACCACCATGCTTCACTGTAGGGATAGTGCCAGGTTTCCTCCAGACGTGAAGCTTGGCATTCAGGCCAAAGAGTTCAATCTTGCTTTCATCTGACCTGAGAATCTTGCGCTGCAGAGATGGTTGTCCTTCTGGAAGGTTCTCCCATCTCCACAGAGGAGCTCTGGAGCTCTGTCAGAGTGAACATCGGGTTCTTGGTCACCTCCCTGACCAAGGCCCTTCTCCCCCGATTGCTCAGTTTGGCCAGGCGGCCAGCTCTAGGATGAGTCTTGGTGGTTCCAAACTTCTTCCATTTATGAATGATGGAGGCCACTGTGCTGCAGACATTTTTTGGTACCCTTCCCCAGATATGTATCTCGACACAATCTTGTCTCGGAGCTCTACGGACAATTCCTTCGACATCATGGCTTGGTTTTTGCTCTGACATGCACGGTCAACTGTGGGACCTTATATAGACAGGTGTGTGCCTTTCCAAATCATGTCCAATCAGTTGAATTTACCCCAGGTGGACTCCAATCAAGTTGTAGAAACATCTCAAGGATGATCAATGGAAACAGGATGCACCTGAGCTCAATTTTGAATCTCATAGCAAAGGGTCTGAATAGTAATGTAAATAAGGTATTTCTTTTTTTAATTTGTAATACATTTGCAATAATGTCTTAAAACCTGTTTTTGCTTTTTCATTATAGGGTATTGTGTGTAGAATTGTTTAATCCATTTTAGAATATGGCTGTAACGTTAAAAAAAAAGGGAAAAAGGGAAGGGGTCTGAATACTTTCCGGATGCACCTCCTATAGATCCTCAGAACACACACAGGACCGAACAGCCCTCAAACGTGTAAGCTACAAGGTGAGGACACACACACACACACACACACACACACACACACACACACACACACACACACACACACACACACACACACACACACACACACACACACACTTCATTCAGTATGGATATCAATGTAAACAGCATTTGTGGAGTTGAATGTTGCTTTCCTCTGCCCTGGTTTCAAAAGGAAAACATCCACCATCTAGTTAGGTCACTTTAGCTACTTAGCTAAACAATGGAAGGTACACAATCCATGGCCACATAGCTAGATGGCTAGCTACCTACTCTGTAAATTAGCTTGAAGTGCTAGAAAAGTAATCAAAACAAGTAGAGAAAAAAGTAACTAAAAGAAACGTGTTTTATTATTTTCTGAATTAATTTGTTTCTCCTGTCTTAAATGTAGCTAAAAGTTCTATTTTGCTATCTCCCAAAATAAATGCGATCTCTTTGATGAGTAGTTCATTCAGTGAATCAGGTCATCTTCATGGTAACCAAAAACTCTTTCTGACATTTAGTAGAGATCCTATTATATTACTAATGGGGCTATGTCATAAACCCTCAAATGTCCATAATGGGGCAAAAATGGCAGCCATATTGGTCAGGGAAAAATCTAAAACCAGTCTAATTGGAATGAATGGCAGTAGAAGCATAAGCATGGGTGAAAGTAAGGCGGTACGGTCCGGTATGGCGTTCAGTCAAAAGAGAATAGAGGTATGCCATATCGGTAAAACATGAGCCTATCAAAATAATTAAAACAAAATGTCATAGAAAACTGTAGGCTATTTAAAAATATATATACATTTCATCTTTATTTAACCAGGTAAGCTAGTTGAGAACAAGTTCTCATTTACAACTGTGACCTGGCCAAGATAAAGCAAAGCAGTGCGACACAAACAACAACACAGAGTTACAAATGGAATAAACAAGCGTACAGTCAATAACACAATAGAAAAAAAAGAGTCTATATACAGTGTGTGCAAACGGCGTGAGGAGGTAAGGCAATGAATAGGCCTTAGTAGTGAAGTAATTACAGTTCAGCAAATTAACACTGATAAATAGCAGATGATGATGTGCAAGTAGAAATACTGGTGTGCAAAAGAGCAGAAAAGTAAATAAAAACAATATGGGGATGAGGTAGATAGACTGGTTAGGCTATTTACAGATGGGCTATGTACAGCTGCAGCGATCGGTTAGCTGCTCAGATAGCTGATGTTTAAAGTTTGTGAGGGAAATATAAGTCTCCAGCTTCAGTGATTTTTGCAATTCGTTCCAGTCATTGGCAGCAGAGAACTGGAAGGAAAGGCGGCCAAAGGAGGTGTTGGCTTTGGGGATGACCAGTGAGATATACCTGCTGGAGCGCGTGATACGGGTGGGTGTTGTTATCGTGACCAGTGAGCTGAGATAAGGCGGAGCTTTACCTAGCATAGAATTATAGATGACCTGGAGCCAGTGGGTCTGGCGACAAATATGTAGCGAGGGCCAGCCGGCTAGAGCATACAGGTTGCAGTGGTGGGTGGTATAAGGGACTTTGGTAACAAAACGGATGGCACTGTGATAGACTGCATCCAGTTTGCTGAGTAGAGTATTGGAAGCTATTTTGTAAATGACATTGCCTAAGTCGAGGATCGGTAGGATAGTCAGTTTTATTTACACCATTATGCATCAATACCGTATATCAGAGGCATAAAAATGAGCGAATGGACTTGAAAACAGGTGGTATATTCTACGCTCCAAAATGCGATGTGGTTAAACTTAAACACTAACATTTTGCTAAGGCAGAGATGAGTGGCCGACACCGAAACGCGCACGGACAGCAGTGGACGTGTAAATTCTGGCCTAATGACAAACGCCAAATTTCTTTACATTTTGTGATGCTTTGTGTAAGAGATGTCTCTTTCCATTCACCACTGTAGGGAGACTGGGAATATGTTGCGAGTGGATGAACTTTTTTTTATTTTTTTATTTAACCATTACTTAACTTGCTTGGGTAGGAGTTGTTTGAAGTGATTGTTTGACGATCAGATGAAAACATCATGACTGGTTGTGTTTATGCCACAATAAATGTAATACCTTTTAAAAGTTAAATGACAAATCTATACAACTAGGCCCACAGAGATCCCATTGAATTATGCGCAACAACGTACACATATAGAAGGTGCAAATACTTTCACCCCTGGCCATAGGTGATGCATTTCTTGCTTTTACTTAGACAGGAAAATAAAAGTAAGGCATGCTATGTATCAGAAATTGTGTAATGGAATTATAGTCAACCTAAAATATTGTCATATAATAACAAATACCGTTTAAACAGGTTCTATGCACATTTTCTGTATAAATAGCATCTAAAATATATGTAAACAGCATAAATGTCTCAGATTTTGTTTTCATATATAGCTGTGAGCACTATTATATGATACAACTTGCTGCATTTACAATTTTCAACTAGTCCTATCATGAACTGATTTGAGCCAGTGTATGTACGGCTGTGGATTGACTGCATTGTTGGAATGTAATGTTGACATATTGTCAGTGAATTAAAAACATTTATGGAATCATTCCTCTAAAACTGCCTGGCTAGCTAGCTAACACACATACTGTACAGTGCAGATCAATTCTTCCCATTCATTGTTTTACACAATATCTTATCATAGCACTGGCAAACCATGGTAGACCAACTCCCTGACCAACATGGCTGACATTTGGACCATCAGAAAGAGGTTAATGTTCATTCTAGTATTCTAATTTCTAATTACATGGCCATACATGCCTTCAAACCACCATAAAACCCTTAAATGATGCACTTGCCTAAGGAAATGTTTGAGAGGCTCGATGCAACACCCTTATACAATTCACTTAAAGAAGGGAAAATTCTTTCTTAAGGTAAACCCTTAAAGGGAAATGTCAAAGAAGTTCAACTTCATATTCATCATCTCCAGGACCAACTGTGCATGAAAATAACGAGTTTCTATGTTTTGTAGTCAAAAAGAGAGGAAGATAAGTGTTTCCAATGACATCACCAACTAACTAATAGACAATACATAAAAACTTGCCATTTTCACATACAGTTGAAGTCGGAAGTTTACAAATATTTAGCTTGGAGTCATTAAAACTCGTTTATCAACCACTCCACAAATGTATTGTTGGGCATCTACTTTGTGCAAGACACAAGTAATTTTTCCAGCAATTGTTTACAGACAGATTATTTCACTTATAATTCACTGTATCACAATTCCAGTCAGTCAGAAGTTTACATACACTAAGTTGACTGTGCTTTTAAACAGCTTGGACAATTCCAGATAATAGTGTCATGGCTTTAGAAGCTTCTGACAAGCTAATTGACTTCCTTTGAGTCATTTGGAGGTGTAGCTGTGGATGTATTTCAAGGCCTACCTTCAAACTCAGTGCCTCTTTGCTTGACATCATGGGAAAATCAAAAAACATTTAGCCAAGACCTCAGAAAACAAAATTGTACACCTCCACAAGTCTGGTTCATCCTTGGGAGCAATTTCCAAATGCCTGAAGGTACCACGTTCATCTGTACAAACAATAGTACGCAAGTATAAACACCATGGGACCACGCAGCCGTCATACCGCTCAGGAAGGAGACGCGTTCTGTCTCCAAGAGATGAATGTACTTTGGTGCGAAAAGTGCAAATCAATCCCAGAACAACAGCAAAGGACCTTGTGAAGTTGCTGGAGGAAACAGGTACAAAAGTATCTATGTCCACAGTAAAACGAGTCCTATATCAACATAACCTGAAAGGCCGCTCAGTAAGGAAGAAGCGACTGCTCCAAAACCGCCATAAAAAAGACAGACTACGGTTTGCAACTGCACATGGGGACAAAGATCGTACTTTTTGGAGAAATGTCGTCTGGTCTGATGAAACAAAAATAGAACTGTTTGGCCATAATGACCATCGTTATGTTTGGAGGAAAAGGGGGGATGCTTGCAAGCCGAAGAACACCATCCCAACCGTGAAGCACGGTGTGGCAGCATCATACTGTGGGGGTGCTTTGTTGCAGGAGAGACTGGTGCACTTCACAAAATAGATGGCATCATGAGAAAGGAATTTTATGTGGATGTATTGAAGCAACATCTCAAGACATCAGTCGGGAAGTTAAAGCTTGGTCGCAAATAGGTCTTCCAAATGGACAATGACCCCAAGCATACTTCCAAAGTTGTGGCAAAATGGCTTAAGGACAACAAAGTCAAAGTATTGGAGTGGCCATGACAAAGCCTTGACCTTAATCCTATAGAAAATTTGTGGGCAGAGCTGAAAAAGCGTGTGTGAGCAAGGAGGCCTACAAACCTGGCTCAGTTACACCAGCTCTGTCAGGAGGAATGGGTCAAAATTAACCCAACTTATTGTGGGAAGCTTGTGGAAGGCTACCCAACACGTTTGACCCAAGTTAAACAATTTAAAGGCAATGCTACCAAATACTAATTGAGTGTATGTAAACTTCTGACCCACTGGGAATGTGATGAAATAAAGAAAAGGTGAAATAAATCATTCTCTCTACTATTATTCTGACATTTCACATTCTTAAAATAAAGTGGTGATCCTAACTGACCTAAGACAGGAAATGTTTACTAGGATTAAATGTCAGGAATTGTGAAAACTGAGTTTAAATGTATTTGGCTAAGGTGTATGTAAACTTCCAACTTCAACTGTATGTTGACGTTGCGGTGGTGGTGGAGATTTTTAAGTGTCCCTTTAAGGATAACACTTAAGGTGTTTTATGCAAATGCCATGAAGGGTTCTAAGCCCTAATGTGACAACCAATACAATCACACAGCAGTGTCAATCAAAAGGTACAATAGATACTACAAGATGTTGATAATTGTTTGTACACTCAGTGCATGTCCATTTAAAAGTAGTTCCAATTCATGACATTTTGATGACATTAGTATGATAAACTAACGGAAATGTACATTTTCATCAAGGTTTCGACATTTTTATTTTTACTTTTTGAACATACTAATATTAATGTACCAAAAAATCTCTAAATTAACTGACAACTCTTACTAATAACCATTAGTGTTATTAATAATGCTGAGAACAGAGGCAGTCTGAAGTGAAGGAGGAGATCGTAGAGCTCCATCCAGCTGACAAGCTAACTTAGACCTTGATCATTTCAGAGCTGATATTTCCTTATGATGAGGTCCACTGTGATTTATAAGACCTTGGCTTCATCTCTTCTCAGGTGTTTGTTTCTGTTATTGTCCTGCTATTCCAGGGGGGTGTATCTCATGTTCATGAGGGCCACAGTGTCCAATCACTCTTTTGTGATCAGTTAAGTGCAGAGGAGAAACAGAAACCTGTGTTATATTTATCTCTAACCGTACCAATGTACTCCTCTTTCTCAAGAACACCTCTCAGATCTGTCCATCTGCGGGCCACAGAGACTGGCTCTGCCCTGTGTGTCTGCAAACTGCCAGCTTCCCTGTACAGACCAACTGTGGCCATCTCTTCTGTGGTAAGACAGCACCACACACCATCCCCCAAAACCAGAATTTGATCGGATTTATCTCTGGGTCAAGAGAGACTTGTACAGATAGAAAGAGGTCTTCAGGGCCCAGAAGGTAGCATATTAACATTTACATCAAATCAAATCCAATCAAGCTTTATTTATACAGCACAGTTCAGACATGGAATGCAACGCAATGTGCTTCCCAGGAAAAAAAAATATTTAAAAAACTATGAAAAAAAATTATAATATTTATTACACAACAAACGTAAGAGGATAAAAAACGAAAGAAAAACAATAAAGACTGAATGACTAAAAATCACCCTAAGGAAAAGCAAAGCTAAAACGGTGTGTTTTAAGATCTGGTTTAAATATAGTATGTCCACAGTTTTGGCACCCCTCAGGTACGCTGTGCCAATTGTGCGCCGCCCTATGGGACTCCCGATCACGGCCGGTTGTGATACAGCCCGGGATCGAACCTGGGCCTGTAGTGATCGAACCTGGGCCTTAGACCGCTGCACCCCTCGGGAGGCCTCCATCTGGCATTCCTAATCTGGCCTTTTTCAACCTTACTGGATCTATGGTATCAATAGTTGCACTTAATTTGCTATGAAAGTGATCAACTAAATCATCACAAGAGGAAGGCAGAGTAGGTGATCGAGTATTGTTCATACACTCAATAAAATATGTAGCTACTTCAAATGTAAGATGGTGTTTCTTAATAATGCGTTCAGTATTACCCTGTGTTATGGGCAACAAGGGAGTACAAGATACACAGTGGAGATCAGATAAAGCAACATCAACTATAGAAGATATGTCAATAGAAAGCCTCTTGGTAATAACAGGTCCAGAGTATGGCCGCTGTTATGGGGTATTAACATGTTGGATAAAGTCCATAAAGCTCAAAAGATGAATACATTCAATGGCTTTGGAGTCAGTCTCTTTGTCAACATGAATATTAAATTCACCCAACACAATTATTTTATCATTGTTCTCAAGCACAATAGACAATAGTTTAGAGAAACCAGTAAAGAAAGTGGGGCAGTGCTTTGATGCACAGCACTGGTGGCTGACATTGAAACAGTATGGCATGATGCTCAAAAGACCCAAAGTCGCCAAACAAAATGTCCTTACAGCTGAGAGCAGTAGTTAAAATAGATAAATACTGTAAATACTGTATTGCTGCTCTTATTGAAGCCTCCTCCTGGATTACAGCTTTTCATACTCTGTCAGAAAAGGGAAAAAGGCTGTCCCCCACCCATTTCCCTTTTCTGACAGAGTATAAAAAGCTGTAATCCAGGAGGAGGCTTCAATAAGAGCGACACTACAGTCTGAAGACATCCATGTTTCAGTGAGAAACATGCAATCAACTTTGCGCTCTGTAATGAGGTCATTCATGAGAAAGGTTTTACTAGTGATTGCTCTAACATTTAAAAGCAACATATTCAATGAGTGTGGGCCACTCTGCCCCTGGGGCAACTGCCTCAAGGTAACCAATGGAATAACAACCAAATTATTAACGTTTCAACCACATTTTCTGATAGTTTCCAGTCTATCAGAATGGTAGGAGATGATAGTTTGCATAAACTCACTAGAAGGCAGAGTTAAGGGAACATAAATGAAGTTACTCAAAATAACCCTAGAGCCGTTTCTACAGGAGTTGATGCTTTCCAAATCCTCTGTTCCTTATTCTGACAGGGAGAACTAGAGCACTACCAGACCCTGTCGGTCTGTCTCTAAAACAGTTTGCAATGATGCTGGAAATATTCCTGGAACCCCTGCGGTTATGGTAAATCCCTTCTCTTTAAAAAGTGCAGGGGTTCCCAAACGCCCCCCCCCCCTTCCAGCATTGGGGATCCACGTCTATTTCTATGAGCACAATTGCTGTTCATGACACAAACTGTTCATACCTCTCTTTTTGGTGGAGAGAATTTTGCAGGTTTAAAGCTTATTTCCTGCAATTCTACACATTTTATCACGGCGTGCAAAAATCATTTTGTAGTTTTAAAGCACATTTTCTCATGTGTATTCATGTGGTATTTGAATGACTCAAAGATTACAACAATATCTTTGGGCTAAAAAAACTGACATGGGCTAGTTGATCTGGGCATTATATTATTCTAAATAGCTCTCTAAGGAATGAAGTGACTAACATGACAAGAGAAACTGATGATGCACTACCCAATGTCAAATTGCACCTTGTGCATTCTACTATTACAACTTTCAAGAGTAAGTTTAAAGCCGGGCTGAGTTCCTTAAAAGAAACACGGGACGGGGGCAGAGATAATTATTCTCTTCCCTGTGCTAGCGATGGTGTTTAAAGAAAAATGGTGGTCCTCCCTCAGATCTCCTAAAGTAAAGGTCGTTAAAACCTAAGTGAGTAGCTTACATAAGAAAATGCCATACAACATACTGACTACAGCAGCAGGTCATTGTCTGTCCATCTGCCTGTCCATCATGAGGCTGTCTGGCCAATGAAACTTTCTGTCTGTGTCATGTGATGAGAGCCCCAAGACCTGTCTAGCCTGGGGGGTTAATACTTGACAATCGTTGCTATAGTGAACCAGTGTGTGGCTCCCACCTGAAAGAGATCACACACACACTCAGGCTTTGATCATTCACTCACACCTCTCTCATTTGGCCAGAGGGTCTCTATGGAAACCATGGAAAAGAGGAACTCCCCCAGCCATCCATGGTCTTAAAGAGTTCTAGGATATGGTGATCACAAGGCATTGTTATGACAACGCTAACCTGGTTGCCAGTCTGTTTGCTGGCTTGCTGTAATACTTGTAATATTTGACGTGTGCTGGATTTAGTTTGTCAAGCTTAATAGAACCAATAAATACTCCCAAAAGTGCAAAATACAAATTTGCTAAATCAAGAGTACCAAGTATTTTACACATTTTTAATACTTGTTCGACCAAGTTATGTTTGCTATCCCTGAGTATGCAACGGATCAGTTGAGTAATTCCATCATCAGTTTTGTGTTTTGTAGTAAAACTGTCTGTTTTGGCCAAAATCTCATTACAGAAGTGGGACAACAGTGATAGACAGCTATATGAGTGGTGGATTCAGATAGTGGTTGATAATGGTAGTAGCATATGTCAATCTCCTCTCCCTCGCCTTCACCATTGTCTGTGTCATCATCACGTGATTCAATAACTACTCCACCAGACCTGCCCCTCTTACCCATGCCTCCCCCTAAGAGAGAGAGAGGGGCTGTACTTAGTTAATTAACATTCAGTAGACAAGGTCATGTCACTAGTACAAAAGCTTCTCATGCGGCCGTCAGCATTTTTGCTCATACCTGCATTTTGCTCAATCCCGCAATAATATGAACACATTACACTAGCAATATGACAGTTTCCCTAATGGTGAATCGTAGTTTTGGGGGTACAAATATTAATGGAAAGAGTAGTGATTGAGTACTTATTTATGTTACCTTGTTTCTCTGTCTGCAGCTCCCTGTCTGATCTCGTACTGGAGACTTGGGTCCTGTCTGGATGCCATCAGCTGCCCTCTGTGTAGACAAAGGGTAAGCAAGACACACCCAACTGTAGAAACATCCATTATTACCATGATATTACACTTGTTATCCGACAAGAAAAATAGCAAAATTATGTTGAATAAAAGTGATAAATAATGGTTCAGAATTGAATGTAACTGGAAGGGATTTTCCCTCTCTCTCTCGCTCTCAGGTCAGTGTCCTGTGTCGTCTCGTCGGTGAGGGTCGGTCAGACAGAAAGGAGAGGGAGGTTCTGGGCGAAATTACAGACTACAACAAACGCTACTCAGGAACCCCTCGAAGGGTCAGTACCACCATAGACCATATATTACATTGTTCTGTCTCTATGAGTACCACACACAAATGTATTAAAACATGCTACAACCGCACTACAACCTAGTAACACACAAAACCTTCAGAAAATCTTTACCAATTAAACCATACAACACATTCTCAAGGGTCTTTCTGCAGGTATTCTTTCGCTCTCTAGACTAGAGCTTCATAGCCTTTGTTATACTGTAGATAGCTTGCTCTCTCTCACGTTTTATGAACATATCAGGTTCTGTGATTTAATTTTGACCTTGAATGTGGCTGCAGAAAAGATGGCAGTATTTACATGATAATAAAGGTGAGTTCCTTTCCCATCCCTCTGATAATGGTTTTGTAACTGGAATACTGCTTACGCAACCACCACATAAAGCCTGTATTGTACAAGGATAATGGAAGGATATCACACTAAAGTAGAATACAATTCTCTCTCACTCCTGTGGTTGATACTGTTGTGTACATCTCAATACTCTAAAGTGGCCACCTCTCCTCATTTTCTTTACTTCATCTGGACTGATCTAAAATAAGAAAACGTTACAAAACCTTTTGCTACATCATGCTCTACTCTAGTGAACACGAGCCAGATCTCTATCCCACCTGAAGCCAGGTGAAATGACCGTGACACCCTGTACTCACACCTGTGCCCCTGTCTTGTCTTCTGTCCCTTAGGTGACAGACTACTTGTGTGACACGCCCCTGTTCTTGCAGCTGCTAGCTCGCAGCCTGGGCGCTATGGGGGGGCTCGTGTGCCTCTTCTTTGTCAGAGTGGTGCTCTGCTGTCTTGGGGCCATGGTGTCCCTCTCCTCTGCCCCCCTGGACACTCCATCCTCCCTGTCTGGCCTCCTGGGGGTCCTGGATGACCTGGTGGTAGTCTTCCTGCTGCTCACCTGTGTTATCAACATCAACCAGCAAATGGCGCCAGAGAGTGGGAACTCCTCAGCACACACAGGGAGTAGGTCTGCTCAGTAACTCGCTGTAGCAGCAGAGATGATAACCTGCAGTGATTTAACCTTGGTTTCAACAGGAGATCTCAAGGTGAAGAAACTTTTTTTTGAGTGCGACCAGGCAAAATGTCAGCAGCGTCCGTCTGCTGGTTTTCATCCTGGTGTTAGCAGGTGTTGGACTCACTGTAGCACTAACATAGACAACCTTTAGGTTTACAGCTAATTACAGGTGAACAGCAGACAGTCTAACCAGGGGCCCAGTTTATGCGTTGATGAATGTATGCTGACGTAAGTGTCTCAACTGTCTCACACCTTGCCTTCTTTCTTTCCTTCATGAGTGACCAGTGATCTGGTGAGATGGTGAAAGCTACATGGTGGAACCTACACAACTAGTTTCTCCATACATGCGGTGTAGGCCTACCAGTGGAGGCTGGTGGGAGGAGCTATAGGACAGGCTCATTATAATGGCTGGAATGGAATTAATGGAACGGTATCTAACATAATTCCATTATAGCCATTACAACCAGCCTCCACTGAGTCCTACTCAACTCATTTGAGGGTGGGCACGTTTGATGGATTACGATGTAGCATTTTATGATGTTTTTTGTGTAGTGTTTATTTCTACTCCTACAGTATATACAGTACCTGTAGCCTTTATTTTGGAGACAGTTATGGTTATCACTGGCCTTCAGTGAGAGCTGGGGTCTGTTCAGGAGGGTGCAGATGAAATGTAGGCCTCTTGTGTTGCACCCTGCTCAACGCAACCCTGTTGTTTCTCAGTGACGCCAGTACTGTAAAATTAAACTGTAAATACTTAATTAATTTTAAATAAATAATTTTACCAAGGCATTGTTGAATACTTGCTTCTGATTGGCATTCTAGAGCGTGCATTATGTAAGGGATAATCAATGAGGGGCTATGCTTTCTATGGAAAATAATGAACACGTGGAAGGTGTGTTCCATGACACCACTAGCAGAGTGGAACTGACCTTCCATGGAGTTGCATTTCTGGAGAACGCAAGTTGATTATCCCTTTTATACCATGGCTATAAATTAACACATTTGTGTTCTTTGCTGGGAGAAATGTGTTTAACATCCACTGAAGTAGCTAGCTAGCAAGTTAACTAGATAGCTACAGTAGTTTCTGTGGTAACCGAACAAACAGACTTGCTAGTTTAGCTAACCAAACCATCAGTCCTAGCTTGCTATTATGAATTTTGAATTCAACATTACCAATACTGTTTTCAATTAGACTTTTGCTTTCAAAAGCAGTGTTGTGGAAATTCTTACACAGGGACACTCAAAGTAAATCTTAAATGAATCATTGTTTATTGTCAGCGTTCTGGAGAGGTTCCACCCAACTCAATGCACCATAGTACACATGTCGATCAGGGTCTCTAATGTGGCAGTCCTGTTAGTTCTCTTATATACTTACACAGAAAGTAATACTTGCATGATTTAGCTTGTTCATTATTTGCTTGCTGTCATTCATGTGACGGATTGCTATCCTTCATGTGACCGACCAATACTGGTTCATGCATGTGGCAGACCAATACCTCATGAGGCTTCTTCTCTCCAAGCTGAGACTTTGAAACTGAAGTCAGGATTTCTCCCAGGCATTCAATTAGTCACTTGCATGAACACAGAAATTGGTTATTAGAAAAGCACAAACAGAACATAGAAATTGATAATTTGAAAAGCACAAACATAAACATTTCCATCACAGCAGCTCAAACAAAACATGTACAAATTCACTATAGCCATTGAATTCTACAGTGAAAATATACTGTGCACTGTAGGGAAATAATGCACACAGAATGCCCTTCAAGCCAATCAGAAAGGACTATTCAACAATACCATGGTTTAATTAAGCAATAAGGTATGAGGGAGTGTGGTATTTGGCCAATATAGTACAGCTAAGGGCTGTTCTTAGGCAAGATGCCATGTTACCAACTGGTTACCAACGTAATTAGAGCAGGTAAAATAATATACTATGGCGGTCAGCCAATCAGCATTCAGGGCTTGAACCACCCAGTTTATAATTAAGTGATAATGCCAGAGAAGCATTGGAGGATATTTGGAGGATATAATGGCACGGGTGTTGTTAGGCCTGAGACGAAGTCGACGGTTGGTAAACCGTGCCAATATATGCTCCAAACACTAGCTTCGAGGGTATTATCACTTTTATACACTGGGTTACCAGCATGTTCAAATAATGATTGACATATTTTAATTAAAAACGTTATTTTGATTAATTTATTCATACTATTTCACCCTTCCACAAGATATAGTCCCAACAAGTCTAGGGTTGCTACCCAAGCCGGCTGGTCGTTCGTTCTATCGGTTCGGTTGCTAGAGACGCAACCCAGTCGTTAGTTCTCAATGTTCCATTGCCATACTGGCTGGCAACATTCTTATCCCTTGCTTGCTAGCTAGCCAACTATGGCCAACTTACATTCACACCAAAAAAGTGCAGCCAAAGTAACTGCATTTGCATTTGTTTAAGCTGTTTTCTAGAGACCTTGAATGTGGATACATCCATAACAATGAACTAATAATGTGCGATTTCGCCTCGCATAGAATATTTGCGCTCTCGCCAGGCCACTGTTCAGAATAGATAGCCAACTACACAGCTAACACAATCATTTCAAACTGAAGCTGAAATGAAAGCAAACGAGCTGCATTTCGTGTTTTTCTATTCTTTGTATATGTCCAAAGAAATTATGCAGATTCATAATTTCGACTGGTTGAGAAAATCTGCAAGCCTGTCTTTCTCGAGACGTTCATTACCATAGGACAGCTGGAGATTGAATTTTAATATTGAAACAATGTTTAAATGTTGGAGACAGACAGCAAGGTTATTACAAATCTCCGCTGTTGAAAACCAAATGCTAGTCTAAAATAAATGGGAGATAATGTCTAGATACTTTTTACAGTGTAGATCTAGTAAATAAATGGCCTGGCTGAACTGATTATCCAGTCAGATGCACAGGGTTAAAAAATAAACAAATAATTGAATGCCAATGTTAAATTGAAAGTATTGTTGAATTCGATTTTCACAGTGGTGTTAAGTACTTAAGTAAAAATATTTAAAGTACTACTTAAGTTGATTTTTTGGGTATCTGTACTTTACTATTTATATTTTACTTCACTACATTACTAAATAAAATAATGTACTTTTTACTCCATACATTTTCCCTGACACCCAAAAGTGTCCCAACACAGACTTATCATAGAACATCCCTGGTCATCTCTACCGCCTCTGATCTGGCAGGCTAACTTAACACAAATGCCTAGTTTGTAAATGATTTCCGAGTGTTGGAGTGTGCCCCTTGCAATCCATCAATGTAAAAAAAAAAAACGTTTTTTAAATTGTAAGGAATTTGAAATGGTTTATACTTTGACTTTTGATACTTAATATATTTTTAGCAATTCCATTTACTTTTGATACTAAAGTATACTCAAGTAGTATTTTACTAGGTGACTTACACTTTTACTTGAGTTATTTTCTATTAAGGTATCTTTACTTTTACTCAAGTATGACAATTAAGTACTTTTTCCACCACTGGATGTTCATAATGTCAAGCTAGGACTGATGGTTTGGTTACCACTGCAAGTATTGTAGCTATCTAGTAAACTTGTTAGCGTCTAAAGTGAATGTTAAATTATAGCCATGGTATAAAAAGGATAATCAACTCGGGGCTCTATGCGTTCTCTGGAAAATAATGCAACTCCGTGAAAGGTCAGAACACCTTTCAAGTAGCTTGTTATTTTCCATAGAATGCCCCCACGTTGATTATCCCTTACTTAACATTGTGAATACTTGTAAAACACTTATAATTCTATAAATGTTGTATGTATTGTTCCGAAAGTTTGTTCCTTGACCTTGAGTGTCAATTATTGCATCTCCACATGTTGAAATGTATTTATTTAGTTCTCAATTTGATTTTTTTTTCTTCCATAAACCATTTGTCAATTGGTCAGTAAATTACACAATAACTAATCTTCCAATATAATTGAACAGTACCAGTGATAGACAGCGGACCAATCAAACTCTGTGTTAGTAGTAGCGTGAACATTGGAACGTTAAAGACAGCTCAAGTGATCTCCCGGGCTACGCATGTTTACCAACGCTGCTGCCTGGTGTAGTCATCAACAGTGAGAGTTAGCTAGACAATACAGCTCTCTCACACTGGAGTCCAACTTCAGCTTGGATGTCTTTTTCACTTCTGAAATGGTAAGAAACATTCATATTACTACCCCGCCCCACACTACAGTAGAATAATAGTGAAGACATCAAAACGCTTAAATAACAGAAATTGAACAAATCAAAATATATTTTAGATTTTAGATTATTCAAAGCAGCCACCCTTGGCCTTGATGACAGCTTTGCACACTCTTGGTATTCTCTCAACCAGCTTCACCTGGAATGCATTTCCAAAAGTCTTAAGCTTTCCCACATATGCTGAGCACTTGTTGGCTACTTTTCCTTCACTCTGCAGTAGAACTCATCCCAAAACATCTCAATTGGGTTGAGGTCGGGTGAATGTGGAGGCCAGGTCATCTGATGCAGCACTCCACACAGTCTGGAGGTGTGTTGGGTCATTGTCCTGTTGAAAAACAAATGATAGTCCCACTAAGTGCAAACCAGATGGGATGGCGTACCACAGCAGAATGCTGTGGTAGCCATGCTGGTTAAGTGTGCCTTGAATTCTAAATAAATCACTGAGTGTCACCAGCAAAGCACCCCCACCTCCTCATCCATGCTTCACGGTGGGAATCACACATGCAGAGATCATCCGTTCACCTACTCTGTGTCTCACAAAGACACTGCAGTTGGATCCAAACATTTCAAATTTGGACTCATCAGACCAAAGGACAGATTTCCACCGGTCTAATGTCCATTGCTCATGTTTCTTGGCCCAAGCAAGTCTCTTCTTCTTATTGGTGTCCTTTAGTAGTGGTTTCTTTGCAGGAATTCGACCATGAAGGCCTGATTCACAGTCTCCTCTGAACAGTTGATGTTGAGATGTGTCTGTTAATTGAACTCTGTGAAGCATTTATTTGGGCTGCAATCTGAGGTGCAGTTAACTTTAAGGAACTTATCCTCTGCAGCAGAGGTAACTCTGGGTCTTCCTTTCCTGTGGCGGTCCTCATGAGAGCCAGTTTCATCATAGCGCTTGATGGTTTTTGCGACTGCACTTCAAGAAACTTTCAAAGTTCTTGACATTTTCCGCAATGACTGACCATATCTTAAAGTAATGATGGAACTCTCATTTCTCTCTGCTTATTTTAGCTCTTCTTGCCCGAATATGGATTAGGTCTTTTACAAAATAGGGCTGTCTTCTGTATACCACCCCTACCTTGTCACAACACAGCTGATTGGCTCATACGCATTGAGGAACGAAATTCCTCAAATTAACTTTGAACAATGTACACCTGTTAATTGAAATGCATTCCAGGTGACTACCTCATGAAGCTGGTTGAGAGAATGCCAAGAGTGTGCACAGCTGTCATCAAGGCAAAGGGTGGCTACCTTGAACAATTTCAAAATATATTTGTTTAACGCTTTTTTGGTTACTACATGATTCCATATGTTTTATTTTATAGTTTTGATAACCAATATTATTCTACAATGTAGAAATTAGTAAAATAAAGAAACACCTTGGAATGAGTAGGTATATCCAAAAAATGTGATTGGTACTGAATCTTAAAATATATAAAAGTTCCACCATGGGCTCTATGGCATTAGAAGTATCCCAAAAACCCACAACCAATACATTTTCACCTGCGACATTCAGTGATGTAAATAAGATGACATAACCTTGAAATGGATGGGTTGTGAGCTTTCTAAATGCCCAAATCAGAACCTTTAATTGTGATCTTGAAAATGTTATTCTCTCCTTCGCTTTGGAAAATGAGAAAGATGACCATGAATATGTTGAATTAATACAGATTGGTGCCCTATAACTGTAACAGATGTTTCATTTAACATTTTTTATTTACATTAAACACAGACCTAACATAGCGGCCAGTAGGAAGTGCCTGAAAAGGTTTAATGGAAACATTCGCACACCAGACGTGCCGTCTTAAGATATATTTAATAAATTAAAACAAAGTACAAAAAAGAAACAATGTACATTTTATCCCCCCCTTCCCTCACCCACTCCTCCTCTCTCAGTGACAAACATATTCCCAGACTGTGCCCCTAGGCACTGGACGAAGTCAACCCTAGACACTGATCTAAAGTCAGTCTTGCATCTTCAGTCAGTAATGGTTAAGAGGATCCATGATCTGTGTCTAAGGCCAACTTCTACCCAGAGAATCTTCTCAGTGTCACACTCACAGTATTTCATAATCTCCCACCCCCTTACCACAAAACACACACATGCTACATGTCTGCAGGCACCTAGAGTGACAGAAAGAGGGAATGGACCCAGTTGACGTAATAAGGAACCAGGAAATACACGTGAGCCGGCTGCACCAATCGTTTCATTCGTCCTAAATGGTACCCTATTCTCTGATCTCCATCTATTCTCAAAGTAGTGCACGTTGGTTTCATTTCAGACACAGTCTCAATTCCATTCACTGAGAGGAGTCCATTTCATCTGGCGCCCAGTGCAAATATACTTCCTGAATAATCTTTCTAACATCAGTGACTACCCCCCATCCCCCCTGGTTTCAGTCTAGGCAGGCAACCGGTTGGTTGATAAGACACTGGTTGACAGGCACCGGTTAAGAGCAGTATGGTGTGCAGTTTGTTCTACTGGTTTATAGATCATATGGATGAGTTCATCTAGTCGTTGGTTAGGACTGGTCAGTCATTCCAGGCCATGTGGAGGTTAGTGGACTGTTGTATTATTTTGGTCTGTGTGGCAAGCGGAGAACATTGAAGTGGAGTACTCAGGACATGTGCTGTATGTATGGGAGGACTAAGTGTCAAATGGGAGGGTGGGGTCCGTTTCTAAAGGGGGCGGGGCCATGGGGGGTGTTTGGTATGTGAAAGTGATGTCGGTCAGATATAAGTGCACTCAATAAGTGGGGAGGCAGACATTTGCACACTCGCGCAAAAACATGCGCCCATACACACACGCACGGAAATGTTCAGTAATATGACTGTTAATACGCACAACATGATTAATAGATTTGCACGATTACAGTGACTGTAGTCCACAGCTAGGACAACATACCCATCTCCTACACACCCCCATCTATCCCCTCCCAACATTCATCATCTCTCCTACCTCTATCACTCTCTCCTGGACAAAATACATTCTAGATTCATGAGGAAACCACAGTTTTGTGACCGTGTGTGGATGACTGGGTGTGTGTGTGTGTGTGTGACTGTGTGCGTGTGTGTATGGCAGGTGCAGGAGAGCAGAGTCTATAATCTTCTACTTTAGTCTCCTTAGTGGTTCAATCTATCACCTCATAATTTCCCCATCAAGGCAACTATCAAATACACAAAATAAAAGACTAGTTCACATGACGTTCCACGATAACTTTGGCAAACGTAAGAGCATGGGAGTGCGCGAGTCAGTGTTGTACGATATACATTATGCTGAAAATATGTGTCTATCCACAGAATGCTGTCCTGTCATTGGTCCCTCTCTCTTCCTGTTTAGCAGCAGCAGGACTGGCTGTGTTTCATTACATAGGTGTTTATGTGTGTGTATATATATATATATGTTTAGATATATATTTATTTTGGTTTTCTTTCCAAAGATACAAAGGACAACTAGCTAGCTACGTACGGTAGGTACAGTACCACTATCGTCTCAGATGCTAAACAACCAGGAAAGAGCAGAGAAACAGCCTTGGAGCCATGGAAGATCGTAACCAAAAGTCAAAGCGAGACAAACAGAGGGCATGCTTGTAGTTGAAGTCACAGAAATGAGGGGGTGGGGGGTTGAGCAACCTTCCTCAGACCACTGTGGGGTGTGACATAGCTCCATCAATGGCAGACCTTATGGGGAGGTGTTTTCTGTTCTAGAGGGAGGGTCTTGTTTCTATCGTCCAATGGAAACTCCAGTTTTGAGGGGTTTATGGGTACTGTAGTAATGTGGCGTCCGGCCTGGGGGTCGTGGCAAGGTCAGGGGTCAGAGGCAGTATTCAGCAGCATACTCGGTCCCGTGAAGACCTCTGCAGACTAGTGTAAACTCCTTCACTATGTCCTTCACCCTCCGCTTATTCACTCGCTCTCTAGAGTAGAGAGAAAAGGGAGGAGATAGAAAGGGAGGAGGGAGCGAGAGAGTCAGACAGAGAGACAGAAAACAAATGTGTGTGTATGTCCGTCTGTCTATACTTGTGTGTGCGTGCATGTAGTACCTGAGTATCTGTTGGGTGAAGGTGTCTTTCTGTTCTGTGGTGACCCTAGTAGAGGGGAAGCCTTGTGCCTGCAGCGCCTCTTTCAGCCACACGGTGAGCAAAGGGAAACAGTGCTTATTGAGACTGAACAGCACTTCAGCAAACTGTTCCATCAGACTACGAGATGAACCTCCACCGATTGCCTGGGTGGGCGAGAGAGAGAGAGAGCGCGAGAGAGAGAGCGAGAGAGAGAGCGCGAGAGAGAGAGCGAGAGAGAGAGGAAAGAGAGAGGGGGCAAAGACCAGTCAGTAGGTGATATGTTTCAGTATACAGTAGGACAGGTAAAAGACATTAGCGAGGATGTGAGTATGTAGGTTTACCTCTAGTACGGCCTGCAGCAGTAGTTTTCCGTTCTCCTGCACCACTCTGGCCACTGGGGGCACATCTGAGCAGCGTGGCAACAACTCCGTCTATGGCACACACAGGGACTATCAGAACAAACCACAACACTAACATCACATCTCAACAAGATTCACCTGTTAACCAAAAATGTGTGTGTGTGTACTAGGGATGTGACGTGTAAACGATTACATTTTTAAATTAATTTTAAATGTAAAAAAAATCAGTTATCACAAAACTACCATTAACAGGTCACAATCATCATCATCATCATTAAGGCAAAAATAAAAATAAAACAAATAACTAACGCAACAATGATGTAAGTAGGTGATACACTGAACAAAAATATAAAAACGCAACATCTAAAGTGTTGGTCCCGTATTTCATGAGCTGAAATAAAAGATCCCAGAAATATTCCATACGCACAGAAAGCTTATTTCTCCTGTGCAGCTTCGTCACATAATACAATGCCACAGATGTCTCAAGATGCGGGAGCGTGAGATTGGCTTGCTGACTGCAGGAATGGCCATTTGGCAGTACGTCCAATCGGCCTCACAAACGCAGACCAAGTGTAACCAGGCCAGCACCTCAACATCAGGCTTCTTCACTTGCAGGATCATCTGAGACCAGCCACCTGGACGGCTGATGAAACTCAGGAGTATTTCTGTCTGTAATAAAGCCTTTTTCTGGGGAAGAACTCATTCTCATGGGGCGGCAGCGTAGCCTAGTGGTTAGAGTGTTGGACTAGTAACCGAAAGGTTTCAAGATCAAATCCCCGAGCTGACAAGGTACAAATCTGTCGTTCTGCCCCTGAACAAGGCAGTTAACCCACTGTTCCTAGGCCGTCATTGAGAATTTGTTCTTAACTTGCCTAGTTAAATAAAGGTAATAAAAAATAAAAAATCTGATTGGCTGGGCCTGGCTGCACCTTTGCCCAGTCATGTAAAATCCATAGATTAGGGCCTAATGAATTCATTTCAATTGACTTATATGAACTGTAATTCAGTAGAATTGTTTATATTTTTGTTTCATATATTTGCCAAAGCGCGCCACACGTCATCGTTGTTAACAGTTAGAAAAATGGCGTAAACAACGAAGTCCTCTATGGCAATACTTTGAGAAGTTAAATGAGAAGCTAACGAAATACAAACTTTGCGAGGTGGAATTGAGCTACAGTGGCAGTACAGGTGCAATTCTGAAAAGAGGCAACGTGAGACCCAACCCATTGCTGGGCAGCAGTGCAATAAGAGAAGGAGTGAGAAAATCACAGAGCTGATTATAGAAATGATTGCAGTTGATATGCAGCCATTGTCAATTGGCTTATCTAGAACCAGACCACAAGATGCCATGTGAAAAAAACATGACGGCCCTGATGGCCGTACATGAACAAGCCGTTATAGATCACTGCGACGAGCTTTCACATTGATGAAAAGTGGGACATGAAGTACATACTGACAACTAAGGACATGGAGGAGAGGCACACAACAGAGAACCTAAAATGGCATTAATACCATCGTTGCTGAGTGGGTGGGGGACAGCAGTAAGGTGAGCGCCATCTGCTGGGTTCCCATAGTTACCACATCCACAAAGTCAAAATTGGATATATTGTAAAAATGTATGAAAACAAAAATGATCTTATAGTCTTCATTTAAGGTTAAGCATAATGTTAGCAGTGTGGTTATGGTTTAGGTTAGGTTTAAAAATCACATTTTAAGAAGATAAATTGCAGAAATAGGCAAGCTTTAGGACTTTGTGGCTGTGGTAACTAGTGACGACAGGTAGGTAGCCAGGTTTGTGGTAGGTTGAACTGCACTGCCCCCTAGTGGTCAAACGCAGAACCATATCTGGATTCTAATTTCAGCTTATTTTATGAAAAAATAATATATTTAAACGCTAAAGAAAATAGCATTTTAAACGTTAAGAATATTTGTAAATTTTTCACATCCCTAGTGTGTACACTCACAAAGAACAAGCAGGTAGACTTGACTGTTGGAGCCTCAGGGAATTTCAGTGACAGTAGTCCTACAGAGGAGAGAGAGAGGGGAGGGTATTAGAAACATCCAAATACACATTTCTATTTAAAAACGAACAGTTTTGCTCTTCAGATGTTTCCAGTACAATCTCTGTGGATCTCAGAGGCACAAACGATTGACAAAGTGTGTGTGTGTGTTAAGAGAAACGCAGCAACACATACAATGAGCAGCATGTGTGTGCGGGAGCAAAGCAACACACACTTACCACAATGGAACACAGCTTTCACGTCAAGAGTCTCAGACAAGAAGAGATCTGGCTTCCGTTTGAGGGCCTACAGTAGGAGGCAGACAGAGGCATGACACAGGGCAGGAGTCTATTCCCCTACTCAAGGGGTACACCCCAACTCCTACCTCCCACCCCGGAAAATACTGAACCCCCCCACTCTCCTAGCCTCGTAGACAGAACTGTGTCTGCATTAGATAACTCCTTTGTCATTGTCATGTCCAACTGTTTGCCCACAAGGTCAGGAAAATAATTCTGGGACATAGATATGACAACAAAAGCCAAATTCTGATTGTCCCCCTTCTCCCTGAAGTGTGATCTCGTTCACTCCCCCTTTGGGATTTAACAGTATTGGATTGGTATAGACAAAGTGTTTCTTACACCAATCCCAATGCTTTTAAATTCTTGAGGAGGAGTGAATGAGAACTGGGCTAAAGGACTCATCTACAGCAGATAAACAGTGGAGGCTACCAGGCTAGACTAACTCACTCCCTCTCTCTACGATAAACTATCACTCATACAGTACACAACTCTGCTCCAATGAAAACTCAGCAAGCAAACTGGAGGAAATCAAACAAAAATTATTTAAAACTTAAGTCAAACTAAAGGCAATGATGGTTCTGTAGCTGCTGTTTGTATCAATTTCATTCTGATACAATTTTTTCTCCCTTTTTTTGGCCTGGTTGGATTGAATATGCAACATAAGTAAGGTACATGAACGGATAAATACAACTGATACTGTAATGAACTCATTCAGGATGGAGGAAAAGAGAGGGAGCGAGGGAAGAGGAGAGGAGAGATGGAGATCAGCTCTATCCAAAGATAGAAATTAAAGGAAGAATGTAGAAGGAAGACAAAAACAAACAAAAAACAGAGGGCACCCAATTCGCCTGAATTTATTAATTAATGGCATATTAATTAATTGTGGCTTTGATTGGCTATGGGTTGGAATGACATCCAAAAAGGGGCGTGGCTAGGGGATTCTAACCAGTGAGGTCACAGGGAACTACATCCCAGGGTCATGTTCAGAAGACAACCGAACATGAACATGCTTATTATTGGACACATTCTGGTAGTCCCTCCTCGTTACAAAGCATTTTGTCATGTTTTGTGCCTACTGGACAAGACCTTGGTGAACGCTGACCCTTACTCCCTCATCAGAATGGTTAGAGCCCTGAGTATTGAAGGAGACAGAGTCCGTCCTTCAATACCACCACCTACTGTCTATTCTCTGCCATGCCATTATGATGGGTCGCCCTCAGACCCTTTAACAAAGAACAAAGAGAAAGATAGAGCTTGAGAGAGTGTGTGTGAGCGAGAGAGAGAGAGAGAGAGAACGAGAGAGAAACCCAAAGTGAATGAAATAAGAAACCAAAAACACACCTGAGCTTGGAGTTGCATAAATGAATCAACAATATCAGGATGATCCCTGGGTCCTAAAATATAATAAAGATGAAACTTAACAAATCATAAAGAATAAAGAGAATAATAATATACAAACAGCAACTCAACCGATTCAACAGTCATGTGGAAAGAAAAGAGAACCAAAAATATCTCATTGAAATAATTGTCACACGTGAGTAAAGAACAAACAAAGGGGGAGAGAGAGGGAGGGGCATGTGAAGCTTTGGAAGAGTCTTGGGAGAAACAGTGAGCGGTTGAACGAACAGAAAACAGGCAGAGAAAGAGGAGACATGGGTTCCATTTGGAGATATAAAAAAAAGGAAAGAATAACGAGAGAAAAATAAACCTAAAAATAACAAAAGTGGCTTTGGAGTGGGGAACCCAGGAGGCAACTGTTACTGTAACGCTTCAGAGAAAAGGGGCGTCAAGTCCCAAATCAATCCCCCGCCCCTTGGACTAACCACCCAAAGCCCTAGGCATCTCCCCTAGACACTAGGGGCTTGCTAATAGCTCCACCGTGTAATACGATAGGCAAGATCAGTTTTTTCTGTGTGGCTTACAACCACCATGTGCCTAGGGGATAGTACCCCTGACCATTAACCACCCCCCAAAAAGGTGAACACTTAGGAGGCAACCCTTCCCTTCGCTGTTCCTAGACTCCAAACAAGACCCCATCCCTCAACTCCCCATACACGCCCCCACCTTACAGGCTTATTCAGTGGGGTGCAACCCAGATAGAAATGCAACGAATAGAGCCCACACAAGTCCCCGTTCTGTAAAAGATGGATGTCTCTTCTACACAATACATTTCTATATGAACGTTGTTCTGCAACCACATTCTCTTATGTTTTGTAACATTGCACCATATTGTATAAAATACTGGCCACAGAGCAACATTGAAGGACACTTGCTCAGAAAGAAAGTAAAAATTTAAAAAAAAGGAGAGCCAGCCATTATCAATCAAACACAGACAAAGCAGAAGAAGAGGGAGAAGGGTATGAGAGGAGAACTGAAAGGGGAGAAGAGGCAGACAGTATTCAGGTAAGACCCACTGGATATTATCAGCTTCAAAAACAAAACGTTCTTGTGTAATTCTCCATAGCAGCACAGGAGGACAGAGGATGCATTTCAACAGTCTAACGTGGCTTCCTCTCCTTATCTCATCCCCTTCATCTGCCCTCATCTAAAAACACAGGGCAGGTGAAAGCAATATGAGAAGACAAGGACTTCAGACTATTGAGATGCAGCCATCCTGGTTTCCACTTGTGCTATGCAGGTATTAGTTGACACACACACTTAAAGCATTTCTCATGGAAGCCATGTTCATTCTCCATGTTCCTTGTTCTCCTGTGAAAGCAGGAGTGTGTGCAAGTTTGTCTGTCAATCAAAATCACCCAAAACAAAAGCAGGCAGAGATTACCCCCCTCCCCCTCCCCTGCAGGACCCCCTACCTTGCTGGAAGATGGAGAGTGTTACTGAGGTGACCAGCTCAAATAGAGCCTTGATGGGAGGGAAGTGCTCCGTCTCTCTGGCAAATATATGGACCATCTGTCAAACACAACCACAGACGGTTTCACATCGGTGCGCCTCTGAATGTATGCATGCGAGTGTGTATGGTGTATGCGAGTGTTCTCAAGCGTGTGTGTATGTACCTGTCGTGTGAGGTCCAGTGCTGAGGCCTGTGGTATGGTACTGTACATCTGTCCTAGCATCTCACTGAGCTGAGACACCATGGGGGCAAAGTCATGGAGGAGAGTCTTCACCGACTTCTCAAAGATAGCACACACGGCCTGGGAGGAAGGCGGGAGAGAGATGGGAGGGCAGGGAGCGGAGAGTGAAATGAGAGTTTCATTTCAGCTGGTTCAGGCTGGATTTTTTTATGTTTCATGAACGTGCAGATCATTTATTGAAACTGTTGAGTCAACGCATCACTTTTTTTGTTGTGTGTGTGTGTTCGTCTCACCTCCACCACCTGAGAGTCGTTGAGCCACTTGCTGAGGACCGTCTGAATGAGAGCAAAGACCTGCTGTAGGACCACCACCACCTAGAACACACAGGTTAGTTTGACAACACTAGCTAAATGAGGAACAAATGATGAAAACTGGATGAACGTTCCCCGGTAAAAGAGGTTGCGTGTGGCTGAGTGCTGATGATGATGAAGGTGCATCTCACCGGGTTAGGCCCTGGTGGGGGCGGGGCAGTTTTGACAGGGGGAGCAGTGCTCTCTGCTGATTCGTCCTCCTGTTTGCTAATGTCCAGCGTAGTGAAGAGATTGGACAGCAAACCTAGAATGTGGATTATCGCTAGTTTATTGGACGGGTTGGGCTGGAGAGAGGGAAAGAGGGAGCGAGAGAGTAAGTCAATAGCTTTCCGAAAAAAGGCTGAAACAAGATTTGCCATCAATCATTTTCTCTGTTGGTTTTTGTGGACGAGTTAAAGAGTGAAGCAAAAAGACAGTGAAAGACCATGAAGGGAGGGATGAAGTAAAAAGGACAGAAGGGAAAGAGGGATCAGTGAAAGACAGACGTTTGGGTGCGTCAGTCAGTTGATGGCTTCATTTTTCTGCAGATTTCACACACACACACACACACTCTCTCTCTCTCTCTCTAGGGTGACAACACTAATTAAAGCTTCATTAGCAACCATTTAATCACCGCTCGGTATCCATGACAACGGAGCTGTGGAGTACAAGGGAGGAGTCATGTGGCTGGGCTGACGACCCTTCTCTTAACGAGCAACGGGTCATGTTGCAACTGAACACACGCTCATTTGAGATGGGTATGTTCAACTTGGATTTATGCCTTAATCATTCAGAGACGTCAATGGGTGAACATTTTCATGACGAGCACAGTATTTAAGTCAGAATACCACCCTAAATGCATAAAAACAGACATTGCTTGTAGCTAATTACATAGTGGAGGTGCAGTTTCATCTCTTGCCTTAGGGTGCCAGTGTTTGTTAGGCTGTACAGACAACCTAATTCCATAGTCTGATGTTATGGCTATACATCAGACAGAGTGAGCAAGAAGTAGAGAGGAGAAAGTGAGCACAAGAGATGAAACTCTTCATTTGAACTGACATCTGTGTTCACCCAGACACTCAGGTCTCTGCTGACTCCAGAACAGTAGATCAGGGGAGAAATACTAATTCAACACTGATAATGTCACATCCCTATTTGTAGTTAATGTCAGCTTCTTTTTTGAGAAAATGTCAAATCCTTCTTTTTTAGCTCTGATAAAGCTTGGATTCATTAGACCTGACATTTAATAAAGAATGTGGTGTGTGTGAGTTACGGCCCTGTGATTCAGTAACCAATGGTGTGGTGATGAAGCCAATCTGGTCCCACAGAGAAATGTTCAACTGCAGTGGAGTCACACAGACACAACGCCTGTTCATATGGACACAGTCCAACAGTGAGAGGGGGAAGAAACAAAAGAAAGAGTGTGTGTGTGTGTGTCTGTGTGCGCAGCGTGTGTGTTAGTGTGTAGTGCATCCATGCAGACACACAGTCTGTTCATATGGCCGCAGTCCAACAGAGACAGGAAAATATGTCACTGTAATAACACTGTTACCACAGTGTGTGTGTGTGTGTGTGTACCGTCTCATCAGCTAGTTTCTCAAGTTGTTGGATGTAGGGAGTGATGAGAGAGTGCAGGTTCCTCAGTATCTCCTCCACATGCAGAGCAGACAGCAGGAAGCCTAAGGCCTGCATCAGCCACATACACTGACTGGTCTGGAGAGGGAGAGGAAGGGAAGAGGAGGGAGGGAGAAAGAGAGGGAGAGGAGCAGGAGGAGGAAGGGAGGGGAGCAGGAAGAAGAGCGAGAGGAAGAGGAGAGAACATTGTTACACATTTCCAGGACTTTTGAAAGGTTGACTCCTTGTGTCAACTCCTCACAAGCATTCCGCTACACTTGCAATAACATCTGCTAACCATGTGTACGTGACCAATAAAATGTGATTTGATAAGTGGTCTTTTGCTAGTTACCATCCAGTCTTGTCACCAGTTCTTACCTTGTTTTCATGACTGAATGGACTGACTGATTCTATGGTCTGATGTGCTCCCTGTGGTTCATTTGAATGTATTGAATATGCTCATTGTTGCATGTGCCAAATGCACAGGCAATAAAGTTTTTGAAAGTTTGACTCTGTCCCTGAATTTCACTATAAATGATTCTCCAGGATGTTGTATACAGTAGAGTGGGTCCAGTCGGGACATTGGGGTTATGGCTTGCATCTCCAGACAGGACTGGGACTGACCTTGTGAATCTGTTTGCTCAGCACCTCCTGTGAAGAGAGAGGATAGCAGAAGCAGAAGAATAAAATATTGACTTAAATGTAATAATTTTATTCAGAAAACACTAATTTAGACATAAAACATATACGGTACACACACACACACAGACGTACACGTGATACAGCCACTATGTTGGAGGCATAGGGTGGCAGGTCGTATTTGCACTCTCGGCAGATCTTCTTGAGTGTGGAGACCGAGGAGATGGAGAGGTCTGGGTTCCCCAAGGCCTGGAGTACCAGAGGTAAAACACTACTCAACATCACCGGGTGGTCCGCCAACCACTCTGCTAGAGCTCCTACAGGCAGGAGGGAGAAGAACACAGTGGATGAAAAGAGACTGAACACTTTATGCTACATGAGACAGGTGCTTTTCCTGTTCTCCTGTCCAATTAGTTTCTCTTCTTTTCCCGCTTATTATTTACCTGGAAGAACACACAACAAAATGACAGGTATCACTGTATTAATACCTATCGTGAGCACGTATGAGCGTATCAGTACCTACCGATAGTGAACATGACGGTGTCGGCCAGTTGGACGTTGTTGATGTTGATTCTGAGGAGGAGTCCGATCAGGCCTGGGATGACATCAGAGTAGTTGACATCTATCGTCTCCGCTATAGACTGGAACCCATACAGCAACGCTTCTGTATGCTGGAGGAGACAATAAAAGGCTTCAGACAGTGTGTTCAGTGTGTGTGTGTGTTTGTTGAATGTGTGTGTACCGTACCTGCCATGACGAGGTTTGTTCTGTGTTGGTCAGTATTCGTCCTAGTTTCTCATACAGGTTACTGAGCAGCTCAGCTCCTAGCATCTCATACACATACATCAGAGTGTCTGAGATATCCACCCTGGAACACACAAATGTGTTAAGTCTTAGAATACAGAAGTGTAATGCATACCACCAACAGAAAGCAAGGTTTTGTTATAGAGGTGGAACAATCAATGCTATGGGGGAGGGTGGAGAAAGTGGTGTGTCACAAGGTTCAGTTTTGGGTCCGCTGCTGTTGTCTACTGCCGTAAATGTAGTACACAAAAAAATCTTGTGTTTACACCTCAAATCAAGTGAAATAGAAGGCGCCATTTAACTGTGCAGGGACTAACAGCAGGGCATCACTTTATAATGTGCTGTTTGTAATGTGCTTCTGAACATCTGATGATCTGTGACTCAAACATTATCATCCAAAATGTGTGCCCTCAGCTGCTACTTCACTTACAGGCTGTTACAATCACAAACACACCCAGCAATAGACCTGTCGGCATACTGAATTTCACTTGCTCGCTCACCCACACAACCCCATCCACACTCTTGTACCTGTAGATCCTGAACTGTTCCTTCTCATCCGAGGACCATGATGCGTACTCCTGGTCAGAGGGGAACTGGGCTTTATGCAACAGAACATCCACCAGCTGGAAATACACTGGTCTATAAACCTGCAGATACACCGCCTGTCTCTCAAGGTCAAACGACATGATGTCATCCTGTAGAGAGAGCGAGAGTGTGTACTGTTAAGTGCTGTTATTCTGAACAGGGTAGTTGGGTTTAGGGTGTAAAGTTAAGTGTCCTGGGTTACAGTGTTAATGGGTGTAGAGTGCATACCTGTAGTGTGTACCAGAAGGTGAGTGTGAGGGAGCTGGTCGTCTCGTTGACTGGGTAGTGTCCTGGTATCCCAGTGCAGAACATGATCATGTTGACCAATGCGAGAAAGCCCTGCCAATGCTCTACCTGCTCCAACAGAGCCCTGGGGGGGTTGAGATCAAGAGATGGAAAAGGAGAGAGAAGAGAAAAGCGAGAGAGTGAGAGAAACGGACACAGAGCCAGGAAAACTAGGTCAGTGCGCAGGAAGAGTGAGGTGAGGTGGGACAGGCAGGGCTGTTTCTCTAGATAGAGTGTGACAGTTGAAGGGTTCAGACTGGAGCCATTGACATACACAGGGAGACATGACGCCTCCGGAGACAGAAACACACAATAACAAACAGCTTGTTTACCAGGGTGGGCCTGAGCTTGAAACTGAACACGTCATCTGATCTGATTATTTGTTGATTGGTTTGTGAGAATGAACCCAGAAGCATCAATGTCGTCTCCAAGCAGTGTGAGGAGGGGAAGTGAAAGGATTGATTGATATGGGGACAGCGCACGCACCTGGAGTGGTTTTCACCCATCGCGATAGCGATGCGACAGATTCCGTGTGACGTCTCCATGTCTCCGTTCTGGATTGCCTCTCTTAGTTGTTCCTGCAGGGACAAGACCTGGGGCACCAGCTTCAGTAGCGTGTTCACATATCTACACACACACAGGGAGACAAAGAGATGGGTTAGTTCACATACCAGGGGAAAAATCTCTACTCAAACCCACCTGCGCGCACACACAGAAATCTTTCACTTTTTACCAGCTTCATCACTCGGTTTCTTTGTTTCATTTCTCCAGTTCTCTTGAAGGTTTAAATTACTCTGGTCTGCTCTTCCTGCCATCTCAGTCCTTTCTAATAAATCTATTGTTTTTTTCCCCGGAAGCACCAACACACCATCTCTCGTTTAGATAATGTTTTTATTTGACCCTCTAAGAGGGAAATAGAGATTGGCTGGAGGTCGGACACAATGTGAACAGGATACAGAAGCAACACTCCTACGCATGTACAAACACACCTGACCTCCTGTTCTGCTATTCTGATTAAGCTCAAACTGCCATCTTACCCTACAATTGACACTGTATGATGAAGGTGTGTGTGTGTGTTTACAGATCCGGACAACCTTCCAGTATCATTGGTTCTGGCTTCTGAATAATTACAGTGCCTTCATAAAGTATTCACACCCCTTGACTATTTCCATAGATTTTGTGTCACTGATCTACACACACTACCCCATAATGTCAAAGTAGAATTTTGTTGGTAAAACATTTAAATTAATTAAACATTAAAAGCTGAAATGTCTGTAGTCAATGAGGATTCAACCCTTTTGTTATGGAAAGCCTAAATAAGTTCAGGAGTAAAAATGTGCATAGTGAGTTGCATGAACTCATTCAGTGTTCAATAATAGTGGTAAACATGATTTATGAATGACTACCCAATCTCTGTACCCCCACACATACAATTATCTGTACGGTCCCTCAGTCAGGGAGTGAATTTCAAGCACAGATCTAACCACAAAGACCAGAGAGGTTTTCAATGCCTCGCAAAGGGCACCGATTGGTAGATGAGTAAAAAAAAAAGAAAAGAAAAAAGACACTGAAAATTCCTTTGAGCATAGTGAAGTTATTCATTACACTTTGGATGTTGTATCAATACACCCAGTCACTACAACGATAAAGGCGTCCTTCCTAACTCAGTTGCTGGAGACGAACGAACCTGCTCAGGGATTTCACCTTGTCACGATACCAAAACTATAAAAACGATACCAGGCCAAGTATCACGATACCGAGTAGTATCGAGATACCACAGTGGGAAAATAATCAATGGACCAGCATCCTGTTCGCCCCATCCCCCGGACGCTTGTTCACATTTTCTAAACGTTCTCCCAAAACCTGTCATTGAAATTCACACTTCTACTCAATAAAACACATTGAATTTAACTTCACACCTGTTCAGTGTTTGATAGAATACTGCAAAGTACAGATGATTAGCCCATATTTGCAAAGGCCTACCTGTGACTTGACTGGAGGAATGGGAGGAAGTAATACACATCAGAGGAGGCTGCTGAGGGGAAAACGGCTCATAATAATGGCTGGAACGGCGCAAATGGAATTGCATCAAACACATAGAACCCAAGTGTTTGATAATATTCCAATCTTCTGCTCCAGCCATTACCATGTGCCTGTCCTCCCCAAATAGGGTGGCACCAACCTCATGTGATATACATGCATAATGACCTGCATGTCAGGACTACAGAAAAAGGAGGACCGAGCACACCCCCAATCTCATCGACGGGGCTGTAGTGGAGCAGGTTGAGAGCTTCAAGGTAGGTAGTGCGTACGGCCCAGTACATCACTGGTGCCAAGCTTCCTAACATCCAGGACCTCTATACCAGGCGGTGTCAGAGGAAGGCCTAAAAAAATGCCAAGGACTCCAGCCACCCTAGTCATAGACTGTTCTCTCTGCTACCGCACGGCAAGCAGTACCGGAGCGTCAAGTCTAGGTCCAAGAGGCTTCACAACAGCTTCTACCCCCAAGCCATAAGACTCCTAAACATCTAATCAAATGGCTATTCCCCCCCCCCCCCATGTATATAGTCTCGCTATTGTTTTTTACTGATGCTCTTTAATTACTTGTTACTTTCATTTATTACATTTTTTAAAACAGCATTGTTGGTTAGGGGCTTGTAAGTAAGTATTTCACTGTACTACACCTGTTGTATTCGGCGCATGTGACTAATAAAATTTGATTTCAAATACAGCAGTTATGTTATTTTGGACCACCAGGTCATCGGTTTTGAGTATATACTATTTCATAATGACAAGTTTGACGTCGGACGACAATTGAATGTTCACGAAGTCACTGCGCCAACTATCGACAGACATGTCAATAGGCGAAGTTTCAACCAGCCTTAACTCATGGGTACACTCGCAATGGCTGCCTGGCATTGTGCCAAAATCACATCCATGGTAATATAGAATGTTCATTCAAATGATGTTAACTGATGTGGCGAATGCAATGGAATGTAGAGTCGTGGCCAAAAGTTGAGAATGACACAAATATTAATTCTCAAAGTCTGCTGCCTCAGTTTGTATGATGGCAATTTGCATATACTCCAGAATGTTATGAAGAGTGATCAGATGAATTGCAATTAATTGCAAAGTCCCTCTTTGCCATGCAAATGAACTGAATCCCAAAAAACATTCCCACTGCATTTCAGCCCTGCCACAAAAGGACCAGCTGGTATGTCAGTGATTCTCTCGTTAACACAGGTGTGAGTGTTGACGAGGACAGAATGGAGATCACTCTGTCATGCTGATTGAGTTTGAATAACAGACTGGAAGCTTCAAAAGGAGGGTGGTGCTTGGAATCATTGTTCTTCCTCTGTTAACCATGGTTACCTGCAAGGAAACACATGCCGTCATCATTGCTTTGCACAAAAAGGGCTTCACGGGCAAGGATATTGCTGCCAGCAAGATTGCACCTAAATCAACCATTTATCGGATCATCAAGAACTTCAAGGAGAGCGGTTCAATTGCTATGAAGAAGGCTTCAGGGCGCCCAAGAAAGCCCAGCAAGTGACAGGGCCGTCTCCTAAAGTTGATTCAGCTGCGGGATCAGGGCACCACCAGTACAGAGCTTGCTCAGGAATGGCAGCAGGCAGGTGTGAGTGCATCTGCACAAACAGTGAGGCGAAAACTTTTGGAGGATGGCCTGGTGTCAAGAAGGGCAGCAAAGAAGCCACTTCTCTCCAGGAAAAACATCAGGGACAGACTGATATTTTGCAAAAGGTACAGGGATTGAACTGCTGAGGACTGGGGTAAAGTCATTTTCTCTGATGAATCCCCTTTCCGATTGTTTGGGGCATCCGGAAAAAAAGCTTGTCCGGAGAAGACAAGGTGAGCGCTACCATCAGTCCTGTGTCATGCCAACAGTAAAGCATCCTGAGACCATTCATGTGTGGGGTTGCTTCTCAGCCAAGGGAGTGGGCTCACTCACAATTTTGCCTAAGAACACAGCCATGAATAAAGAATTGTACTAACAAATCCTCCGAGAGCAACTTCTCCCAACCATCCAGGAACAGCTTGGTGACGAACAATGCCTTTTCCAGCATGATGGAGCACCTTGCCATAAGGTAAAAGTGATAACTAAGTGGCTCGGGGAACAAAACATTGATATTTTGGGTCCATGGCCAGGAAACTCCCCAGACCTTAATCCCATTGAGAACTTGTGGTCAATCCTCAAGAGGCGGGTGGACAAACAAAAACACACAAATTCTGACAAACTCCAAGCACTGATTATGCAAGAATGGGCTGCCATCAGTCAGGATGTGGCCCAGAAGTTAATTGACAGCATGCCAGGGTGGATTGCAGAGGTCTTGAAAAAGAAGGGCCAACACTGCAAATATTGACTCTTTGCATCAATTTCATGTAACTGTTAATAAAAGCCTTTGACACTTATGAAATGCTTGTAATTATACTTCAGTATTCCATAGTAACATCTAACAAAAATATCTAAAGCAGCAAACTTTGTGAAAATTAATATGTGTCATTCTCAAAACCTTTGGCCACGACTGTATTTTTTGTAATGTCAGTTGAATCATCAAATAACAGCACATATTTATGGGTACATTTCCTGCTTTTAATTCCAGCTTTGCTCCTATGGGTACACTAGCAATGGATGCCAGTCCAACCACTATGCCATCATTTACTTGAACCATTTATTCTATTTCTATGAGAACACATGCAGTCAGGAGCCGAGGAAAGGAGAAAATGTGGGTAAAAAAATTAAATGTGTTGCTATTTGAACGGTTATTAAAGACCGCGGTCATTTGGCTGGCCAATTACCGTTATCCAAAATTCCATGACCAACATAGCCCTGTGTGTGTGTGTGTGTGTGTGTGTGTGTGTGTGTGTGTGTGTGTGTGTGTGTGTGTGTGTGTGTGTGTGTGTGTGTGTGTGTGTGTGTGTGTGTGTGTGAATGTGTGTGTGTGTGTGAATGTTATTCAGAGGGTAATGGGTTGAGTATTTAAGTGACTGTGCATTTAAGAGTGTGAGTGTCTATCAATGTTCCCTATAATTTTATGGGGTACTGAGTAAACTTGAGGTTTTGTGAGTGGAAATTGAACATGGTGAGAATTTTGTGCAACTTCTGGCGAGCGTTTATAGTGAACACTGAGGCTGTACCCTTACAGTTTTAGACATTAGCCAATAGGCTATTGTGGCTATTTGAGCATAATGTAGACCTACCAACAAAACCACTGGAGCAAATCCCGTAACACATTTTCACATAGAAATCAAAAGCTATTTCCATGATATATCTTGAAGTAGCCGATACAGTGCATTCGGAAAGTATTCAAACTCCTTCCCCTTTTCTACATTTTGTTACATTACAGCCTTATTCTAAAATGGATTAAATACATTTTCCCCCTTATCTACTTAGAATACACCATAAAGACAAAATGAAAACAGGTTTTTAGAAGGTTTGCAAATTTGCAAAATTGAGCTCAGGTGCAACCTGTTTCCATTGATCCTCCTTGAGATGTTTCTACAACTTGATTGGAGTCCACCTGTGGTAAACTCAATTGATTGTACATGATGTAGAAAAGGCACACACGTCTACGTAAGGTCCCATAGTTGACAGTGCATGTCAGAGCAAAAACCAAGCCATGAGGTCAAAGGAATTCTCCGTAGAGCTCCGAGACCAGATTGTGTTGAGGCACAGATCTGGGGAAGGGTACCAAAACATTTCTGCAACATCGATGGTCCCCAAAAACACAGTAGCCGCCATCATTCTTAAATGGAAGAAGTTTGGAACCACCATGGCCACCATGGCCACATGGCCAAACTGAGCCATCGGGGGTGAAGGGTCTTGGTCAGGGATGTGACAAAGAACCCGATGGTCATTGACAGAGCTCCAGAGTTCCTCTGTAGAGATGGGAGAACCTTCCAGAAGGACAACCATCTTTGCAGCACTCCACCAAATCAGGTCTTTATGGTAGAGTGGCCAGATGGAAGCCACTCATCAGTAAAAGGCACATGACAGCCCGCTTTGAGTTTGCCAAAAGGCACCTAAAGGACTCTGACCATGAGAAACAAGATTCTCTGGTCTGATGAAACCAAGGTTGAACTCTTTGGCCTGAATGCCAAGCATCACATCTGGTTGAAACCTGGCACCATCCTTATGGTGAAGCATGGTGTTGGCAACATCATGCTGTGGGGATGCTTTTCATTGGCAAGGACTGGGAGACTAGTCAGGATCGAGGGAAAGATGAACGGAGCAAAGAGAGAGAGAGATCCTTAATGAAAACCTGCTCCAGAGCATTCAGGACTTCAAACTGGGGGCGAAGGTTCACCTTCCAACATAACAACCCTAAGCACACAGTCCAGACAATGCAGGAGTGGCTTCGGGACAAGTCTCTGAATGTTCTTGAGTGGCCCAGCCAGAGCCCGGACTTGAACTCAATCGAACATCTCTGGAGAGACCTGAAAATAGCTTTGCAGCGACACTCCCCATCCAACCTGACAGAGCTTGAGAGGATCTGCAGAGAAGAATGGGAGAAACTCCCCAAATCCAGGTGTGCTAAGCTTGTAGCGTCATACCCAAGAAGGCTCGAAGCTGTAATCGCAGTGTAGATTGATGAGGGGAAAAAACAATTTAATCGATTTTAGAATAAGGCTGTAACATAAGAAAATGTGGTAAAAGTCAAGAGATCTGAATCCTTTCCGAATGCACTTTGTCGAGAAACGTGCCTATTTTCTTCGAAAGTACGTAATGTGACGATTCCAAACCTGTACGATATTACAGATAGCAAGTTAACTACCTCACATAAATCGGGAAAAGATTTGTAATGTTTTACTTCTCGTTGATGAAATCCGTGCTAATGTTGGATTTTTGAGCTAGCGCCCAATAGACTCCCTTTCATTTCTTGAAGGAGAACGCTCCTTGTCCCAAAATCGCCCAGAATGCACCGTGCAGCCCATTGACACAGGAAACGTTGCCCATGCTCTTCCCTCAAAAGTATATCAGCCGTTGTGAATGTCAGACTCTACTCTGAGGCACATTGATCTGCAGGTTGAACATATTGAGATTGTAGACTCCTAAATTGATAGTGCAGTTTGTTTAGGCGATTTTACAGCCAACTAGCTACTTTACATGCTGATAATGTCTTTGGTATTATTGTGTGTAGCTAGGTTTGCTTGCTAGCTAGCTACCTAGCCCATCGAGAGAGAATTTCACTGTAGATTTTGTAGTTGACTTGAGCTGCAACAGATTTCCACAACAATTTCCCATGTTGCTACCAACCTTATTATAATGCTAAAATGAAAAATGTTGTTCTCTGTGTTATTTAACAATGTAAATTAAAAGGAATGAGTGGTTTTGGGTGGATTTGTCTTTTAAAAGCACCTAATTTCCCCTCCCTCTTTTCATCCCTTTCCCTCTGTTTAAACACATTACAGTGAAGTCATTTGGGAGGATGCTATTGGTCCAACGGTCTTGTTGCCAGGCAACTAATTTCCCCTGTCCAGTAATTAAGTAGGATGGAAATGGGTGAAAAGGGGGAATGACAGAAAAGGGAGAGAAAGAGAAACATTGTAAGTGAAGGAAAGAGGAAGGAAGGACACACACAGACACAAAAATTTACACAACCATCAAATGTGGAGTGTTTCTGCCTCAGGATGGATGACACTACGAATGAGAAATATGAGGTTCATATTCATTCCTCCTACAGTCATACTGGCCTTACTTATAGATCAATAAAAACAACATGCATGATGAGGAGACTTGAGAAGTTGAACAGAGAAGTAATGTGTGCTGTGCGTGTGAGAACAGGCCTGTCAGCAGAGTAATCATAGCTCCAACCTGCCGGGTGGATGTGGCACCTCTTCCTCTCCCTTGCTCATCTTTCTTTCCCTCTCCGTCTCTCGGGAGGGGGTACTGGGTGCCTGCCATCGGAGCCAAACGGAGCATGATGACATCGCTCCCCAGCTGTGTAACCATGGCAACACCAGCCAGCCTCGAAATGCCCTCCTCCCTCCTCCCTTCCTGGCAGTCAACTTTCCATGTACTCCCTCCATTCTCTCCCTCAGTAAACCTATTTTCTTCCATCCTCCCCTCGTCTGTCAACTCTCCCTTGCCTGTATTTCTCTGCATCGCTATTTTCCCCCCCTCTCTCAGATGCCCTTCCCATACCCGCACTGTCCTCTTGGCTGTCATCTCTCCCTGGATGTCTTTCTTGATCCCTTCCCATCTCTCTCTCTTTGGTTGGAAATCCCGCTCAATCGCTCACGGAGCGGAGTTTGCGCATCACTCCGGTACTACATGTCCTTTCCAACCACTCCACTAAAAAGCACTCCACGCTCACAATGGAAGAAAACTGCTGCTCCAAATTCACTCCATTCATTAAAATCACAATTTAACCAACACACAATTATTTTTGTGACTTCCTGGACCTACCAATTGGTTTTGAAGTACCAAACATATGGATTTGAATGAAAAGTATTTGAATAAACATTAAAAACTGAATGTAAGAAGCCCAGATCATTTCAAATAGGCTACATGACATATTAAAACATAATATAAACACTAAATAGGTCAGGAGCCTAAGAATGAACAAAAATTAAGGCTATATTGTTTTAATTATTTCAAGGCTATAGCCTACAAATACATACATTGTGGAGCATTTGTGAGTGTGACACAACAGGCTGGTAGGAACATAAAGCGCTCAGCATTTAAACAACATTTTGTTGTATTAAAATCATTAGAGTCTATAAAATGTGCATATCTGCTGTGATTTACAAAAAAATGACTTCAGTGCCTTTGAAACATGAGTTTGGCCAGTCTGTGGCTTCAGGCTCATGTGATGGTGCCTGGAGAGCAGGCCAGCAGCGAAGAATATCCTCTCCACACTCGCAGAGCAACTGGGGATTCTAAACACCCTTTTGGCCACTTTTGCCAGGCTGGGGAGATGCAGCGCTGGTTTTTCTCTCTCTTGTATTAGGTAGGCCTAAACATTTTTAGGCAAAATAACCCAATAAAAACGTAAAGCTCCTTGGACGTGGGAATATGCCAGGTCTATTGGGCCAATATCAATTATGGTCTATTGTACAGATAACAGGGGGGAAAACGAGACAGTTATCTACCCACCTCGTTCCTTTCTTTTAGCATGTGCACAAAGTAAGTACACCTTCATGCTTTCGGGATACATGTATTTTCAGATTCCATTATGATTCTTTAGTTGTGGACACTACATCACCACACTCCCTCTCTTGCTCTTGGTCCTCATCTTTGTAAGTCACCTTGATTTTGCACCTGTGTGTTTAATCAATTTCTTTATGGAAATATTTTGTTAACTCCATGACAGTAGCTAAAGCAAGGTGACTTACATGCTGACCAGACCGGACACGTCGCGTGCGCGAGCGTCGCAAAATAAATGTAGAAATCCATGTTATTCAATTATTGCGCCAACAAACGTCTGCGACGCCAAGGGCTAAAATAGAAGTCATTCCTATTTCTGACGCAGATCGCGCTGAAAGTCCTGCCTCTCCCATCTCCTCATTGGTTTATAGAAGCAGGTACCCACGTGACTGGTGATTGAAAGACGAACTTTGTTGTCGGTTGTCGTAGTAATAAAATGAAAGTTTAGATGCGATTACAATATAAGTTCAAAGATGAAAATGCCTGGAAGGAGGAGAGATGACTAGAAACGATTCGGTTGGCCATTTTATGTGTGGATTAATTGTCGGAGTAGAGGTTCTTGTGCATTTCAGGTAAAATAACAACTCAATGTTTATATCCCAGGACAAATTAGCTAGCAACAGCAAGCTAGCTAAATAGGACAAATTAACGTTAGCTAGCAAGTGCAAGCTAACTAGCTAAATTGCCATACATGTTTAATGCTTTTCGACCTGTCCCCAAATTAATGTCATTGGTTCAGAGTTTGTTTTGATATTTTAACCTGCGTGTCGTGATCGCGTTTGGTGTAGGAGGACAAACGCAGCCCGGTTTGGGTTCCGTGTTACAAAGACTACAAAATGCATGCTGGGCCTGGCATGCCCTGAGCTCATGAAGTGAGCGCTACTGGAGTGAAATTGGAGCAGGCGAGAAGGCCGACGCTCCAGCCAAAAGCGGGGCGAGATTCCCATTGGGCACACTCCGCTCCTCGCTGCTCCACTTACATACTCTGGTTGACACACCCACTCAACCTCCCACTGGCTCGGACGCACCTCTGGGAGTCTGGTTGTGATATGGCGTTGACAATAGCCTCCACGGCGGTCTCAAACAGCTCGGGGTCTGGTAGAGCAGTGAAACAGTCCTCCACCAGTCCTTCACTCTCACTGAGAGGGACGTCCAGCAGCACCCAGGAGGACAGACAGCGCAGGACACGAGCCTTCACTGCCCCGGGACTGTCCTCTTGACGCAGCAGCTGCTGGAGCAGTGGACACACTGACCCCCACTCTCGACCCAGAGCACCTCGCACCTACAGACAGAAAGACACAAGGTTACAGGAAATACTAACCTGCCACCCCACTTGTCCTTTTGTGTGTGCCCGTCTGCCTTTTTGTTGTCCCCATTGGCACCCTTCAGTCTCTAGCACCCCCTCACCTGTCCCTTGCGGTACTGTGGCAGGCGGCTGGTCTGGAACTCTTCAGGCAGGACGGTCAGAAGCTCCAGCAGGGCCAGACATCTGGCCCGGCCATCCACCCCCCCTCCCTCCTCTTGGAACACACGCACCATTTCTGGCACGGCGCCCGGCCACACCTCTGGCATGGTGTTCAGGGCCAGGGAGGCCAGCGCCACACACAGACGCGTCAGCACCTTGGAAACAGGACCACAACGTCTTGTAAGTCAACAACTTTACAATTGTTTTTATGCTTGATTGTTTTTAAGGCACGTAGCTACCACCAGTTATGTGTGTTTTTTAGGGATGCACGATATATCGGTGAACATATCGGATTGGAATATATTAGCTAAAAATGCCAACGTTGATATTGGCCCGATGTCTAGTTTAACAGCGATGTGAAAAACCGATGTCAAAGTTGACGTGCATACCTACATAAGGTACATGACGCCATGTAAAATTTTGCGCTAAACGTGCAACACAGCATTCCTAACCTAGCCCACAATGTCTGCTGTGTGGATTGAGCAGTCATTTGAAAGAGTAAGAATTTCAGCGAGACAACTCAAAGTCGAAATCCATTGCCCTTGACAATCAACCGTTCCCTGTCGTGGGTGATGTTGACTTTCGCGACTGGTCGAGCACCGGTACACACTAACGTTACCAAGTGCACTATTGTTCAGATGTTGCCCTACCGGAGTGATGCAGTAATACTGTCACTGCTATTAGCTTCACAACATACTATTGAACACCGTTGGGTCTTTGCGTGTCATAAAAGATACACATCAATTAACACTATTTGATGTGTTAAATAAGCTTTTAATTTGTCACGTCAAATAACGCAGTTCTATTATAGAATGTTGTGTGTTCTGAATTTGCACGTGCAAGCCAAGCACCACCACTACTATCAGTCGCACTGTCAAAGCTGTACCACGAACGGTGTGTTTACTATACCGCGTTGGTAATAAATCATTATTTGTTCGACCGCATCTTCTGGGGTAGCTAGCTAGCTTTAGCTTGGTACCTAGCTAGTACCAATACAACCAGCCTGAAAACAAATGACCAGTAGAAACTGCAGTCATTTTCACTATTCTTAGCAATGATTTAGGAATCCTTGTGAGTAACTATTAGCTAGGTAGCCACTTGTTGTTCATCTATTGAAATTTAACTTCAGTTCATGAAAATAAATTGCTAGCCAGCTACTTAACCCTGTTGCCCAAAGCTAACGTTATAAGCAGCCAGCTAGCTTCATCTGGCTAGTGAGGCTCGACCTGACCAGGTTATGTGTTGTGAAGTTAGCCACAATAAGGAGGCACAATAGTGGAATTTGCGGTTTGCCTTCAAAATAAAAGTACCTCTTTGAAAGTGATGCAGACGGTTACAATTGGTGGAATTATGCAATATTTAGACTAGATAATGTTAAACAAGGTTGGAATGTGAAGCACTGAGATGGGGTATCAGTCTACTCGATGACACCCACAGAACACAACTGTGAAGAGATTACGCAAATATTAGCGTTGTAGCTCTTAACGCGGGACTGTGACTGTGTGAAATCACCTCCCCAGTCAGCCTATTGGGTGTATTGACCTTCATATTGCAATGTACAGCTTTACCTAAGGATTGGAGATCAATGAAATGGGTTAACAGTCTACTCAATACCCAATATATTTTTTCCCAACGTCCTCAGAGTTATCAGACTCCAAAACATCCACGCAGTATTGTTTTTCCTCTGGAATAGTGTTCAATACACATAGGGTGACAATAAATGTCTCAATTCAAAGTTGTTTCAGAGTCCCGCAATAAGAGCTATGATGCTGTTGGAATCGGCTAAACTTTGAACATTGAGATATTAAATAAATGATAGAGATGAAGCCTTGAATAGAAAGAATCTGTAGCAACCCAGAAGGCTTTGGAATGTGTTTGATGGAGGAGAGGAGAGCGATGTGTTGATATAGGGAAGACAGATGGATATCTGTGGATTAGGTGAAGGAGGGGTTGAGGTCAGCAGGTGAGGGGTGAGGTCCGTTCCCCTTAAGGGAGTAATCAGGTTTAGTATCTGGTTACCTTCTTTCTCTTGGGCATAAACTAAGGATGGAGAGAGGGAGTGTCTTAAGTAGGATGTATATAACTGATGTCTGAAATGTTTTGCTGTCTGATTACAGCTGTACAGAACCTTTGGGAAGAATTAAACTTGGTTAAAGCTTCTCAAGTGTCCGTGAGTTATTAACTCTGAAAAATAAGAACCTAACAATGCTAATGTTCTCTGGGTGTCACTGTGTAGACTGATACCTCATGTCATTGATCCACAATCCATAGGTAAGGCTGTACAGTGAAATAAGTATGCCCTCAATGCAATTCTAAAGTATATATACATCCAGTGTGATTTCAGATTTGTCAAATTAACAAATTAGTATTTTGTTGATTCTATATAACATTCCAACCTCGTTTATCATGATCTATTAAATTATGACAAACTCTACGAGTTGTATTCATTTGCATCACTGTCAATGACATACTTTTATTTTGAAGGCTAACTGCAAAATCCACTATTGTGGCTAATCCTTATCGTGGCTAGCTTCACATAGATTGGTTGACCACCATTATTCAAATAAGAACTCTTATAAATTAGGGTTATTTTAGATGACACCTAGCTATATAGTTAACGATAGCTACTGAAACAGATTGTTTGCATCCATGAGCTAGCTAGCTTTTTTTATGACCAGAACTGTAGGTGCGCGAGACAACTTTACCAGCATCATAGCATACGTATCGATGAATCGTTGTGACATATGAAATACAAGTGATAGTGTAATAACTACGTAAAACATTTATGAACGAGTTAATTTATTATGTGACGTGCAGTCATATTCAGGACCTGATTGGTCAACAAGCTTATTTGACGTGTATCTTTTTTGACACGCAAAGACCCAAACGGCGTTCCATAGAAGTACTGGTTGAGAATGAAACGACTGAACAAATGAACAAAGAAATAGCATAGCAAGTAAGTGAAAGAAATAGATTTTGATTATGTTTGACTGATAATGGGGACATACGTAAATGCCAACAAAATAACTTTTTGGTCAGTGTGGTGTGGGTGTGTAACCTTTATTTAACTAGGCAAGTCAGTTAAGAACAAATTCTTATTTACAATGACGGCCTACCCCGGCCAAAACCGGACGACGCTGGGCCAATTGTGCACCCCCCTGTGGGGCTCCCAATCACGGCCGGATGTGATACAGCCTGGATTCGAACCAGGGACTGTAGTGACGCCTCTTGCACTGAGATGCAGTGCCTTAGACCGCTGCGTCCGTTTGTGTGTGTTTTAAATATTTAACTGCACTAGAATGCTTAAAAGGCCGCTAAAATGTTAAATATTGGTTTTCGGTATCGGGTTATTTGGCAAGGAAAATATCGGATATCGGTATTTGTCAAAAATATAATAATATCGGTGCATCACTAGTATTTTTATTGATCTAATAAGTCCAACTGTCCAACCAACTGTCCATCCATTTACCCACCATCTTGGATCCGGAGGAGAAGCAGGCGATCTGGGAGAAGAGTTGAGTCTTCAGGGTCTCATACTGGTCAGAAGGGATATCAGACCAGTAGCGGGATATCTTAGTGTGGAGGGCACTAGCCCCAAAGTACTGGATTTCAGGAACCTAGGAGAAGAGAGAGGGTTATGTATAGGTGCGTGCATTTGTGTGTGTGCGAGCGCATGTGGGCATTTCATACCTTGTCAGGGCTGAGCAGAGCCCAGCAGAACTGCCAGGCCTGAGGGGAGACCTGAGCCTGCATCAACCACTTCTGGGCCAGGTTCTTATTCTCAATGTTAGGGTCATAGTACAACTGGTGGAGCCCCTACAGATAGATAGAGAGATAGAGATGGGAGGGAGTCAGTATAATTCTTGCAATGCAATTATATGTCATTTAGAACAGGAACGTTAAGTGTTTCTAGACTCTTGTATGACTGACTTGTTAAAGAACACCATCAATAGAGACAGTCAGTATCAAGAGGCTCTCCAGTGCTGGTGTGTAGATTAACCCGAACGCCCTGACCAAGAGCTAGTGTGGTGGGTGGCTGGTTGACACATTGTCTAATGGAAGAAACATGTCTGTGCAGGGTCCCTTTGTTTCCTTTTGAAATCACCTCCTAGCATGGAAACACACAGTATGAAGAGTTTCGGGTTGAGTGTGTCATACGGTAGAGATCACAGCCTGAATCATATTCCAGTCCTCTGTTGTTCCTCATTGAAACACTGCTATAACCGTCTCTCACACACACACGCTTTTTGTTATTAAAGTCTAACAGTGTATCGGCCCAGCTCAGGCAAACTCTCTTCAGAGGCAGCAGGTACGCTAGGGGTTAGAGAGGTGTTGCCAGTTCAAATCCCGGGTCCGACAGGAAAAATCTGTCAGGAAGTGAGCTGGCAACCGGAGGGTTTGCTGGTATAAAATCCTAGATGCCATTTCCTGATGTTATGCACTTGAGCAAGACACTTAACCCCATACAACAGCAGCTCCCTGGGCACCCAGTGTGGTAGCCACCACGCACCTCCCGATAATATGTATATGTTTGTGTATATGTATGCATGTGTGTCTTTCGGAGGGTGCAATTGACCAATAAAGTGATTTTTACTGAGGAGCGGTGTATTTACTGAATTGTCGTTACTGAAATCTCTCCCTCCAAGGATATGATTTCCCAGAGTTCAAACCAGGTCATTACCGCTGTCCACCGTGTGATCTAAGGAGATTTCTTTTCCCCGAGACACACTCCAGACTAAGCAAAACATGGGGTGTGAGACCCATCTCACTAGTCAGCCAAATGCAAATCAACTAACAGCTCAATTGTTTCATTAGCCACCAGAGATCAGATATGCTTTCAGTTCAGGGCAACTAGTGAAACTGCTGTGGCTCTAATGTGCCAAACTACTGCTCAGCTGAACCACCTCCCTACCTGCAGCTGTGGATCAGACTGGAGCACCTGGTATTGTATTTATTATTAAGGATCCCCAAAAGCAGATCCTCTTCCTGGGGTCTAGTCACATTACCCAAAAATACACCCCAAGTTGTATCAAGTTGGCTGGATGTCCTTTGGGTGGTGGACCATTTTTGATACACACGGGAAACTTGAGTGAGACGAGTTTTAAAAGCACAACACTGTTTTGATGATAAGTGTTTGATGTGAGTTTCGATTTAATTTGCATTGACGTCAGAGTGGTTAGAGCAGGCCTGGGCAATTCTTTTCCATGGAGGGCCACATTAGAATATATTTTTGCCATCACGGGCCAGAATCATATTACAGGATTATACATCAGATATATCTACAGTAAATCACATCCAGATATGCTACTTATTTTACTTTAACATGCACAGAAATAAACCACATCTATGTTCTCCTTTTGGTAGCTATTTTCATTATTAAACATGCAATGAAATACACAGAGGGAAAAGTACAGAACTCTTTTAACGGGTACGCACAAAAAACACAAGAAAGAGAGAGCTCAACATTACATTTAAACTACTCAATCAGTGTGAGGAGTGAAGTTTCTGATGAGCATTGACTAGAGCAGTGAAGTCAGGTATAGTTTCTGACGTCGCTATGTGCAGGATTGCTGAGAGGTGAGTCAGTAAGAGATGATCGGTGTCTTGACTTGTTATTATTATTGTTATTATTATTTCATCACTGAAAATGTCTGTTCACATACATAGGTTGACCCAAACAGTACAAACATCTTCTGAGCATGACTCCTAATCTTTGGAAAGTTTTGTTCATCGAGAGATGCATAGAACCTCATTAGTGACATTGTTTTGAATAGTTCTCCAATCACTGCATCAGACTGAAGATCGATAAGCTCAAGTTGCAGGTCAGTGGGAGTATATTTTATTTATTTTGGTCCTCCAATAATCGGTATCGGCGTTGAAAAATCATAATCGGTCGACCTCTAGTCTCTTCCAACAGTGAGACAAACTGCCTCCGTTTAAAAGATGTTGCTCTTATGAAGAAGTTTACCACTTTAGAGACTGTATCCACAACATGGCTCATTTTCAGAACACTTCCTGATGAATAATGCAATGCAGGAAAATAATTTTGTGGTATCCAATTGCTAGTTCCAGTCTTGTCTCATCGCTGCAACTCCCGTACGGCCTCGGGAGAGGCTAAGGTCGAGAGCTGTGTGTCCTCCGAAACACAACACAACCAAGCCGCACTGCTTCTTGACACAATGCCCGCTTAACCCGGAAGCCAGCCACAACAATGTGTTGGAGGAAACACTGTACATCTGGCGAACGTTCCACTCTTGCTGGAACACCCTACAAATCAGTCTACTTTCCTTTTCTTTTAAAAATTTGAAAAACACATTTTGCGCAATTTCTAGCTAGCTACCATTTGTAACTGTGACGTGTGTGTGTCAGCCTGTCAGTCACGGTCTTGTCCTCTTGCAGTTACTATTTATACGTGCCTTCAAAATAAATCTTAAATCATTACACAAAGGTGAGTATTCATTGGGCTTTTAATTTGAATAACAAATACATTTTTCTGAACTTTACTATGGCAAATTCTTTGTGATCTGAGCCCGATTCTGCGGGCCATATTGAATCAGATCACGGGCCGCATACGGCTCCCAGGCCTGCGTTCGAGGGACAAAAGAGCGCTGAGCACCAGGCCATTAGAGACCTGATGGTTGTTCGATAGTTGGGTACTACCGACTCATGCCCAGACTACATAAAAGGAGATTACCATGACTCAACGGTCACATGGACATTTACTGCTGTCATGACTCATGACTGCTGTTTTGGCATTAATGCGGTCACCGCAATAGCCCTAGATGTGATTCCATTGCGGGATCGGAGACTGTGGCATCGGCAAGGGCCTCTAGAAGCGTCGGTCCTGTCCCATTTTCCACAGGCAGGGGAGACTTCCCTGGTAAGAGGCCCCGGTGAAGTACTGGCCAGTCAGATAAAGAGTGCTGACAGGGTGGTGATACTCTCACCATATCGAAATGACGTCCATCCTGAGATGTAGAAAAGGAGAAGGTAGGTGGACGTACTAGTTTCCCCAGCAAATTGTGCAACACTGAGATTTGTTTGCTTAGGGTAGACAGCTCTGTCCAATTGTCTTCCATAAGTAGGCAGTTGTTGCATTGAATAGCCGGTCGGTCCACAGTGTCCCAGAAAATAGTATAGTAACAGAGACAGCACCAGCTATTTTCTGAGTAAGAAAATAAACATGAATCTGCCTATCAGCACATCACATGCAGGTTGTCTGTAGACCCCGGTTTTGTCTTAGTAGCTTGCCTTCCATTGGGTACTCCCTCTGGGGAGTAGTATGCAAATACTGCACAGGTGTAACCAGCCACATAGTAAATCTGCTCCTAACTCTGGTACTGTGAGGGTGCAGATGAACGTATTGGCTATGAGGTTCAGTAAACTGTGTTGCGTAACCTTGACTGAGACCTGAAGACTCGTTGTAGCTCCCAGATCTAGCGACTAAGCTTTAGCTCAGCAGGCTAATATGCTTGAGTCACACAGCAGACCTGGGTTTGGTATCCATTGAAGCTACTATAATGTACCGTCTGTATTCAGTTTTCACTTCTGTACTCGTGGGGGACAGAGGGGCGTGCTCAGAGACTCTTCTTGAAGGACAGGATACTGACTGAACATCATTATTGATTAGATCCATGTCCTCTTATATCATAACTTTTCATATTAATATTCATGATGTGAAATGTAGATTAAATAACATGCAGAGGAAGTAGGTGATTTGATGAATGAAGCGGGGACAGTGTGTGTGTGTGTGTGTGTGTGTGTGTGTGTGTGTGTGTGTGTGTGTGTGTGTGTGTGTGTGTGTGTGTGTGTGTGTGTGTGTGTGTGTGTGTGTGTGTGGGCGCGCGCTCGCATGTGTGTGTAGGTTCATTTGTAGTGGCGTGGTTGGTTGTTGACTGGCTGCAGTTTGCGCAGAGATATAAAAAACAAATACTAAACCCATGTTACCAATTTAGACGGAAAACAATGACAGTTCACACTTGCGTCAGCAACAATAAAACAACCTGTCATCACACACACTGAATGATTGTTATGTGGTTGCCATTGAGAAGACTGATGACATCCAACCCCTGAACAGGAAAGCAGATATGAGATAAGGTATTAGCCCCAGGCACTAAAATAAGAAACAATCGATAAGGGAAAGAGAACTGACACCATGCCTTATTCTGTCAACTGGAAGTGCTCTACCTCTCATATCAGTCATGTCTAAAACAGCCTCTAGTCTCTCCAGTGTTTCCGACAAGTACATAGAGCAGCCAACCAAATAGAAAAAGCAGTGGTGGAAAAAGTACCCAATTTTCATACTTGAGTAAAATTAAAGATACCTTCATAGAAAATGACTCAAGTAAAAGTAAGTCATCTAGTAAAATAATACTTGAGTAAAAGTCTAAAAGTATTTGGTTTTAAATGTTAAGTATCAAAAGTAAAAAATAATTTAAAATGTCTTATATTAAGCCAACCAGACACAAATATTTATTGTTTTTTTAATTTACAGATAGCCAGGGGAACAGTTCAAAACTCAGACATAATTTACAATTGTTTAGTGAGTCAGCCAGATCAGAGGCAGTAGGGATGACAAGGGATGTTCTCTTGATAATTGTGTGAATTAGACCATTTTCCTGTCCTAATTAGCATTCAAAATGTAACGAGTACTTTTGGGTGTCAGGGAAAATGTAAGGAGTAAAAAGTACATTATTGTCTTAGAAATGGAGTGGAGTAAAAGTAAAAGTTGTCAAAAATATAAAAAGTACAGATTCCCCAAAAATCAACTTAAGTAGTACTTTCAAGTGTTTTTACTTAAGTATTTTACACCACTGAGAAAAAATAGCCAGATCCAAAGGGTTCAACATTTTTTGCTGAAGAGCTCAATTTTGGTGGGGGGGGGGGGGGGGGTGAATACAGTTACATAGAGTGTTGTCAAGATACCAACATTTTACTAACGATACGATACCAGGCCAAGTATCGCAATACTACGGGGGAGTGGCCTAGCATCCTGCTTTCCCCCTGTCCCCCCGACACTTGTTCATGTTTTCTAAACATTATGCGCATATTCTACACAAAAAAACTGTCACTGATATTCACATTTCAACTCAACACATATTGAATTTACCTTCACACTGTCCACTATAATAAAATTGTGCATAGTATGGCAGATTTGCTCATATTTGCAAAGGCCTACCTGTGATTTGGCTGGAGGTATGAATATACATGGATAATGACCTGCGTGTCACTGTTGCTATAAGGGGAAAACACAGTATAAAACCTTTACTCTTCAGTTCTAACACACACACACACACACCACTCTCCCACGGTCTCCCTCTCTCACAAACACACACCACTCTCCCACGGTCTCCCCCTCTCACAAACACACACCACTCTCCCACGGTCTCCCCCTCTCACAAACACACACCACTCTCCCACGGTCTCCCCCTCTCACAAACACACACCACTCTCCCACGGTCTCCCTCTCTCACAAACCACTCTCCCACGGTCTCCCCCTCTCACAAACCACTCTCCCACGGTCTCCCCCTCTCACAAACACCCACCACTCTCCCACGGTCTCCCCCTCTCACAAACACCCACCACTCTCCCACGGTCTCCCCCTCTCACAAACACCCACCACTCCCCCTCTCACAAACACACACCACTCTCCCACGGTCTCCCCCTCTCACAAACACACACCACTCTCCCACGGTCTCCCCCTCTCACAAACACACACCACTCTCCCACGGTCTCCCCCTCTCACAAACACACACCACTCTCCCACGGTCTCCCCCTCTCACAAACACACACCACTCTCCCACGGTCTCCCCCTCTCACAAACACACACCACTCTCCCACGGTCTCCCCCTCTCACAAACACACACCACTCTCCCACGGTCTCCCCCTCTCACAAACACACACCACTCTCCCACGGTCTCCCCCTCTCACAAACACACACCACTCTCCCACGGTCTCCCTCTCTCACAAACACCCACCACTTTCCCACGGTCTCCCTCTCTCACAAACACCCACCACTCTCCCACGGTCTCCCTCTCTCACAAACACCCACCACTCTCCCACGGTCTCCCTCTCTCACAAACACACACCACTCTCCCACGGTCTCTCTCTCTCACAAACACACACCACTCTCTCACGGTCTCTCGCTCTCACAAACACACACCACTCTCCCACGGTCTCCCCCTCTCACAAACACACACCACTCTCCCACGGTCTCCCTCTCTCACAAACACACACCACTCTCCCACGGTCTCCCTCTCTCACAAACACACACCACTCTCTCCAACAAACACATACTGCTCAACTTTGAAAACATTAGGCACCAAACAGAACGTTAGAAGCACCCGAAAGAGATAGGTGTTTGATATAGTTTAGGCTTACATTAGGCCTATATGAATCCTACCTTTAAAAGAACATCAGCAGACACTTGTCTTTTCTTCCAGTGCCAATCAAATGTCCCTAGTCCTACTGTCAAGTTACTCGATTGTTAACTAGCTAGGTAACATGACTGAACAACCTAGTTTGTTATCAAACCGTAATTATCGGCCCGGGATTAGTTTAAAAACGGCCAGCGACATGGTTTTTGAAATTATATCAAATCCACACGAAGAAAAAAGGTAGCTTGTATAGTTCAGATTTTTTTTAACCATTTGAGGTAGAGGCAAACCGTTTTCTGTAAAGGTGCATGCATGCCTGCCTGTCGTGAAGCTGTCTTTCCTCTCGGGCACTGATGCGTGACAGTGGACTTGCAAAGCCTACTGGCCTGTGCACTTGTTATACCAGGGATGAAATTATATTAAGGCTGACCCCATTTAGTCAACTGTTTGGTCAATAGGCTGTTGGTCGACCGAGATTTATTTAGTCGAGCAGTAGCAAAACACAAAAATAATAATAATTATGGTGTAGAAGACAACTGTCTTAAACGTGTCTGTCAGAGTGGACTAATCCATTGTGGAGGCTGTGGGGGTGACACAGTCCATCAGTCTAAGACATGAAATTGTATATAGTTATATTATGTAGGAACAATAGTGCAACACCAATAAAAACAACATTATATAAGATACGCTTTCTCCCGTGTTGGATAGCTGTCCTGAAACACATCAGTGCGCTGTTGAATTGATGCCTTTTCCTAGACCATGTTGCTATGTGCATAATAGCAAAGTTAACCAGCATATTGGTGTTGAGAACAATGCAGCGGAGGCAGCAGCAGATTTAGAATATGAAAAGAGCCCTTGCCTTAATTGTCTAAGAAAAATGAGGAGAGAGGAAACCAACTTAATTAGGTCTATAATCAATAGCTCAACTGTTAAATGTGCCTGGCTTTATAAACCCTCATATATATCAACAGAAATAAGAAAGCTCCTGTTGCCCGTTTGACTGTTTAATAGGCCTACTGATTCCGGGAGCGTCAAGCCTCACGCAACCACATGTCGGATAAAACATTTCACAAATTCGGCAGTTGTAATAAAGGCTTTACACTTAACGTGGTATTATTTTGAGATTTACAGTTTTCCAAACAATAACCTTTCTTTTTCTAGATCTCCCTATTGCTATTACTATTATTATGATCCTCATTATTATAATAATAAGTAATGTCATTATCATTAGTAGGCTTAGTATAGCAGCCTTGTATAACCACCATCGACCTGTAGGCCTAGGAGCGCATGCTATTTAGTTTTAATACCATAACTTATATAGGCCTATATTTCAATACCTACAATGCAATCGGAAAGTATTCAGACCACCTCACTTTTTCCATATGTAGTTACGTTACAACCTTATTTCTAAAATGGATTAAATGCAATTATTTCCTCAATTTATTTATTTATTATTTTTATTTAACCTTTATTTAACCAGGTAGGCAAATTCTCATTTACAATTGCGACCTGGCCAAGATAAAGCAAAGCAGTTCGACACATACAACAACACATAGTTACACATGGAGTAAAAACAAACATATAGCCAATAATACAGTGAAAAAAAATAAGTCTATATACAATGTGAGCAAGTGAGGTGAGATAAGGGAGGTGAAGGCAAACAGATATATGTATAAATAAATAAAAATATAAAAAGGCCATGGAGGCGAAGTGAGTACAACACAGCAAGTAAAATAAAAACTAAAAAAAACACTGGAATGGTTGGTTTGCATTGGAAGAAAGTGCAAAGTAGAGACAGAAATAATGGGGTGCAAAGGAGCAAAATAAATTAATAAATAAATACAGTAGGTAAAGAGGTAGTTGTTTGGGCTAAATTGTAGATGGGTTATGTACAGGTGCAGTAATCTATGAGCTGCTCTGACAGCTGGTGCTTAAAGCTAGTGAGGGAGATAGGTGTTTCCAGTTTCAGAGATTTTTGTAGTTCGTTCTAGTCATTGGCAGCAGAGAACTGGAAGGAGAGGCGTCCAAAGGAAGAATTGGTTTTGGGGGTGACTAGAGAGATATACCTGCTGGAGCGCGTGCTACAGGTAGGTGCTGCTATGGTGACCAGTGAACTGAGATAAGGCGGCACTTTACCTAGCGTAGCCTTGTAGATGACCTGGAGCCAGTGGGTCTGACGACGAACATGTAGCGAGGGCCAGCCGACTAGGGCATACAGGTCGCAGTGGTGGGTCGTATAAGGTGCTTTAGTAACAAAACGGATGGCACTGTGATAAACTGCATCCAGTTTGCTAAGTAGAGTGTTGGAAGCTATTTTGTAGATGACATCGCCGAAGTCGAGGATCGGTAGGATAGTCAGTTTTACTAGGGTAAGTTTGGCGGCGTGAGTGAAGGAGGCTTTGTTGCGGAATAGAAGCCGACTCTAGATTTGATTTTGGATTGGAGATGTTTGATATGAGTCTGGAAGGAGAGTTTGCAGTCTAGCCAGACACCTAGGTACTTATAGATGTCCACATATTCTAGGTCGGAACCGTCCAGGGTGGTGATGCTAGTCGGGCGTGCGGGTGCAGGCAGCGAACGGTTGAAAAGCATGTATTTGGTTTTACTAGCATTTAAGAGCAGTTGGAGGCCACGGAAGGAGTGTTGTATGGCATTGAAGCTCATTTGGAGGTTAGATAGCACAGTGTCCAGGGAAGGGCCGGAAGTATACAGAATGGTGTCGCCTGCGTAGAGGTGGATCAGGGAATCGCCCGCAGCAAGAGCAACATCATTGATGTATACAGAGAAAAGAGTCGGCCCGAGAATTGAACCCTGTGGTACCCCCATAGAGACTGCCAGAGGACCGGACAACATGCCCTCCGATTTGACACACTGAACTCTGTCTGCAAAGTAGTTGGTGAACCAGGCAAGGCAGTCATTAGAAAAACCGAGGCTATTGAGTCTGCCGATAAGAATATGGTGATTGACAGAGTCGAAAGCCTTGGCCAGGTCGATGAAGACGGCTGCACAGTAATGTCTTTTATCGATGGCGGTTATGATATCGTTTAGTACCTTGAGCGTGGCTGAGGTGCACCCGTGACCGGCTCGGAAACCGGATTGCACAGCGGAGAAGGTACGGTGGGATTCGAGATGGTCAGTGATCTGTTTGTTGACTTGGCTTTCGAAGACCTTAGCTAGGCAGGGCAGGATGGATATAGGTCTGTAACAGTTTGGGTCCAGGGTGTCTCCCCCTTTGAAGAGGGGAATGACAGCGGCAGCTTTCCAATCCTTGGGGATCTCAGATGATACGAAGGAGAGGTTGAACAGGCTGGTAATAGGGGGTGCGACAATGGCGGCGGACAGTTTCAGAAATAGGGGGTCCAGATTGTCAAGCCCAGCTGATTTGTATGGGTCCAGGTTTTCCAGCTCTTTCAGAACATCTGCTATCTGGATATGGGTAAAGGAGAAGCTGGGGACGCTTGGGCGAGTAGCAGCGGGCCGGGCGGGGCTGCTTCTAAATCCAAGATGGCGTAGCAGTCAGATGTCCATTGTCCTCGTCTTGTCCCGTGTATATATATTTTTCTTCGCATATCTTTTTTATATATATATTATTTTCTTCTTAAAAACTCAACTTCAAAACACTCTCCTGCAACCCACCTCACCAAATGTGGTGCGGATCTGTTTTTTTTTCTTCCTCAAAAGTATTATTCACCTCGTATCCGAAATCTACAACAGAAGCTAACAAGCTAACCAGAAGTTAGCCAGCTCACAAGCTAACGTTAGTAGCTAACGTTAATAGTTCAGCTAACCACAGCTAGCGCTCATTAGCTATCCTTTAGCTCGGAAAACTATTGCCAGTTTTGTACAGTTATCAATCATCCTTGAGATGTTCCTCCACCTTTATTGGAGTCCACCTGTGGTATATTCAATTGATTGGACATGATTTGGAAAGGCACACACCTGTCTATTTAAGGTCCCACAGTTGACAGAGCATGTCAGAGCAAAAGCCAAGCCACGAGGTCGAAGGAATTGTCCGTAGAGCTCCGAGACAGGAATGTGTCGAGGAACAGGTCTGGGGAAGGCTACCAAAAAATGTCTGCATCATTGAAGGTCCCCAAGAACACAGTGGCCTCCATTATTCTTAAATGGAAGAAGTTTGAAACCATCAAGACTCTTCCTAGAGCTGGCCGCCCAGCCAAACTGAGCAATCGGGGGAGAAGGGCCTTGGTCAGGGAGGTGACCAAGAACCCGATGGTCACTCTGACAGAGCTCCAGAGTTCCTCTGTGGAGATGGGAGAACCTTCCAGAACCACAACCATCTCAGCAGCACTCCACCAATCAGACCTTTATGGTAGAGTGGCCAGACAGATTAATCAGTAAAAAGGCACATAACAACCCACTTGAAGTTTGCCAAATAGCACCTAAAGGACTCTCAGACCATGAGAAGCAAGATTCTCTGGTCTGATGAAACCAACATGTAACTCTTTGGCCTTAATGCCAAGCATTACGTCTGGAGGAAACCAGTCACCGCTCATCACCTGGCCAATACCATCCCTACGGTGAAGCGTGGTGGTGGCAGCATCATGCTGTGGGGATGTTTTTTAGCGGCAGGGACTGGGAGACTAGTCAAGAAAGATTAACGGAACAAAGTACAGAGAGATCCTTGATGAAAACCTGCTCCAGAGCGCTCAGGATCTCGGGGGGGGGGGGGGGGGGGTTCACAACACAGGAGTGGCTTCTGGTCAAGTCTCTGAATGCCCTTGAGTGACCCAGCCAGAGCTGCAAATTCACAATCATCATGGTCTCTCCCTCCACCTCATAAAGAAATTAGACTGCAACCAACCACAGCACACAAATTGTACCAGGAGGCGGGACAGAGAGCAGACTACGTTTCCCAGTCATCACTCACTTTGTGACTGACAGGACCCTGTCTTATCAATAGATCACTAGAAGATGCATATTGCTCGCTCTCCTCTGCACAACGACTCCTTTTAGTTTCATATTCCACCACCCTCCTCGCCTGTCGCCGGCTGGAGTGCTCTTATATATATATATATATATATATTTTACAATCACACAGGTGCCCAGATGTCCGCCTGACTGTGTGTACAACGGGATTGTGCTAGGCACATACACAGTTAGGAAAAAGGCTATTGTACTGCTGGAATCATGACAGAGCCAGGAACCAACCTCTCCATGACACACACGCTCCTTAACCACTTACGGGAAGCACAATTTAGCTTTAGGACACTAAAGAGATGTTTGCATGTGCGTTGAACTCGGCTAATAGAGTTACGAACTGGGGGACTAGGTATATACCTGAACAGCCTACAGAGAGAGTCTCTCTCTTACTCTCCCTCCGGCCAACGACTTCGCTTTCACCTTTCTATTAATCCCTATTCAGAGCAGATAAAGGAGAGGAGACAATGAGAGGATGGTGAGGAGACAAATAGAGGAAGCTACAACACAATTATTGACACTAGCTTTAAAATAGTGTGAAACAGACAAAACCAATGATAAGGGGCCACCAGCATCTATTTAAACATACATTCCTTCCTCTCCCTCCCTCACCCCCGTCATCTGTGTTCCATCAGGGAAAAGCCATTTCCCCTGCACTTCCCATCCTCTCTCCTTTACCCCCCCCACTGTCCTCCAGCTCATCACCTCATGTCTGCTTCTATGCAGCAACAGCTTTTTCTCTCTGTCTCACCCATCCCCATCACCCCTCTCCTCTGGTTCTGGTCACTGGCTAAGCTTGGGCGGTATTCAGAATGTCATACCTTTATACTGACCTTGAAACATTCGGTAATACCGGCACAGAACATAAGGAGCGCTATTTTCCATACCCCCTGAGCATCTAGATCCAAAGGTTAGCAATTCTAACAAGTAAAAGTTAGGTCTCTCACCTAAAACTACAGTATTTGCAGGGCAGACATCCCAGCTCATAGTTATACAAGTAACTCAAAATGCTGCTCACAGTTTCCTGCACAAACAAAAATTACACAGGAAGGCTCTTGATCCAGGAGGGGATTCTCTCCTGTTACCAAGCGAAGCTTGATTTTGCAAGAATCTAAGCACTTAGCTAGATTAGGCCTGAGCGATATGGACTACTCTCACGGTATAAAAATAAGTTCTGCATTTGCTTTATGAGTAGTGCATGACCCTAGGGTGGCAACACATACATTCTAAGTGATTTCAATGGGTCTTTCTCCATTCTGATTGAAGTTTAATTAAACAGTAAAAAATAAAAAATTATCCAGCAATTTCTGCACTAATTTGAGATAATTTCCACACTGCCACATAGGACTGCACGATATAGGAAACCAAACTAGTCATATTTTTTTTTACCCAATGTGACCAACCGGCTCAAAATAGGTCTTATGTAGCAAAATTTGAAGTAGTGTTTTTTTTTACATTGGATAAAAGTAGAAGCTCAGAGGTACAACATTTAATATCATACACTACTACAGTTGAGGAACAATGGGAAAGTAATTTTGCTTAGAATGTTGATAAACTTGTAAAATCACTTTTGAGAATATGGCCTTTGAATGTTTTGGTACTAATATTGGAGAGACCTTCTTTGTCTACACCCATTCAACATTGTTCACACCCTCTTAAGCTTTAGCCCCACCCATCTCTTTAAGGGTTGACCCGAAATGTACTAACAGCAGTCAAGCACCCAAGCTAACTTGCTAGCTACTTCCAGACATCTAAGTGAGAGAGAACAGCTCACTGATTATTACTCTTCCTAGCAGAGCGTTGGTGATTGCAACTGTGCTGTCAGATTGTCTGTTCGGAAATTCAGAGCGTTTTGCATTCAGAGCGCACAGCGGACGCTCCGGCCGATGAGTTTACTGACACCGGCCATATTCAACAGGTGTTGAGCATTCATAAATTCATCAGTTATTCTGAGCTCTCTGGCACACTCAGACGAGAGTACTCTGAAATCGGAGGAGACGGCCAGACTGAATTTCGAATGGTTCCTTAGTAGAGTCTTTTGTTAAGACATGTAGCTAGCTAGATAAACAATGAACCATAATTACAACGTTACTACCCTGCAGGTAGCTAACCAACTAGGTTCAATGTTAGCTAACTAACATTAGCCTTTAGCTTAGCCAAGTAAATGGTTCTTTGTCAAAAATAGAAACATGTAATATCTGATAATGTAGCTAGTCTGACTATCTTACCCGTATACATCATTCATGGTTGCCCTTAGTTTGAAGATGTAATCCGGAAGCTATCATACTCGAATTCCACTGATTTCAAAACTCAGTCCTCCAGAAAGTGGAGAGCATCACTTATGCAGTTTTAATACACAATATCTTTAAAAAAGCTACGTTAGACAGGATTACCTAGACATACTGACCAGCTGAAATAGACAGAAGCATGCTATATGGCAGACCAATCCAAACTCATCTGTCGGCATGTCCAGCCCACTAGTTATCTCAGCCAACCGTGGCTAGCGGGAAGGTTGCGGTCTTTTTCTGTGGCTAACCTGTAGCAAAGAGTCTGAATACAGAATATATGTTTTTATTTTTAATACATTTGACAATTTTTAAAAACCTGTTTCACTTTGTCGTTATGGGGTATTATGTGAAGATTGAAGAGGATTTTTTTTGTTTTTTTCATCCATTTTAGAGTAAGGCTGTAATGTAACAAAATGTAGAAAAAGTCGAGGGGTCTGAATACTTTCCGAATGCACTAACAGCAAACAACATGCAGGTGATATTGTGCAAAAAGCATATTTTTTTATGGTCTGCTTTTTGAAAATGCAGATCTCAACTCTAACGCAACCCTTGCGCACACACACACCTTAGATGACAGATGGAGAGAGTTGGCTGGTGGCTATAATGACCTCCAGTATCAGAATAGTCTGCATATTTCTCTCTCTCCCTCCGCCCCCCTCTGACAACTCTTAGCCCAGCCGGCTAGTCATTAGCTGAGACTTTCTCTGCACAGCAGTTAGCCAGTAATGGACTGTAACACACATACATTTTATCTTTCTCATTAGGACAGAGTTTAGACACAGACAGAGGGACACAGACAGGTGGCTGGTGGCATAATATTGTGTGAAAATCACAGCAGCAGGTCTGTCTACACTTAAAAGAACAGAAATAAATCACACAAAAATAAGAACGGAGTGAAGGAAGGAGAAAATGGTACAATTCCGAGTACAACACATTTGTCATCCCTGGATTAATGGTACGTTTTCCAAGCCATTATCTTTTGCCAGCCCCTCGGTGTCCTAATCTACACAGGAAGCCTGTCCGACACTAGTGCAGCTGTAAGCAAGCGAGTCGGACCTGCCAGCTACTGTTAATCATGCCTATCAAAACCGGGTGTTCCCTGTGGCGGAATATATGGTCGGACCACACACAAGCCTCTGTGCATTCATTAAAACAGATTTTAGATTTTCAAAAATAGGCTACTGATGATGAATCCTACCACTTGTCTGTCAGTGACAGATGAAGAGGAATGGATTGTGTGTGTGTGTGTGTGAGACGTTAGGAAGATGTAACACTACATAGGCTACTAGAAATGACATTATCAGAGAAATTACATTTCATTGATTTAAAACATTGTGATGGTTTCCCATGTCTCATTCACTGACAAAGACCACACTGAAACACCTCATGTCAGAAATAAAGGCATTTCAAACACTATGAAGAGTGCCTTGCTTCTCCTTCTGCTTCCCATTCCAGACCTCTAAACCAAAAACCACAGTTTCAAATCTATTGTTGTTTTGATATTCTGCAGTATATTCACAAAACACTCCACAACACCCTTCTCTTCTAGCCTACATTCGATCACAACAACCTTATTAAGACTCAAGAGTGGTTTGGATGATGTAGTGTCTCACACAGACGGGTGAGGGATGTATTGTTCTTACAGTCAACTACACAGAGAGACAACAATTAAGCCCTCCAGTCATATTGGTTTAGATTAGTCAGGGTAATAGCAAGCAAGGACAGAACGCAGACTTGCTAATTGTGGAATTTTCAGCTGCAGGGACAAAATACAACGCGTTTGTGGCACCACTGTTATTAAGTATCTTTCTATCTAGTAGCTGTTAATTCACGTCATGATACAGTATGTTTTAGCTAGACCCGCCACCATCATAGCTAACGTTACCCCATAGAAAATACATTACAGAGACCCACATTGGCTACACACACACATTTTGATATTGTGATTAGTAGTGTGATTCTACATGCTTGATTGGAGAATGTGTCCATAGACTAAGATTCTTACCTTCTCCACGTTTTCCACTGTGAAGTCGAGGGCGTCTGGCGTGGTTGCTATTCTCCCCGATGTCTCCATGTTAGCCCAACCGGCTGGTCTGTCAATAAATGACAGAGTCGCTTCTTTAGCTAGCTATCTAGCTAGCTGTCTGTCTCTCAAGCTAGCTAACTACAGACTGCGGTACTAGTCAATTGTCCACGATTTGGATGGCTGGCTATTCTGTGTTAGCTTCCGTAGCAAAACCCTGTTAGCAAGCTGCCTAACCGGCCTCAGTGAGCCCCGATTCCTCTGTATGTCTGGGGTCACAATTTATGGCTTGATGACATTAGCTAGTTAGCATCTCGCTACCCTATTGGACATGTATCTGTAAAAACAACCTAGCTAGCTAAACCTGTGTTTAGCTGACGATATAAGTCATTAACATCCAAACATGCGTTGACATAAGAAATTGGTGGTAGTTATTTGTTGCTAAATATCCAGTATATAGTCGCTGTGTCTTTGCTACGACGCTGGTATAAATGATCTTCTTCTTCTTCTATAGTTATGGCGGTCCGCCAAAAAATGTGAAAGGTGCATGCTGCCACCTACTGTGCAATCCATTTTACGTGGTGATGGTTTAAAACAATCTTTGGTGATACAAAATTGGGGAGAAGGAAAAATTACCCTGGCAACTACTAGCCCTCATTAAAAAAACACTACCCCCATTCCACTTTTTAATCGTACACCAGGCCAACGGCCTTTGGAACTCTTCTACAGTAAAACCTCAAAATCCCAAGTACCTCTCTGCCACTGCCACCACAACCTCTATTTTCTGTGACTTATGTTCCATTTCAGGAGTACAGTTGACAACCATAATTATGAATGCGAAGCAACCCACCTTACTGAATCACATATTATTCCTATCACTCTCTATTGGCCCACGTGCCTACTCACAGGGATCCTCTCAGGATCCCTCACCCTGTACCGATCTCCCTCTACTACTCTCTTCACTGTCTCAGCATACGACACCTTCTGTACTACTCTGACCCTGGCAACCTCAACCTGCCTTTCTCTCACCGGACACCTCTGATCTCCAGCACCATGGGCACTTCCACAGCTAACACACCAGTAGGTGTGCGAGGGTAAAATCACTGGGGAAGCCAAGCTAGGGGGGAAAGGCCATATTACAACCTATGTGTTGTGATAATTGCATTGTTTGCTCCTTAACCTGTTAGTTCATTTGCCTTGCCACCGGGATATATAGGCAAAGAGACAATAAGAAGACACAGTGGCAGCATAAATTCAACCACACCTTTGTTTCATCACAAAACCAGAGAGCAACATATGTCTGGTGGAGTCCACAAAGTATATTGCATGTAACAAACAGTTACATGACCTACAGAATAGTCAATCAAGTCAATGTTTCCGACATTTTTGGACTACTAAACAACTATTGATTTAGAGCACCGAGTTACCACAACTTGCAAAAAAACAGGAGCTGACTCAACTATTCCAGCACCATTTCAACTTCAATATTTCATCATCATCAAATCACCTATGCTTAGTCTAATACAGTGACAACTAAAAGGTTCCTAAAACAATTTAGTCCAATCCATGTAAGTTAAATATCATGTGACTGTCCATGGTACTAATTTCTGTTTGTGTGTGTGCGTAAGTAGAAAAACATGTTGACTCACACTACTTGTAGAGAAATGTCAATGCCATCCTCCTCTCTTTCATGTTGCCGAAACGGTCTATGACTCTGTCATACAAAACACGCTTTTATTTTTTGTTATCCTAGGCTACCTGGCTAAAATGCTTACTCGCTAGCCTAACTTCCTTTCATGGGCAACGATTCGCCAGTTGGTTAACATTAGCCTTCTACAGCTAGCTACATATTGAACTTCCATCATCAGGCCAGGGGCACAATGTATGAATTTATGGTTGGATCAGAATCGCCGTTATAATCATTAGCCAGTACAGAGAATTAAGTAAAACCACATGTCCAAATCCCTATCTCCATCCATGGCTAATTTAGGAAAACACAACGAAAACACAAAAACACAACGTACTGTTTGTTGCAAGTTACAACAGTAGAATACTGAAAGTGCAATTTCAAAATGTTATTGTGCATCAGCAATTAGCCAATGTCAGCTAACATTTTTTAGATTGCTAAGTTATTTTAGCGACCAGCTATTGTTATCATGGTCGAATTACTGGCCGGGGGTCCCCATTGATTTTATTAGTCAGTCCCACTCAGATATCATATTAAAAACTGCAAACTTGTCTCCCCTTTCCCTTTACTTTCCCTTTCACCCTATGGCAAAATGTGTAGAATTGCAGAAAATGTGCTGTAAAACGTTTTGTGGTTGTGCTGTAAATGTAGAAAATGTGCTGTAATTTTCTTTACACAAAAGGGGGCCACAAAAGTACTACACTGGGCCTTTAATAGCCCTGTCGGCTGATATAGCCACCTGCTATATCATTTTTCCCATGGGGATGGCTGAACGAACCAGAGGTAACTTATTTCTGGCAATTCAACCTATCCGACGTTGCTTGCATTTGGCAAGCCGATAGGTTGATGGGGTTCTTAGTCTATTTGTTCTCGTCGCTTTGTAGACTGGTTTACAGTGCAACATTGTCTCTTTGGGGCTGTTTGAAAACATTGCATACATTTGTATTACAGTAAAACGCTCTGCTATGACATCGCAAAAATTATGGATATACTGCCAAGATACATGTCTCTCCGCCCTAACAATGGGAGGCACGGCGGGCTGTCTTGCTCCCACCTATGCTTTATTTGGATTGGTGGATACATCTCATTATTGTAATACTATATTGAATATTCGATGAGGGTTGTTAACGTCATCCACCTGTATTCAATGGAGAGAGACGCTATTATGGCCTCATAACATGAATATGCATACCATCTCGAGAAAACTCCGATATAGCTTTTTTTTTCTCCAAAGTTGCCGGGATGTCACGTGTCCTATTAACATCAGTACACTCGAAACAACTTAAGCATTACGAATCTTCTATTGGATCAAATAGTCAAGGTCAATGAATGAATGATAACAGACTCATGAAATAAACCATTTTCTCTCCTAGCCAACAACTGTAAATGTGTTTTTTAAAAAGCAAATTATACACATACATATATATATATATATATATATATATATATATATATATATATATATATATATATATATACACTAACATTATATATACACTAACATATATATACACTATATACACTAACATTCAAAAGTTTGGGGTCACTTAGAAATGTGCTTAATGGACATTTTTTGTCCATTAAAATAACATCAAATTGATCAGAAATACAGTGTTGACATTGTTAACGTTGTAAATGACTATTGTAGCTGGAAACAGCAGATTTCGAATGGAATATCAGAGGCCCATTATACAGAGGCCCATTATCAGCAACCATCACTCCTGTGTTCCAATGGCACGTTGTGTTAGCTAATCCAAGTTTATCATTTTAAAATGTTAATTTATCATTAGAAAAACTTTTTGCAATTATGTTAGCACAGCTGAAAAATGTAGTTCTGATTAAAGAAGCAATTAGACTAGTTCTTTAGACTAGTTGAGTATCTGGAGCATCAGCATTTGTGGGTTGGATTACAGGCTCAAAATGGCCAGAAACAAAGAACTTTCTTGTGAAACTCGTCAGCATATTCTTGTTCTGAGAAATGAAGGCTATTCCATGCGAGAAATTGCCAAGAAACTGAATATCTCGTACAACGCTGTGTACTACTCCCTTCACAGAACAGCGTAAACAGGCACTAACCAGAATAGAAAGAGGAGTGGGAGGCCCCGGTCCACAACTGAGCAAGAGGACAAGTACATTAGAGTGTCTAGTTTGAGAAACAGACGCCTCACAAGTCCTCAACTGGCAGATACATTAAATATTACCAGCAAAACACCAGTCTCAACGTCAACAGAGAAGAGGCGACTCCGGGAACGGCACCTCAGTACCTTCAGTACCTCAGTACCTTCAGGCTCTGATCAGGCCCTACACCCAAACAAGGGCACTGCGTTCATCCACCTCTGGCCTGCTCGCCTCCCTACCACTGAGGAAGTACAGTTCCCGCTCAGCCCAGTCAAAACTGTTCGCTGCTCTGGCACCCCAATGGTGGAACAAACTCCCTCACGACGCCAGGACAGCGGAGTCAATCACCACCTTCCGGAGACACCTGAAACCCCACCTCTTCAAGGAATACCTAGGATAAAGCAATCCTTCTGCCCCCCCCCCCCCCCCCCCCTTAAAAGATTTAGATGCACTATTGTAAAGTGGCTGTTCCACTGGATGTCATTAGGTGAATGCACCAATTTGTAAGTCGCTCTGGATAAGAGCGTCTGCTAAATGACTTAAATGTAAATGTAAATGGGATGCTGGCCTTCAAGGCAGAGTTGCAAAGAAAAAGCCATATCTCAGACTGGCCAAGAAAAAGAAAAGATTAAGATGGGCAAAAGAACACAGACACTGGACAGAGGAACAATATCCAATATCAAGAGAACACGTGGTCATACCTACTACCTCTGATCTGGCAGACTCACTAAACAAAAATGCATATTTTGTAAATGAGTGTTGGAGTGCACCCCTGGCTATCCATACATTTTAAAAACAAGAAAATGGTGCCATCTGCTTTGCTTAATATAAGGAATTTGAAATTATTTATACTTTTACTTTTAAGTATATTTGAGCATTTACATTTACTTTTGATACTTAAGTATATTTAGAACCAAATACTTTTATTAGTATTTTACTGGGTGACTTTCACTTTTACTTGAGTAACATTCTATTAAGGTATATGTACTTTTACTCAAGTATGACAATTGGGTACTTTTTCCACCACTGGTCTTTGGGGACCAATGTTGCACTGGACTGTCAGTTTACTAACTGTAGCCCGTCTGTTGCTCTGAACAATTTGTCAACCTCCTTTGTCCTCTTTCATCAATGACCCGTTTTCAACCACTGGCCTGTCGTTGGCTAGATGTCCTTTGGGTGGTGAACCATTCCTGAAACACACAGGAAACTGTTGAGCATGAAAAATCCATCAGCTTTGCAGTTCTTGGTACACTCAAACAGGTGCGCCTGGCACCTACTACCATACCCCGTTCAAAGGCACTTAATTACACCCTCTGAATGGCAAGCATACACAATCCATGTCTCAATTGTCTCAAGGCTTAAAAATCCTTCTTTAACCGGTCTCCTCCCCTTCATCTACACTGATTGAAGGGAATTTAACAGGTGATAAACAAGGGTTCACCTGGTCAGTCTATGTCAAGTGTTCATAAATGTTTTCCCAAATATATATTGTATTTTCCTTCCTGTAATTTCTCTTATTCTGTTGATTGTTAGAATATTGTGCCATGCTTCTCCTCAATTCATATAACTATGCAATGCCATATAAGGGGTGCACTCAATATTGCACAAGTCATATGTCCCCTATTTCTGTCACAGACTATGATAAAGCTACTGTATTCGTTATTATAATTTCATGGCATCTCTGTCTCTCTTCCCCTCCCTGCTAATCCTCCCTCCCGTCGCTCTGAATAGCCACCACTAGTCCCATGTTTCATGAGCTGAAATAAAAAATCCCATAAATGTTCTATATGTTCAAATATCTTATTTCTCTCAAATGTTTTGCACAAATTTGTTTATATCCCTGTTAGTGATCATTTCTCCTTTGCCAAGATAATCCATCCACCCGACAGGTGTGGCATATCAAGAAGCTGATTAAACAGCATGATCATTACACAGGTGCACCTTGTGCTGGGGACAATAAAAGGCCACTTTAAAACGTGCAGTTTTGTCACACAACACAATACAACAGATGTCTCAAGTTTTGAGGGAGCATGCAAAAGGCATGCTAACTGCAGGAATGTCCACCAGAGCTGTTGCCAGAGGCTTGAATGTTAATTTCCTCTACCATAAACTGCCTCCAACGTCATTTTAGAGAATTTGACAGTACGTCCAACCGGCCTCACAACCGCAGACCACGTGAAACCACGCCAGTCCAGGACCTCCACATCCAGATTTTTCACCTGTGGAATCGTCTGAGGGCGTGCTAAGGAGTATTTCTGTCTGGGGTGCAGCCATGTGTGGGCCTGACTCTCCAGTGGGTGGGCCTGGATGCCAAGTGGGTGGGCCTATGCCCTAACAAGCCCACCCATGGCCGCATATATTAGGGCCTAATTTATTTATTTCAATTGACTGATTTCCTTATATGAACTGTAACTCAGTAAAATCTTTGAAATTGTTGCATGTTGCATTTATATTTTTGTTCAGTATACCTTTATAGTTTTTATTTCACAGCATGGGGTGTATTTCATTGTTGGAGCTTGGAGCTTAACATTTTCACTATACACTGTAATTACATCTGCAGCCATGTACATGTTACTATTAAATGTCTACTCTAATCTAATCCATTACGCCCCTTCTATTGGCACTGGTGGTACGCGCCCAACTGGCACTGGCGATTACATCCTTTCTGACCAAAGACTAATAGTATAGGGACCATTCTAGCCAATGTGAGGGCAAATAAGCATGTGAACGACAGGCACAAAGGTTTCCACTAGTTACCACAGCCACAAAACTATATTATAAATTAATGAAAATAAAACATTTGCTTTTGGGTTTTGATTTTCAGGTTAGAGTTAGGCATAAGGTTAGTGTGGTTAAGGTTAGGGTTAGGGCTCTCCACTGATCGGCCGTGCATGCAGTTATTTATAGTTGAGAGGGCCACAAAGAACTAACAGATCTCTGTTGCTATTAGGAACGAGAAGCTCTGTGATTTTCACTTCTGTGTTTTCTGTGGCAGTTTAAGAGGTTGTTATAATACATATAGACAGAATACATTTTAGTCCTCTCGGATCCATTTTGGGGTTGGTTACATCATGTTCCTGTGGGTTGGAGAGGAATTGTACCGGAGACTGCGTGCGATTGATGGATCAATTGTGCGCTGTTTGAATATCAAAGTCTGTGTGATTTATTTACGGTATGTCGATGTCTATGTGTGTTTCTAACTAAGTTAGTTTCTAATTAGCTGTTACAGTTCTGCCTTTAGCAATTATTTAAGTTAGTTTATTACTCCTCTGCTCTAATCCCTACTGATCTTATATTTGTTCTCTGTTAGTTTGTAGGTCTGCACTGCCTCTAATTCTCTATCTCACAGGCATAGTAAAGACTTATGAACGTGTGAGCGATGCAGGTTATGACACTGTTAATAAGTGGTATAGGCTTACCATGATAATTTTAACTACTTCTGAATCCGTTATCTCTAATAATACATCATTTTTATTAAGGGTTTCTAAGCAAGCACTTCAAAGTCTACACCCGTTGTATGTGAAAAATAACATTTTATTTTATGGAGCAATAACAGTCACTAAAAGGCTGTCTTGTTGGTCTGCTGCAATGAACAGAGATGTTATTCACAGACAGTTCAGCATATATGCTAGTTCACACACACAAACACAGTCATCTTCTGAGGACAAACATGGGGTGTGGTAGGGTTGGACCCTAGTTACCATGGTGTTGTTCTATCTGTATGGTGCAGATGAAGGAAATGAGGGATGGAAGCTGCCTTTGACCAGTGTTCCTCTGCCCCCTCCTGCAGAAGGGACCTACCTGATTAAACTAATCAAGAGCAAAATGGTGTGCTGGGCTGGAACTAAAATGTGCAGCCATGGCCCCTGAGGGTACCCCAGGACGCTGTCTAGTGTCTTGAGAGGCACCCAATTATATCTGTTTCCTCAAACCACAAAGGGAAGATGCAGGCCATCTGGGTGTGTTCATAGTTCCTAGACATAGTTCCTTGACTGCAAGGTTCCCTACATACGCCATGTGTGTCTGCAATGGCTCCAAGATGTCAAGCATGCTTTCTAACCAAAGCATAGTGAATTCAGGCCCAAACCAGAGCCTCGGGTTACAAGCTCTGTATCCTATTGTACCAAGGATTGCTACAGTTTTGTGTGTCCAATATCCATACTCTCTCTCTCTCTCTGTGTGTGTATGTGTTCAGCAGGAGAGGGACTGAGTAGGCTTAGGAACAATCAGTTATTTATGTCGCTGCTGCACTCTTGTCTAGCTGTCGCCACCTCTCGCTCTCAACTCTCCTCTCATGCTTCTCTCTTTCACTCACATCTCTCCCTCTATCATCTTTCTCACTCACCCATCCTTCTTTTAGCCATCTTACATTCTCTCTCTTTCTCAGCTCTATTTAGCAGAGTGTATAGTCTACAGTCGCTAAGTAAGAACAGGGAAGCACACAGTTTGACATTTGAAAAGGTTTTATTGCAGCACAATGCTGTCACAAGTTCTACAAGTTGGAATTCAAATGAACAAGGGAATAGAGTCACAGAGTGGCGTTTGCTGCTGGTAAATGAGTGTGGAAACGCAGATGAATGGCAAAGCCTGCAGTGGGCTGCATATGCTGTCAACAGGTCACTAAAGTGATACTGTCACTGAAGTGACATCCAGTCAATCTATAGCAGGGCTTCTTAAACTTTTTCAGCCTGGGATCCAAGCGAGAATTAGAAATTCTGTGTTTTCCTGGGACCCAAGCTTAGGAAAATATGCAACTATACGTAAATATCGATACATTTCATTGCCCTTATGCCTAAAAAAAAGAAGCTATATAGACAAAAACAAATAACAATGAAATACCCATAAATATCTTTTAATGTTTCTTTTTTCCTCATTAAAAACACTCTTACATACCTGTCTAGGTTGGAACTGTTGCTGTTAAAATACAAAATATAATTTAATTCTGAACTGGAATAAACTGATTGATCACATCACACAGATGTAGACCAGAAAACACCCAGTCCTAATGGTTTTCAACCAGCATGTCTATTCTGGGATCAGTTTTTGACAGTGCAACACTAAGGTCATGCTCAACATTGACACTGTTTCTGTACTTCAGAACCCTGACTTGCATAGGTATGTGGTGCCAAACTGGATCAGAACATCTACTGCTTTCTCAGTCAGGCAGGAGACCGCTTCCTACTGCAGATGAGCATCCCAGAACTGTGTGAGTATTTGCCTCAAAAAGCATCTTGCTTCAATCAGTTTATTCCAATTCAGAATAAAAATCATTACATTCATCTGTACTGTTTCTTTGGGTTGCACTAACAGTAGCTAGTTAGCTTGCTTTGGCTAACGTTAGTTATTAGCTGTGTAACTACAATGCCAGGGGATTGTTTGGAAGAGAAACTCACATTTAACGTTACTACGATGAGATAGTACTCCCTTATTTCTGCTTATCATCACCTGTTATAAAATGACAACAATGCCTTGCTAGTTGACTTACTTTTCCACTTTCGAAGCACTGTTTCCTGAAGCATTCTGCCCTGTTCTGAAAGAACTCCCATGGTTTAATTTACGGTCATGTTGTGCCTGGATGTTTGATCAGGTCGTTTTATAAATTTGTTCGTTTTGAGAGACTCATTACTAAGCACTTCCCCACACAAAACACATTGTGGGCGCTCCTCATTATTTCTCAAAGTTTGTAAGAAAGAGACAAAAAATCATCACTGTATTTGCGTCTCATGACGATTGAGCTCAGTCAGAACTTGTTAGCATGAGTCCATTTCATGACAGCGGTGAGTGATGGCGAGTGGGAATAACAAGTCAGTGGCTTGAACTACAGCCATGCAGCGTGTGGGTCGCGGAGTGATCTTCAAAAAAACTGCAGAAAAAAGATCCGATAAATCGCGAAGCACACGGGCATCTCCCTCTACCTCTCCCAATCGCGCAGTTGCCAAACTGAGCAGTGCCCGCTGCTAAGCAGAGAGCGCACTGAACCGAGTTCGAAGTTGCACTTGTCCAAATCAATTCCAGTAATTATAGGTAATAATTCTACATTTACGTCGCGACCCACCATGAACAAGTCCGCAACCACCCATACTTTAAGAAACGCTGTTCTATAGTCATCTAGTCAACCTTTATTGTTCTTCCAAGCTTGGTTATATTAAATTGTAGGAGAAGAGAAAAGAGGAAACGAGGATTGAGGGAGAGGAGGAACAGAGAAAAGTGATGGGGAGAAGAGGGGAGGATTCAGATTCAGAAAACTAAGGACCTCAATTAATTGTGCAGCATTTAAAAAACATACAAATGAAATCACATGTTTAAAATAAAATAAAAATAGCAAATAGCAAATAATGTTTACAAGCAAGTGGGCTGGGTAAGTGCAATTTCATAATAAATATGCCAAAACCAGGTACATGTGCTAAAGTGCAAGTGCTAAAGTGCAAGTAGTCCAAGATTTTGTTAAGTTGCAGAATTGCATTCAGAGTAAAAGAGTACTTGGCCATAGTTCTTTTAACCTTAGGTAGTCTGTACCTGCTGCGAGGGGAGTAGCTCGAATTTGGGGTGGGGTGGGTGGGAAGAGTCAACAACTATTTTATTCGCCTTCTGGAGGGCTCTGGCCAGGTAAAGAGATTACAGTTTTTGCTGTTGCTGCAAAGTCATGACTGTCTTGCCCAACATATTTTTCAGTGCAACCTGATATTCCCAAACCAGCAGGTCAAGCACTAGGATGATATATAAAAGAGATCCATGATGGTTAGGTCAACATTAAAAAGTGTAGTTTCCGTAGGAAATACAGTCTCTGTTGGCCTTTCTTAAAAATGGCATCATTACACTGATCCCAGGACAGCTTTTTGTCAATGACTAGTCCAAGGTATTTGTACTATTTCGATGGGCTTACCTTTTTATCAGTGATGGTGTATGCAAGGTAGTGTTCCTTTGAAAATCAATCACCATATCCTTTGTTTTTGATGTGTTTAGTTTTAGATGGGACGACTTACACCAGACAGTAAATTCATTCAGAGTCGGTCCGTGCTCGGTCTCCTCCAAATCGAGGAGACTGAGCAAAGCAGTGTCGTCAGCGTATTTGATCAGGTGGTACCCTGGGAACTGCCTCTGGCAGCTGTCTGTATACAGTATGTATAGTACCGGTGAAATAACACTGCCCTGAAATCTGTGATCATGATACGCACATGGGTTTTGCGGTTCTGCAAATGCATGTACACCAGATTTAAGAACGAGAGAATGGCATCATCTGTTCTTCTCTACGACTGGTATGCAAATTGGAGGGGGCCAAGGAGATGTTTGGTGGTGTTGATGATGTATGCTTTGATTATCTTTTCAAGAGATTTAATCAAGAGGGAGGTAAGAGCGACAGGTCTGTAGTCATTTGATGCGGATGGATGAGAAGTTTTTGGGACAGATACAGCAATTGATTTTCTTCCACAGAGATGGAATTTCCAGTGTATCCTGGGACTGCTAGAAGAGAGAGCAGAAGACTGCTTAGCTGAGTGGAACAGTGTTTCAAGACACAACCACTTATGTTAAATGCCCATCCGGGCAGACAGAGAGTCTCCTTGGGATAGTGTCTGTTGCACCTTATCCTTGTACTGGCATATCGCCTTTTTATCTCTTTGTTAACATCTCTCTGTACCTCTTTTCTTTCGATTAGATTCCCGGAGGCAAACACTGGTTTCTTCTTCTTAAGCACCACTTTCAATTCTTTGGTCACTCATGGTTTGTTGTTAGGAAATACTTTGGTCATGTAGTGTATGTGGACACCTGTATGGACCTCGCTTTGTGCACGGGGGCATTGTCATCCTGAAACAGGAAAGGGCCTTCCCCAAACTGTTTCCACAAAGTTCGAAGCACAGAATCGTCTAGAATGTCATTGTATGCTGTCACGTTAAGATTTCCCTTCACTGGAACTAAGGGGCCTAGCCCGAATCATGAAAAACTGCCCTAGACCATTATTCCTCCTCCACCAAACTTTACAGTTGGCACTATGCATTGGGGCAGGTAGCGTTCTCCTGGCATCCGCTAAACCCAGATTTGTCCATTGGCCTGCCAGATGATGAAGCGTGATTCATCACTCCAGCCAACGCTTGGCATTGTGCGTGATGATCTTAGGCTTGTGTGTGGCTGCTCGGCCATTGAAACCCATTTCATGAAGCTCCCGACGAACAGTTCTTGGTTGAGTCATTGTTGCTCCTAGATGTTTGCCGTTCACAATAACAGCACTTACAGTTGACTTGGCCAGCTCAAGCAGGGTAGAAATGTTATGAACTGACTTGTTGGAAAGGTGGCATCCTATGACGGTGCCACGTTGAAAGTCACAGAGCTCTTCAGTAAGGCCAATGTTAGTTGTTAGTCTATGGAAATTGCATGGCTGTGTGCTCAATTTTATATACCTGTCAGCAACAGGTGTGGCTGAAATAGACGAATCCACTAATTTGAAGGGGTGTCCACTTACTTTTGTATATATTGTGTATCTTACATGTTTTTTGGGGATCACCGAATCAACACAGAATTCAATATAGCTAAATATTAAGTCAGTCATCTTGTTCAGTTCAGCTGATGATTCTTCAAATACACTCCAGGTAGTACAATCAAAGCATCCTTGCAATTGATCAATACTGTCATTGTCCCACACCTGTATTTGTTTTCCCACCACCTTCTCCCTTTTGAGTAACTGTCTATAAGTTGGTCTGAGAAGAACAGTGTTATGATCTGATCCACCCAGTGGAGGTCTGGCCAAGGATAAATACGCTTTGGAGACTGAGTCATAACATAAGTCAATGACCTTATTTTTCCTTGTTAGACAAGTCACATGCTGAGTGTAAGTACTCCAAATGCGCTTGAGAGAAATCCCCCATGATGAATTTGGGCACATCAGGGGAAATTGCATCAAGCTCTTGAGTGACGTAAAAATTAGCTGCAATGGCTGCGCATCTTTCTGTGGTGGTGGGGCAGCCAGCGGAAATACAGAGCATAGGGGTTGTTAATGTTCTCTAGTTATGCCTTGATTGGGTCAGTGTTCTGTCACTCATGGGGACACTACGTCACTGCAAAATCTACGGGGAGATCTCGAAAAATGAAGCCCCTTGTGTGCTGCCAAAGTTACATTAGAAGTGCCCATCCAAGAAGGCTCAAGGTCATTGGCCACAGATAAAATGATGTCAAATCACATTATATCTACAGTAGCTTTGATTGGACTGATCATGTCAACAACATACTTTAAAAATCTTAGCTAGCAAGCTAGCAGTCATCATCATGAATCAAGTCGACAATCTACTAGCAAATCCTTTTCGACCCTTGTCATATGAAGAGAAATTAGAGATAAAACGTCTCGGTGCTCATCAGCCATTGGACAAAAACATTACACAACAAGTTGGAAATTGCAAATACAACAATGAGTGGTTTGGAAGGAAGCAGTGGCTAACTGCAAGCATCTCAAAGCTATCACTATTTTGCTTCCCCTGCCTGCTATTCAGTGCAGAGGGTGTGTTGTCCAAGTCTGTCTCAAAGTGTCACAAATCATGAGAATTGTGCATCACATATACACAACGCTGTTAAACTCGGGTTACTGGGGAAATCAAACGTTGTGGCTCAGCTAGACGAGCCATCGACCTTCACAACAAACAAATGGAGGAGAATAGGTACGTGCTTGCCAGAATTATAGCATGCATTAAATTGTGTGGCAATTGTGAGAGAACTGCAGAGCCACGACGAGTCAGTTGACTTCTTGAACCCAGGCGTTTTCAGGTGTATTTTTGAGACCACGCATGAAGGAGATTACAGGCTACAAAGGCATTATGACGACCAAGCAATTTTTAAGGGTACATCAAGCACGATCCAAAACAAACTATTGGATTGTATGTATGAAGCGTACAGAGAAGCTATAGCTAAGGAGGTGTCTGAGACTCCTTTTGCGTCTGTACAGGCAGACGAGACTACTGACGTCTCCTGTAAATCACAGATGGTAATAGTACTGCGCTACATGTTACCAGACAACAGTGTGTGTGAGTTTTTTGTTGAGGTGAAGGACAAAACTGGTGTTGGCCTCTCCAACACCATCAAACAAGTCCTAGTGCCACTGAATGTCAAGGAGAAGCTGGTTGCACAAACCCACGACAGGGCAGCGGTGATGTCCAAACGTTACTGAAGGATTCCTTTCCAAACTCCCGCAGAACTCCAGTGTGCTATCAAGCTATGACCTGTGGGCAACCAGGAGAAGTTGAAAGTGAGCTGTTCACTGTCTACCGGCATCCTGAGCTGCATACTGGAAAGACAGCACTTTCTTTATTGAAATCACTCTACAAGAACAACCTGCAGGAAGCGTTGTCTGAGACGGTCTCTCTTCTCAAAATCATCATCACCACTCCGATGACAACCGGCGAGTCAGAGAGAAACTTTTCCACCGTTAAAAGGATAAAAACCTTCATACGCAATTCCATGGGCCAGAAAAGGTTAAATGCATTGGCCATGTTATCAATCCAGGATGACTTTATCCAGAGAATGCCAGACTTTGATGACAAAGTAATTGAGAGGTTTGCCCACAAGAAGGACTGCCATGTGAATTTCGTGTGCAAGTGAGCATAGCACACTTCCGTAAGTCCATAAATATGTCTAGTATGCTGCTGCTTAAGTGATGTAATATGACAGGGAGATATATATACTGTAGCTAAGAAAGTAATACAAAGTGTATGTTGTGTAGAAAGTAGGTAGTAGCCCATGTGCCTCACCCTAAGAATATGGTCCCTTTCCCCCCTTAGAACTTAGCCTAGTGTTCTGACTTGGTGGTGCACATGTGGCCTATAGCCTGTTTTAGAGAAATCTCATCTTCAAATATTGTAACAGATTTCATTGCCTGCTTACCTGCCCCCATTGTAAGAGCTTTCATTGTCTGCTTATGTTCCCCTGTTAATATAGCCTACTGTTCGGACTTGGTACACAGGGAGAATACTGTAAGAACAGCCCATGTTCTGAATTATGTCGCTGTCCATTTCAAAACTGCTGAACAAATAGGCATATAGCCTACTGTTCGGACTTGGTTGTGCACATCTAGCCTATAGCAAGTTTTAGAGAAATGTAATAATCTAATATTGTAACAGCTTTTGTTGCCTGCTTACCTGCCCCCATTTTAAGAGCTTTCATTGTCTGCTTATGTTCCCCTGTTAATTGAGACTACTGTTCGGACTTGGTTGTGCACATCTAGCCTATAGCCAGTTTTAGAGAAATCTAATCATTGAATATTGTAACAGTTTTCATTGCCTGCTTACCTGTCCCCTTTATTTATCCTACGGTTCTGACTTGGTGTACAGGGAGAATACTGTAAGAACGGCCCATGTTCTGAATTCTGTCGCTGTCCATATCAAAAGTGCTGAACAAATAGGTGGCATATAGGCTACATCCGTCTCAGCTCGCTCATGTCTTAATCAAACCGCTTATCGTCGAATATATGCCATAGTTTATATATCTGCATTGTTTTGTTTGCGCAATGCGCTGTCAGTGAATCTGTATATTATCTATAAAAGTGGATCCTCGTGATTGTATTGTTGTTTCATTTTAGACCACATAGGCCTAATAAAGTACTTCAAATGGTAGAGAGCGAAATGACAGTAATGAAGGTCAGACAATTCGGAAAAATTCAAGAACTTTGAAAGTTTCTTCAAATGCAGTCGCAAAAACCATCAAGCGCTATGATTAAACTGGCTCTCATGAGGACCGCCACAGGAAAGGAAGACGCAGAGTTACCTCTGCTGCAAAGCATAATTTCATTAGAGTTAACTCCACCTCAGATTGCAGCCCAAATAATTGCTTCACAGAGTTCAAGTAACAGACACATCTCAACATCAGCTGTTCAGAGGAGACTGCGTGAATCAGGCCTTCTTGGTCGATTTTGCTGCAAAGAAACCACTACTAAAGGACACCAATAAGAATAAGAGACTTGCTTGGGCCAAGAAACATGAGCAATGGACATTAGACCAGTGGAAATCTGTCCTTTGGTCTGATGAATCCAAATTTGAGATGTTTTGGTCTTTGTGAGATGCAGAGTAGGTGAACGGATGATCTCTGCATGTGTGGTTCCCACCGTGAAGCATGGAGGAGGAGGTGTGTTTGTGTGGGGGTGCTTTGCTGTTGACACTATCTGATTTATTTAGAATTCAAGGCACACTTAACCAGCATGGTCACCACTGCATTCTGCAGCGATACGCCATCCCATCCGGTTAACGCTTAGTGGGACTATCATTTGTTTTCCCAACAGGACAATGACCCAACACCTCCAGGCGGTGTAAGGGCTATTAGACCAAGAAGGAGACTGATGGCGTGCTGCATCAGATGACCTGTTCTTCACAATCACCCGACCTCAACTCAATTGAGATGGTTTGGGATGAGTTGGACCACAGAGTGAAGGAAAGGCAGCCAACAAGTGCTCCGCATTTGTGGGAACTCCTTCAAGACTGTTGGAAAAGCATTACTGGTGAAGCTGGTTGAGAGAATGCCAAGAGTGTGCAAAGATGTCAAGGCAAAGGGTGGCTACTTTGAAGAGTTAAGATATAAAATATGTTTTGCTTACTACATGATTCCATATGTGTTATTTCATAGTTTTGATGTCTTATTATTCTACAATGTAGAAAATAGTAAAAATAAAGAAAAGCCCTTGAATGAGTAGGTGTGTCCAAACTTTTGACTGGTACTGTATGTAAATGTAAAATTTCTAAAACCCTGTTTTTGTTTTGTCATTAGGCAGTATTGTGTGTAGATTGATGAGAAAAATAAATATTTAATCAATTTTAGAAAAAGGCTGTAACGTAACAATATGTGGAAAAGTCAAGGGGTATGAATACTTTCCGAATGCACTGTAAGGACGCTTAGCTTTCATTTGACACCAAATGTGATATACTCACTCCTACAAACTTCACATATTGGTGCTCATGGTTCCTTTTACATGGAAATTACCATATGCATATTACATATTTTCCATGATGGCAGTCCTCCTTTAAGCAGGTCCCCCATGTCTTATTTTTAGCAGACATAGACTTGTGTTGAATAATACATATTACATCTATTCTCCCTTACCATCTATTTCAGTAGACCATCAATTGTCTCTGTCTGCACTTCTTTAAAAATAGAGGAGTCAGAAGAAATGATCCTAACTGGTCCTGAAGGGATTTAATGGATCTGTCAGTCTTCTGGAAAACGAAAACCATCTGACATCAGAAATGCAGAACTCACAGATGGGCTTATTTCAGAGATTGTGAATATATTGTTTCATGTCTTTCCTTATAGTGCTTCAGCAAGAACACTCCTATTCTCATATTATAACTAAAAGTCAAAATTCCTTCCCTGATTCTCTCTCTTCCAGGCCAGGACCTCCCTGTTACTTCCTCTTTCCCATCAGACTGTCCTCTGACCCTGGGTATGTCCGGGGCTGCTCAAATACTTTTTATGTGAAGGTGGTTGCTGTATATAACAACTATTATTTTTAGATATCAGTCTCTGTTTTACGAAATTTACTTGTACAAAGATTTCGGATTGAGAAGGCCTTTATTATTTTTTTACGACTTTCTGGAGTTGAAGCTCGCGGTGTCAGGAGCGTCTGTCTGCGCGCAAGGCCTGCTACGCGAGCGCATGCGCGCACTGAAGGCTCGGAGCGGAGAAGTGGTTATCGGATTGGAAAACCTGATGCACCGTGGGCGGTGGGAAAATCTACCGTGTTCTACACAACGTCTATTGGTCGTTGCACACCTGTGCTTAAATACCTCTAAACCGGCATTATGTATCTGTTACTGTGCCTGATCTTTACTCCATGCCATCCTGGATTAAATAGGCTAAATTAATTATCTTCGCTTTATGCCCCACAGTTTGCAAACACTCCGACGAGACCATCATGTCAATACCATCAGGAACTTGGTCTCTCTCTGCAATTACATTTGTACCACTCCCAAACGCAATTGGACGTACACTTGATGGCATACTTCCAAAATCTCAAACTATTGAATTACTTTCTTTCTGTGTCGAAAGACTCGTTTTATTCACAATGGTGCTGGTTCCACCAAGTCCTCACGCATTGGGCAACTGAGATATATTGTTAGGATTTTATTGTTCATCTCTGGTAATGTGCGACCAAATCCTGGGCCAGTAGATACCACGTAATCCCTACCGACTCCCTGTGATTTTTAAAACAGAGCAGGTTTTGGCCTCATGCATGTAAATGTCAGAAGTCTATTTCCAAAAATAGACATTATTAAAATATGGGCCAAAACGACAAATGCAGACGTAAATGTTTTATCAGAAACTTGGCTAAAGACATCTGTGTCAAATAACTTGATTTCTATTGACGGGTACACGGTTTTTTTTTTTTTGAACGGATCGGATGAGTAAAGGAGGAGGGGTTGCAATTTATGTGAAATCCGAGTTTAACACCTCTGAAATTCTCTCGATTACCAAAGCCAAACATTTGGAATTGCTTGCGGTTAAAGTGAACACGTATAAGGACTCCCGGCTGCTACAGGACTCCCGGCTGCTACATGTCCTACACAAGCTAAATTACTCTCAATTCATTGTTTTATGAGATTTGAACTGGGACATGCTCACATCTGTATCGGACTCTTTTAAAGAACTATGTGACTCTGAATCTCGCTCAATTAATTAATGAGCCTACAAGACCGAATCCCAGAGCACCTAACAAATCAACGCCATTGGACATTATTCTAACGAATACCCCTCACAAATACACATCGACTGGGATATTCTGTAATGATGTCAGTGATCACTGTGCAATTGCTTGTGTTAGAAATACAAAAATGACCAAAGCCAAACACCGTTACATTTTTAAGACATTTTAGACAGTTTGATGAGCAAGCCTTCTTACATGATCTGTACCATAATGTTGACAGTGTAAATCTGATTCCTGATGTTGACACTGCCTGGGACTATTTTTATATTACATTTGTGTCGATATGTGATAAGCATGCCCCTGTGAAGAAATGTTGAATCAGTGGAAGGGACAATCCCTGGTTTTCAGATAACTTGGCAGAATTTATTTGAAAAATAAATATCTCTTGGGCTCAAGCTAGACATACAAATGCTCCTGTTGACTGGGCCTCCGTCAGAGCGCTAAGAAACAAATGCACAGGATTAATCAGGAAGTCCAAGTCAGATTACTATTTAAATGCAGTCAGAGAGAACCTAAACAACCCTACCAAGTTCTGGAAGCTAATCAAAACAGTGTCAGGTTCTAATGTATCCTCTGGCATCCCTGACCATTTAATGATGGATTGTAATGAAGTGAAGGATAAAGCCCATATTGTAGAGTTTTTTAACAAGCACTTCATATCTGCTGGTTCAGTTTTTGATAATGGTGGTGCCTAGGCCTCTAATGTAAGCTCTGTTACTGTCAACTATGATATAGGCCCTCATGTGAACCATTTTAACTTTGAGCCTGTTTCTTATACTGAGGTCTATAAAGCACTAAAGGCAGGAGACAGTAAATAGTCTGCAGGTCCAGACAACCTGGACCCCTACCTCTTAAAGATAGCAGCTGGAATTATTACTGAACCTGTGGCTCACATTTTCAACTTGAGTCTCTTTACCAATTCCATACCCAGCATTTGGAAATCAGCGTATGTCCTCCCACTGTTAAAGGGTGGAGATCCCTCAGATGCTAATAACTATCGTCCTATCTCCAAACTCCCTATCCTGGCCAAAGTCTATGAATCCCTATGGAACTCACAGTTAAAAAACATATTCATTGAAAAGAACACACTGAGCGGGGTTCAGTCTGGCTTTAGATCGGGGCACGGCACCACAACTGCAGCTATGGCAGTGGCAAATGACATCATTAATGCACTTGATAAAAAGCTACATTGTGCTGCACTGTTTGTGGATTTATCAAATGCCTTTGATTCAGTTGACCATGAATTGTTGCTAGCTAGACTCAGAAACATAGTTCTCAGTGAAGGGGCAGTAAATTGGTTTAGGAACTATCTTTCTGACAGAACACAATGTGTATATACTGACAATCAGAAGTCTAGCTTTCTTGAGATTAATAGAGGTGTGCTCCTGTGTTCTCAATTTTTATTAATGATTTGGGAAATGAGATGCAACCAGCAAAGTTACATCTATATGCAGATGATAGTCATATATTAATGTGGTTCCTTCTCTGATTCAGGCTGCTGAAGACTGATTTTCAGTCACTGCAGGCCTAACTTTATGGTCTCAAACTGGTCTTGAATATACAAAAAACTGGTGGCTTATCCATTGAAAAAGTGTCATCCTACAAATACCTAGGTATTTGGTTGGATGACAAGTTGTCCTTTAAAGTTCATGTGGATAATCTTGTGACAAATCTTACATTGAAATTGGGTTTCTATTTTCGTAATAAGGCTTGCTTCCCGCTTATGGCTAGAAAGAAGCTTGTTCAGGCCACATTTCTCTCTGTAATTGATTACGGTGACTTGTTGTATATGCATGCAGCCTCCTCTGTCTTACAGAGACTGGACTCTGTTTATCATGCATCCTCCTCCGTCTTACAGAGACTGGACTCTGTTTATCATGCATCTTTGCGCGTTTTTACAAATGCCAAGTCACTCAAAAAGATACATTTGTATGTGTTCATCTACAAAGCCCTTTTGGGTAAACTCCCTCTTTACCTCTGTAGTCTGGTTTCCTTCACCACCAGCAGTTACCATACCTGGTCTGCTAGGTGGTTGCTACGTTACCATGCCCAGTCTGCTACGTGGTTGCTAGTTAAAGTCACCAGGACATTCACAGTATTAGGCAAGACTGCCTTCTCTTCTTATGCACCAGACTCATGGAATAGTCTACAATCCATGCTTCATCTAGATATGTTAGTGCCACTGAATTAATTAAAAAAATATTAATGGGAGACTCTGTTATAGAGGAGTGTAAATGCTTTTTTTAGGCTGGATAATGTTGTTGTGTTGTATGTTTGAATTATGTAATATATTGATTGTTGCTGCCTTCATGAGCAGGTCTCCCTTGAAAAAGAGAGACTGGGTCTCAATGGGCTTTTCCTGGTTAAATAAAGGTTAAATAAATGTAAATACATTTTCTCTTTCTATCTCTCTCGCCTGTATATCTCCTCATTTGAATTCCATGCTGTCACTGTCACTTGTCCACTCAAGCTTAACATTGTTGTCATCTATCGCCCACCAGGTGACCTTAGAGAGTTACTCGATGAGCTTGACACCTTGATAATCAAATTTCTTGATGATGGCTCACCACTCTACATACTTGGTGACTTCAACCTCTTGACATCTGCCTTTGATTTATTTATTTCCAACTCTCTTTCCCCTCCTTGTCTTTTGACCTTTCCCAGTCCCCTCTCATCTTCAATAGAGGCTGTTCACCTACTAAGCTCACTGCAATCCCCCTCCAGGTCTCTGATCACTAATTTCCTTTTCTGTCTCCCTTTGGGCCAACCCTTGGCGCATAGCCCCTACCCAGATGGTAATGTGCTGTCACAATCTTCGCTCTCTCTCTCACTACTCTCTCCTCTTCTATCCTATCATCTCTCTCTTCTGCTAAATTCTTCTCCCTCCTGTCACTGGATTCTGCCTCTTCAACCCTTCTCTCCTCCCTTTCACCATCCTATGACTCGCACTGTCCCCGTTCCTCCCGGCAAGCTCGGCACTCCCCTCCTGCTCCGAGGCTGAGTGACTCATTGCGAGCTTACAGAACAGGGCAGCTGAGAAAAAATGGAGGAAAAGGAAACTTTAGGAGGACCTATCATTCTTCCACTCCCTCCTCTCTGACTTCTCTTCCTCTGTATCCACTGCGAAAGCCACTTTCTATGACTCATAATGTCAAGCTTCTGCCTCTAACCCCATCTTCTCCTAACCTCATTAATCCTCCATCCCCTCCTCATCCCTCTCTACAGAAGACTTTGTCAACCACTTTGAAAAGAAAGTTGACGACATCTGCTCCTCATTCACTCAGCCTATTGAGTCCACTGATCCCACTCACACAGACCTACCCTCTGCCTTGACCTCTTTCTCCCCTCTCTCTCCAGATGAAATCCTGTGACTAGTGAGGTCTGGCTGCCCGACAACCTGTCTGCTCAACCTCATCCCCTCCTCCCTTCTCCAGACTATCTCTGGAGACCTTAGGCCATTCTTCACTTCCCTCAACTCATCTCTGACCACTGGTTGCATTCCCTCTCTTCAAAATGTCCAAAGTTGCTCCCCTCCTCAAGAAACCAACACTTAACTTCTTTGATGTCAAACTACAACAACATTTTTTTTTCTAAATACTTGAGTGTGCTGTCTCTGACCAACTGACTATCTTGCTATTTTCCTCAAAATGATCTTCTTGACCCTAACCAGTCAGGCTTCAAGACAGGTTACTCAACCGAGACTGCTCTTCTCTGTGTCACGGAGGCTCTCCTCACTGCCAAAGCTAAATCTCATCCTCCTAGATCCACAGTACAAATGAGATGAGCAAAGCAGTATGTAAACATTATTAAACGTAATGAAATATAGTACGTTCTATGTGTGGTCTTAAACGGCAGTAATTTATGACTGAGATTATATGAACATTCTGGGCACTCAAACATATCTGTATCCATTCATAATCAATAGTGTCTCTCAGGACTTCCTCACATTTTTTTCATGTTTCGTGTAATTGGGAAAATTCTCAACCCTTGATACAGTTTGGAAATCATCTTTAGAGGTTTTGTCAGACTGCCTTAAAATGGTTTCAATCCTTGACACTTCTGGCTTGTCCAGTGTTTGCTGCACAGAGATAATAAAGTGTTGTTCCCCTCAGCTCTGTCACAGACTGGTTCATCATGGCTGCCTGACCCTGCTGAGATCCCTGTCACCATCTAATCCTGCTAAGATGAGGCATGACAAAGACTTACCTTGGTGTACATTTATATACACTGCTCAAAAAAATAAAGGGAACACTTAAACAACACAATGTAACTCCAAGTCAATCACACTTCTGTGAAATCAAACTGTCCACTTAGGAAGCAACACTGATTGACAATACATGTGACATGCTGTTGTGCAAATGGAATAGACAAAAGGTGGAAATTATAGGCAATTAGCAAGACACCCCCAATAAAGGAGTGGTTTTGCAGGTGGTGACCACAGACCACTTCTCAGTTCCTATGCTTCCTGGCTGATGTTTTGGTCACTTTTGAATGCTGGCGGTGCTTTCACTCTAGTGGTAGCATGAGACGGAGTCTACAACCCACACAAGTGGCTCAGGTAGTGCAGCTCATCCAGGATGGCACATCAATGCGAGCTGTGGCAAGAAGGTTTGCTGTGTCTGTCAGCGTAGTGTCCAGAGCATGGAGGCGCTACCAGGAGACAGGCCAGTACATCAGGAGACGTGGAGGAGGCCGTAGGAGGGCAACAACCCAGCAGCAGGACCGCTACCTCCGCCTTTGTGCAAGGAGGAGCACTGCCAGAGCCCTGCAAAATGAGCTCCAGCAGGCCACAAATGTGCATGTGTCAGCATATGGTCTCACAAGGGGTCTGAGGATCTCATCTCGGTACCTAATGGCATCTCCAGACTCTGTCACATGTGCTCATGTGCTCAGTGTGAACCTGCTTTCATCTGTGAAGAGCACAGGGCGTGAAGAGCACAGGGTAAGACCCTCCCTCCTCCTGGATATAGAAATCCTTCAACTTCACTGCCTTTTCAATGGTAAGGTCTCTTGCACCATAGACCATTTGACCTCCACCACTGCTGTGGTGCCCACCAGACCATTCTGTTTGGCACTCAGGATTCCAGGCACCGTGACCCAAAGCCCTAACTCTTGCATATCCGTCCCTGTAGCCATTTTAAATGCCTTGATGCTCTCCTCTTCATTATCTGTGCCCCAACTTACAGACAACACCCCATCCAGTGACTGATCTAAGGACCCTTTTTAGCACTTGGCCCTAACTACTGCTTCAAAATTGCTGGCCGCCAACCTCACTCCTCATGGTGTGCCAGTTTAGGTTGGTGCCCTGCCGTACAAGCTCCTGCTGCTCCACCGACAGCGCAATGCAAGCCAGGATGCATCCAGGCACCCTTTTTTTAACAATGTCAGACAGGGTAGCGGTTGTTCTGGCTCAGGTTCAAGGAGACATACCATTCCACTGAACCTGCCCCAGAGACGGTTCCTTAACCACTGAAGATCCTCCTCTGTGGGCTCTAGGGACAGAGGCTTGTAGTCTTCGGCCAGTTACAGGTCATCCACTGAGTCCACCTAATTGGGCACGGCTGGCTTCCTCCACTCGCATTCCACATCGGTACAGCTGATATTGTGAACCACAAAAATAGCCGTTGCAGTTGCATGGCTACAATTATGAGCTCCACGGGGGCATTCGCTTGTGGTAGAGAGAATCCCCTGGTCACCTGTAGAGACCTGCCATGAGGAAGGATGTTAAGTGCCAGATGCCTTTCAATACATGACTATGAACACCTTGAAATGCATATGCTGGAAGACGTGCTATATAAATTAAGTTGGATTTGATTGATGGCATTGCAGCTGTAGAATATTTCATAAACTGTTATTTTCACATGAAGGCAAGTGCAGTTTTTCCATTAACTTTTAATTAATAACTTGGAATTTTATCACTTGACATATCAATCAGTTGGATGGATCCTATAAATCAAGACTGTGTGAATGCACGTACGACTTTGGATAAATAAATACTGTGCCTTTGAAGATTTGTCTCTGGTCATGTGACCCCAATACAGGCTGGATGTCTAAACAAAGTCAGATATTCTGAATGTCAAGAGATTTACAGTTTCATTCTAATCAATGACAACATTCCATAATGGAGTTATTACTCATCTAAGTCTGGTATCCGGAGTAATCTGGTTAGTGATTACATAATTGATTAAGTGGGCTCTTTCCTTGTAGAATGTTGACTGCTGTATAGAACACATTGTATTGCTAAGATGCTTAAACTTAACTTAATAGCTACACTCACCGACACAGGATACATTTTATCCCTCATGCTGGCGCTGAACAAACCCGTCAGTTTCCCCTCACTATAGCTGCACTTCTCCACATGGCCAGACTTATTTATATTTATTATGGATCCCCATTAGCTGCTGCCAAGGCAGCTGCTACTCTTCCTGGGATGTCCAGCAAAATTAAGGCAGTTTATACCATTTTAAAACATTACAACACATTCACAGATTTCACAACACACTGTGTGCCCTCGGGCCCCTAGTCCACCACTACCACATATCTAGGGTGCACATATCTACAGTATGTTATCCTGTGTGTATGCATGTGTCTGTGCCTATGTTTGTGTTGCTTCACAGTCCCCTCTGTTCCATAAGGTGTATTTTCTGTGAAGAGACCTCTTGTGGCATGTCTTGTGGGGTATGCATGGCTGTCCGAGCTGTGCGCTAGTAGTTCAAACAGATAGCTCGGTGCATTCAACATGTCAATACCTCTCATAACCCTGTTCTGAGCTAAATGCAATTTATGTTAGGAGGCTTCCATTAAAGAACAACCTCTGTGTTCTGTTAGACAGGAAACTCTTTATACACAATATAGCAAGGGGTGTAAAGCCATAACACAAGTTTTCTAGTAGCAGACTATGATCGATAATGTCACAGTGAAAAGCCACAGTGTCTAACAACACAGCCCACAATCATTTTATCATCATTTTCTCTCAGCCAATCATCAGTCATTTGTGTTAGTGCTGTGCTTGTTGAATGTCCTTCCCTACAGTATAAGCATGCTGAAAATGTGTTTGTTTACTGTAAAATAGCATTGTATCAGGTCAACAACAAAAAAAATCCTAAAGTTTACTAAAGGTTGGTAACAGGCTGATTGGTCGGCTATTTGAGCCAGTAAAGGGGCTTTACTATTCTTAGGGAGCGGAATGACTTTTGCTTCCCTCCAAGCCTGGGGGAACACACTTTCTAGTAGGCTTAAATTGAAAATATGTAAAATAGAAATGGCAATATCGTCTACTATTATCCTCAGTAATTTTCCATCCAAGTTGTCAGACCCCGGTGGTTTGTCATTGTTGATAGACAACAATAATTGTTTCACCTCTTCCACACTCACTTTTACGGAATTCAAAATTGCAATGCTTGTCTTTCATAATTTGCTCAGATTTACTTGGATGTGTAGTGCCAGTGTTTGTTGCTGGCATGTCATGCCTAAGTTTGCTAATCTTGCCAATGAAAAAAATCATTAAAGTAGTTGGCAATATCAGTTGGTTTTGTGATGAATCTGATTCAATGAATGATGGAGCTGAATTTGCTTTTTTCCACAAAATGTCATTTTAAGGTGCTCCAAAGCTTTTTACTATCATTCTTTGTCATTTATCTTTGTTTCATTGTGTAGTTTCTTCTTTTTATTCAGTTTAGTCACATGATTTCTCAAGTTGCATTATGTTTGCCAATCTGTTGTGCAGCCAGACTTATTTGCCATTCCATTTCCTTTTGTTTCATCCCTCTCAAACATACAACTTTTCAATTCCTCATCAATCCACAGGGATTTAACACTTTTTACAGTCATTTTCTTAATAGGTGCATGCTTATTAGTAACTGTAATAAGACATTTCAGAAATGTGTGAAGTGCAGTGTCTGTTTTCTCCTCATTACTCACCATCAACAAACAAATATTCTTTACATCAACAACATAGGAATTACTACAAAATTAATTGTATGACCTCTTACACAATATATTAGACCCAGCCTTTGGAACTTTGGTTTTCCTAGATATGACTACTATATTGTGATCACTACATCCAATGGATGTGGATACTGCTTTCAAGCAAATTTCTGCAGCATTAGTAAAGATGTGATCATTACATGTTGATTTTATTCTGTGGTGGTTAATTTGTGTTATCAAATGAGGAAAGATAAACTTATCACACAAGTCAGAGTTATACTTAAACTGAATCTTTATTAGTGAGAGCTTTGCAGTAGCGATGATTTGTTGAGAGCCCCGAGACAAAAGTACAAAGGTCTTTTATAGCCAAGATATACCCCTTTCAACCTACATGACGAACAACAAATATATAGAATGGGTCACAAGGTTAAGATCTGTATGAAAGATACCTATAATACATAGCAGACAGTATCTGCTGTGTCAACCGTTTTCATTGTATAGAGACCAGTGTCTGGCCCTCCGACTCCAAACTGGAACCATCTCTCCCTTGTACGGTATAGAACAGAAACATTAACTCATGCTCTGGAATGCTCTTTAGGTTTTATCACCCAAATGACATGGTAAATCTCCTGTCAGTGTTATCTCCCAGAGGTCCATCCTCAGTAGAACACACACACAATAGTTAACAATACTCTATTCTGTTGAATAAAACAACTATTTGATGCAATAAAAGTATTATAACATAATCTTGCAATTTTGCTCTCACAATTCCTAGGCTGTTTATTCCTGTGCTGTTTAACTACCCCGGTAGGTTGACTGATAACCTAAACCAGGTTGCAGCCACTGGTTACAGTTTGAAGCTTTTTCTTGAGTGGGCAGCTTGATGAAAGCCAGTCAATATTTAAATCACCCAGAAAATATAGCTCTGTTGATATCAAATATATTATCAAGCATTTCACACGTTATCCAGATACTGATTGTTAGCACTTGGTGGTCTATAGCAGCTTCCCACCAGAATGTGCTTTAGGTGAAACATGAACCTGTAGCCATATTACTTCAACAGTATTTAACATGAGATCCTCTCTAATCATTACAGGAATATAGTTCTGAATATTCACAGCAACACCTCCAACATTGGCATTTCAATATTTTCTGTAAATGTTATAACCTTGCATTGCTACAACTGTATCATCAAATGTATTATCTAAGTGAGTTTCAGAGATCAGAATAGGACTGTCTTTGGTTACTAGCAAGTTATTGATTTCATGAACCTTGTTTCTTAAGCTACATATGTTAACTTTTCTTTTTGGATGCTTAGTTTTATTGCTTTACTGGGAAGCTCAGCAGAAGTAGATACGCTCATATTATTTATGTCAGTGCAGTGTGAGGCATTCAGGACAGTTAGAGGGACATGTCTACCAACGCCCCTGGTGTAATGTACATTTGCTGAAGCATTATGACAACAATGTGTCACAATGGTAGGTATTAACTGAGCTGGGCTTGGGTCATTGATAAGTCATTGTCTCAAGGCAGCCTTATAATGCTGTGAAAGGATCCAGGAACCCAAATGATTTGGGTGGATCCCACCCTCCTTATGAAACATGTTTGGTTTCCAAAAGGTATCGAAATTGTCAACAAAAGTTACACCCATTGAGCTGCAATAATCACGTAGCCAGTTGTGAAGAGAAAGAATCTTGCTAATACGTTCAATACCACGATCCAGAGAGGGCACAGGGACTTATAGTGGTCCTCTCTCCTTTTAACGCTCTTATGCTCATCCTTGAAAAATGTCATAATGTTTGAACTAGACACCAAAGTTGACATACTTTACAAACAATTATCTAGGCTAAGTATAACAAAATACTGTTTTGATCTACTGCTCTGTTAACTAGCTAGCTAAAGTGTAGTCAGTGGCGAGCTAAAATAGACAAAGGGAACGTAAGAAGTTCAAGACTTTATTCAATTACTTTCAACACAGCGCATGGATTCATCATGGATTGGGCACAAAAGGTCTCCGATAGCGCGCTGGTGAACGGTTGAACGGTAGCGCGCTGGTGAACGGCTGAACCTACATCTGAGCCCCAGCCCCAGACCTCCAGCACCACCCAGCTTCCTCTGGCCTCCACCCCAGCCAGCAGGCCTCCAGCCCAGGTCACCCCATGCAGGAGCTGCCTGTCGGAATTTGTGGTCTTGCTGAGCCCTTCTCTGTTCCTAATTAGTATTCGGAATTTTTGAGAGCAAATCGAGGCGAATAGAGTGATTAACTCACCTTGTCCGAGTGAGAATTTCACGGTTATCAAAACGTCACGCCAAGGTAAGCTTATACGTAATATACTTAATTTGAAGTGTTTGTAGAATCCACGATGTGAAAAATGAATAGTGGAAAGAAGATTGGAACCATTTATGTGTTTGACCGCTAGGCTTTATGGGTATTATGACGCGTCTCTTGTGGGGGACTATAAGCCAGCCTCTCAGAAGTTTCACCTTCACACAGCCTTCTTGACCACTCTGAGGCGTCCGCATGGTCCTAAAGCACACTGAATCATCTTTTTGTATCTCAGTACAATGATAAATCTTGGAGGGACAAAAATGCAATTTCCGAATGTTTTGGGGTCATGTCCCTCTCGTCCCCAGTGAAAGTTTCACCCCCTGGGTCTATATTATCTCAACACTTCTTCTTTTCTCTCCTCACATTATGAGCTGTATCCTCACCGAAGAGACCGTACAGCCCCGTTGCCCGCTTTGACAACCAAACTGACCATTCTCACACACCCCTAACCTCTGCCCCTACACACACACACACACACACACACACACAATACTGTGGCCCTCATACACAAAGCTCCACCCCCCCCCCCCCCCCCCCCCCCACACACACACACACACACACACAACTGTCCTCCGTCAAGTCATTTCCCTCATCCCTCCACTCATCATCCAAAAATCCACACACCCACCACCGCTTCCCCATCTAAACCAGCCCCTACTAGGCCTGAGACCACCACTAACACCACCTCTGCCCCCCAGCTCAGCTCATCCCCAGCCCTAACCCAGAGGCTTCTACCCTTACCCAGCTTAAACAGCAACTCAGTCCCCATCCTACAACCACTACCACCACCTCTTCCCCAGCTGAAACTACATCTGAGCCCCAGCCCCAGACCTCCAGCACCACCCAGCTTCCTCTGGCCTCCACCCCAGCCAGCAGGCCTCCAGCCCAGGTTAAAATGCATGCCAACACCCACTCTCAGCTCAATGTGGTGAATGGTGAGATCTTTGTGCGTGAGTGTGTGTGTGTGTGTGTTAAGTTGCTATGGGAGAGTGTTTTTGTTATTTGTTATCAAACAGCAGCAGCCAGTATTATATACTCTGGCCTCTCTGGCGGATAAAGCGGGCAGACATCCAACCCTAGTTTAAAAAAAACACACATACACACAAAACCTAAATGGTTCACTCGTCAGTCCCATGACTGTGTCTGTCTCTTGCCAGACAGAGAGCTGATTGTGGGGTAGTGGTGCCAATAGCACTTTTACTATTTTAGCTGTTTGGGGTGGGGGGGGGCTTGTGCAGGGAAACAAAGAACAGCTTTTTTTGTGATGCCAATTCAGTGCTGGCTGGGTGTGTCAGTCTACTCCTGTGCCTAGAAAGCCCGGGGCCTGCTCGCTCTCTGTCAATATCCTACAATCAATCCTGTCGGAACTCTCTTTCTTCTTGTTGTCTTTGTAGTAGAACTTGTTAATAGCTTGTGTTTATTTGAAAAAATATGGTATATTTAATGTTAATATAGTACACTGAGTGTAGAAAACAATAGGAACATCTTCCTAATATTGAGTTGCACCCTCTTTTGCCCTCAGAACAGCCTCAATTCGTCGGGGCATGGACTACAAGGTTTCGAAAGCGTTCCACAGGGATGCTGACCCATGTTGACTTGGCTGTGCTTTGGGTGCTGGACCATTCTTGATACACACGGGAAATTGCTGAGCGTGAAAAACCTAGCAACGTTGCAGTTCTTGACACACTCAAACGAGTGCAGCTGGCACCTACTACCATACCCTGTTTAAAGGCACTTAAATATTTTGTTTTGCCCATTCACCCTCTGAATGGCATACATACACACAATCCTTGTCTCAAGGCTTAAAAATCCTTCACCTCGTCAGTGTGTCATGAAAAGAGCAGGTGTTCCTAATGTTTTATACACTCAATGTATGTTATACTGTATATGTGTGTGTGTATATGTTCCCCTAACCCCGGCAGGGGAGCCAGTGTTCCATAATGGTGCTCCTGCCCTGGACCCTGACCTAGCTGGAGTAGTGTCAGCCTTCATCGTCACGGCAGCCATTATCACCCTGCTCCTTTTCATTAAACTGCAATGACGGGACCAGCGGCCTGAGTTCCACACACTCCAGGACCTGCCTATGGTGAGACAGTAGAACACAAGTGGTTAGGTGAAGAGCTAGTGTAACGCTTAACAGTAATGAGACCTGAAGACTTGTGATAGCCTTAGTCTTGTTTTGTGAGCTATTACACTAAGTAGGCATTGTTAGAATTTACTTCACTCACCACCTGTCACCTGGACCAGTGCTAACCGTTCAGTGTTTACTCGTGTTCCTGCTGATATCCTGTTGCGTTTTCCCCTGTTTAGGATGATATGATGGAGGATACTCCCCTGTCCATGTGCAGCCTCTGATGGAGACGGAGAGGACACAGTCTGACCTGATGTAACAGCCAAACGGACCCCCCCAGACCCTCTGTCTCTGACCAGGTGGAACAGCTAGAACCCCACAGACCCTCTCTTTCTGAACTGGGGCTGCGTATCTATAGTCCAACCTGATCTATTCTCCTTGTCCCCTGTCCTCATCTCCTTTCCTTTATCTGCACTGACATGAGAGAAATGGAGTGGTGAAAGCCAGTCCCAGGTAGGCATCCTCCATATTGCTTATCTTGAGCCTGTGATTTCAGATCAGTGCAGATGGAGAATGGGGTAGAAGGAGGCGCCATTTTAGACCATTGAGATGCAACTTTGGCGTTCCTTCTCCGTGCGCAACAGTAGGGTTCTGAGTGTGAACAGCTCTCCTCTTGATCTGTATGGATCCCAGGTTCCATCAGCAGCCCTCCCACATCTACATTCTAGGGTGCACTTTCAGTCAGCTGTGGTTAGGTTGAGTGGTCAGTAACAAAGGATCATCTCTCAACACCAGTTAAAGCCTGGTAGGCTCCTTGTGCCTGGCTATAGTGTCGTACAGTACTGTTGCACTTTACGAATTGAAAACGAGTTCCTCTCTCTAAAGGTCCTGCTTGTTATTGTTCATTTTTAAAATCTTCTCTTGTTTATTTATTGGGAGACTTGTCTCTGGTGCTTTTAGCTCAGTGGGCTAACACAGCCTTGTGGCGTGCAGACAGTCTGGTTTCAAACCTGGTCAGTCACACTTGTAAAAGGGGAGGGGTCTTTGTCTGAGTATCTTTAGTACCTTTTATAGAGCCTTAATGGACTCTCTTCATCGTCACCAGAGATATAGACAGAGTGCGAGTCAATACAGAGGAAACTCCTCCATGTCAGCGCAAAACATTTCATGCTAGTTAAAATTCTACATTTCATAGCAAGCGTTCTTAACTCTGAGACTGGGTTGTCCATCAATGCAGTTCTCACAGCCAGTCCCAGACCCAGATCTATGCTCTTACATGTCTGTGTCTTAGTCAGGAAGAGCTTTGGGAAGATTCAACAGAAGAGATTTCACTGGTGACATGACTGTTTCCAACTGAATTTGAGAAGTTGTCTTTCAATACAATTCACTCCTTGTTTTAATCATGTAACTACATCACATGAGGGTAACTTGTTGCCCAATATGTTAAGTCAGTCAGTGCTAGCCACTACCATTAGTAGTCCATTTACTGTCTCAAGGGAAGGGAACTCCATGAACACAGACATGGTAAATGTATCACACAGGTTCAGAGAGAAACTCTTATGTAAAGCTTTTATGAGGATTATGCTCTATTAATGTGAAGTGAGTACTGTGTGTGTGTGAAATAACTTCATATTTCGGACTTCATAAAGATACTGATAGACTGTGGACAGGTGGATACTGATAGACTGTGGACAGGTGGATACTGATAGACTGTGGACAGGTGGATACTGATAGACTGTGGACAGGTGGATACTGATAGACTGTGGACAGGTGGATACTGATAGACTGTGGACAGGTGGATACTGAGAGATAGAAATGGTTTAACTGACTCAACACTCACAACAGCACATACAAGTTGACCTTTTTAAAAAACTAATTAGCAATAGTTATTTCTATTTCTGAATGTTTATCAAAGTTAGCTACCTTAGAGTTCCTGCTTGGGATACCGCCCTCTAGTTGACAGATTTGTTGGTTGCAGACCAACAAGTCAAGGGGTTTGTTGTCGTGCCACTCATCTGTATCAATGGGACTAAAGTCATTGTTGAAACCAAGTGGTTCTATTCGAGTTGAGTTGAATGGTAGTTAATTTGCACCCCTGTATTAGTAGCTCCATATATGAAGTGCCAAAAAGCAGGTTAAAGAGAAACAGAGGGTTAAACCACTCAGGTGAGTATGTGTGTTTGTGTGTTTGTATTTTGCCTGCTGTGCGTGTTGTAGAAGTAGGTGTGTTGTCTCTCCGTGAGAATCAGACTCCTGATCTCGTCCTTCAGCTCTGATACAGATGCCCTGCAGGACACACAGAGATGGCATTATTACACACGCACACACACCTGATCTGCTCAGTGTGTGTGTATTGAAAGACAGTTGGTCAGGTCAAAGCTGTGGTTTCTGTAGCTGTGTCTGTGTCTGGGGAAAGATACTTTTTAGAGGTTAGGGGTCGGGAGTCACTCAAATTACCTTCATCCATTCTTTTATTATTCATTTGTTCATTCATTCATACCTTGCACCTGCGTTCATACTTCCCCCTTATCTCTTTGGCCTCCGACTGCTGAAGAAACATGTCCTCCTCATGCCTCCCTGTCACACGCATACTGTAAGATGAAACAGAAGGAGTAGGTGTAAGCAGGACTGTGCTTGCCCTCCATTATTATTTTTTTATATATTTTTTTACCGTTATTTTACCAGGTAAGTTGACTGAGAACACGCTCTCATTTGCAGCAATGACCTGGGGAATAGTTACAGGGGAGAGGAGGGGGATGAATGAGCCAATTGTAAACTGGGGATTATTAGGTGACCATGATGGTTTGAGGGCCAGATTGGGAATTTAGCCAGGACACCGGGGTTAACACCCCTACTCTTACGATAAGTGCCATGGGATCTTTAATGACCTCAGAGAGTCAGGACACCCGTTTAACGTCCCATCCGAAAGACGGCACCCTACACAGGGCAGTGTCCCCAATCACTGCCCTGGGGCATTGGGATTTTTTTTTTTTTTTTTTTTTTTTTTTTTTTTTTACAGAGACCAGCTCTGAGTCTGAGATGTATAGTCCTGCAGAAACAACCTGAGAACAGAGTTTGAGTGTGTCCACCTCTCTCCTCAGATGATCCCTTTGCAGCTTAGATGTGGTGTTGGAGGGCCAGTAGGAGGCACCCTTTTCTCTGGTCTATTTTGTTTTATCCCAATACCCCAGGGCAGTGATTGGGGACATCGCCCTGTGTAGGGTGCTGTCTTTCAGGTGGGATGTTAAATGGATGTCCTGATTCTCTGTGGTCACTAAAGATTCCATGGCACTTATCGTAAGAGTAGGGGTGTTAACCCCGGTGTCCTGGCTAAATTCCCAATCTGGTCTTCATACTGTACCATCATGGCCACCTAATCATCCCCAGCTCATCATCCCCATCCCCAACAATTGGCTGATTCATCCCCCCCCTCCTCTCCCCTGTAACTATTCCCCAGGTTGTTGCTGTAAATGAGAACGTGTTCTCAGTGAACTTACCTGGTAAAATAAATCAAATTAAAAGAGCTGAAACTGTAAATGACAATGATCAACGAAAAGGACAGCTTTCACCAAACTGCTCCAAACTGGTATGGTTCCACACTAAGGGCTAATGGTTGATTTAGGATTGGGTCGGGGTACATATCACCTCTCTTCCAGGTTACCTAGTGATGTGCCTTCTCAAAGTGCTGAGCTCACGGCCCACCTCTCTCCTCCATTGCTCTCTCCTCCTTCTCTCCACTCCCGGACTCACCGGCTCTGACCTTCTCCTCTCTCCATCCCTCTCTCGTTCCTGCTCTTTCTCCGTCGCCTGCTCTCACAGCCAGTGAATCTCGTCTGTGAGAGATAAAAGAATAACACATCTACAATATTCATTCAATAAATCTATTAATATTGGTTGCTATATTCCTGTGAGCAATAATTGTTAGTGTCATTTATAGGTACCTTGTAGTGACTGTATGTGGCACTGCTGAGTGTCTCTCTCTGTCCATGTCATGAAGACTCTTGAGTTAGAGACTCTAGGGCCTGGAAACCATTACAACAGGAAGAAGAAATTACTTAAAATGTATTGCTATTTAGGCACCTTTTAAGTATGTAATAAAAAGTATTATTTTATATAAACATATACAGTCGCATGCACACACAACACACACACGGACCTGGATCTGCAGTTGTGATTGGACGGCTGCCAGGTCTGCCCACTGCATCACAGAGGGTGAGAACAGAGGTGGAGGGCTGGGGGAGACGAGAGATGTATAATGCCAAGTACAGTATGTATAATTATGTTATAGTGCCATCTACTGGTTACTCACCCTCATCTTGGCCACGCTGCCATCAGCTGCTGAGAGAATGGAGCTCAGCTGGTGTTCCCAGTTCATCTCATGGCTGCTCTACACAAACCATAGGACAATGGTGCCAAGAAGTCTGGGCCTTTATGGCACAGGAGTTAGTGCACTTATCCTCTAGCTCCAGGCTCTCTGGTAGCCTGGCTCACGTGACCCACAGCGCAGGGAGAGCTGTGAACACACTGGTCTAGAAAGGATGATGTTTGTCATGCAAAATTCGCTCAGAAATTGTGTTCTGGGTTTGATTAGCTCTCTCATATTTTTTTCCCTTGAGTGTTGAGACCTCTCGTTGTTTGGATTTGAAAATGCAACCATTTTAATGGAAGGGGGCAGCGCTCTGGGACTGTGTGTGGCTGTGCTTGTGGGTGTTTGAGAAAGACAGAGGAGACAACCAGTAAAAGGACAGCCTCCTACATTAGCAACACATTCAACTTGATTGGAGTCCACCTGTGGTAAATTCAATTGATTGGACATGATTTTGAAGGCACTCACCTGTCTATATAAGGTCCCACAGTTGACAGAGCATATCAGATCAAAACCAAGCCATGGGGTCGAAGGAATTGACCGTAGAGCTCTGAGACAGGATTGTGTCGAGGCACAGATTTTGGGAAGGGTACCAAAAAATGTTAGTGGCATTGAAGGTCCCCAAGAACGCAGTGGCATCCATCATTCTTAAATGGAAGGAGTTTGTAACCACCAAGACCCTTCTTAGAGCTGGCCGCCCGGCCAAACTGAGCAAACGGGGGACCCTAAGCACACAGCTAAGACAACGCAGGAGTGGCTTCGGGACAAGTCTCTGAATGTCCTTGAGTGGCACAGCCAGAGCCCGGAGTTGAACCCGATCGAACATCAAGAGCATGCTGACCGGTTGCATCACCGCCTGGTATGGCAACTGCTCGGCATCTGACCGCTACAGAGGGTAGTGCGTACAGCCCAGTACATCACCGGGGCCAAGCTTCCTGCTATCCAGGACCTATATACTAGGCGGTGTCAGAGAAAGGCCCAAAAAATGGGCAGAATCCAGTCACCCAAGTCATCGACGGTTACCACCGCATAGCAGGTGGTACCGGAGCGCCAAGTGTAAGTCAAAAGGTTCCTAAACAGCTTCTACCCCGAAGCCATAAGACTGCTGAACAATTAATTGGCCACCCAGACTATTTGCACTGACTCCCCCCGCCCCATTTTTTTACTTTAGTTAATTTAGTAAATATTTTCTTAAAACTGCTGCATTGCTGGTTAAGGGCTTGTAAGTAAGCATTTCACTGTAAGGTCTACTACACCTGTTGTATTCGGCACATGTGACGAATACAATTTCATTTGATTTGATCTCTGGAGAGACCTGAAAATAGCTGTGCAGCGACGCTCCCCATCCAACCTGACAGAGCTTGAGAGGATCTGCATAGAATAATGGGAGAAACTCCCCAAATATAGGTGTGCTAAACTTGTATTCATACCCAAGAAGACTTAAGGCTGTAATCACTGCCAAAGGTGCTTCAGCAAAGTACTGAGTAAAGGGTCTGAATACCTGTTTTTGCTTTGTCATTATGGAGTATTGTGTGTAGATTGACACAGCAGGGGTTCAAACTGTAGAACCCAGTTCCTACATTTGAACATAAAAATAAATTTTATCAAACAACACTATCGTACATTTTATCTCTAGGACCCTCAGGATGACAAATCAGAGCAAGATTATTGAATGTAAGTACATTATTTACTTTCTGACGTGAATGTATCAAACCAGTTGCCGTGATAAAAGTGTTTTGTTGTTGCGCAATCTCCTCAAACAATAGCATGGTATTTTTTCCCTGTAATAGCTACGGTGAATTGGACAGTGCAGTTAGATTAACCCCATAGACACTGTGTATTCGGTAGGCCAAGCTTTGAAAAACTACAAACCTCAGATTTCCCACTTCCTGGTTGGATTTTTCTCAGGTTTTCACCTGACATATGAGTTCTGTTATACTCACAGACATCATTCAAACAGTCTTAGAAACTTCAGAGTGTTTTCTATCCAAATCTACTAATACTATGCATATATTATCAACTGGGACTGAGTAGCAGGCCGTTTACTCTGGGCACACTTTCCTTCAAAACGTGAAAATGCTTCCCCCTATCCATGAGAAGTTTTAAAAAAACTGATATTGGCACAAGATGGAGGGAATGTTGGAACATAACGAGATTGCAGTTAACGAAAATTTACTCTTAATTCAGTATAAATGTATGGATAGAATTTATTATACAAAAATTCACAAATTCTACAGCACAATGGCAGAGTCATGTCCGAAGTGTAAAACTACTAATGACTCACTAATTCATGCATTCTGGGAATGTTACAAAATTCTAAATTTATGGGCTCCTTGCCTATGTGTCTCCTTGCCTATGTAACAGGAAAGGATGTAACATACATATTTGGGGAACTGAATGCAAGCATGCAGGGAAAATACAAAAACATTATACAGATGAGTGACCAAATCAGTGGATTCAGAGGAAAGAATTCTTATTGGAGAGAGAGTCTTTCAAAAGCGAACCATGCCCCGTTCCCTCGGCTGTTGTGCATGTTTCTAACAGAACACAGAATCAGTAAGTGTTTCACATGAGTGATGACTGCTCACCTCCAACGCTTGGAAGAGCACTTTGGGGCATACTTCCCAATCCGTTTCACTGTGATCCTGGCTCAGTTGGCATGCCGGTAAGTGAAATCGAACAGCATATCGAGCTGTCGGGACCGAACGCATTCACAGGTCACTATGGAGGATTTTGGTTCCTGTCTCAAAGGGAATATCCTGTCTTCTTTCCCTGAGCATTAATGCCGTGTTCAAAACAGCTGGGAACTCGGAAATCTCCTACTTCCGACTTCAGTGCGTTCAAGACAACTGGGAACTCAGATCGTCATGATTTCACCTCGTATTTGTTGGAGTTCCCAGTTGTCTTGAAAGCACTATGATAATGACGTCATAATGCCAAGAGTGTGCAAAACTGTCAAGGTAAAGGGTGGCTATTTTGAAGAATCTCAAATATAAAATATAGTCTTATTTGTTTAACAATTTTCTGGTTACTACATGATTCCATATGTGCTATTTCATCGTTTTGATGTCTTCACTATTATTCTACTATGTAGAAAATAGTAAAAATAAAGAAAAACCCTGGAATGAGTAGGTGTGTCAACTTTTGACTGGTACTGTGTGTGTATGTATATATATATATATATACAGTTGAAGTCGGAGGTTTACATACACTTGTCGGAGTCATTAAAACTTGTTTTTCAACCTCTACACAAATTTCTTGTTAACAAACTATAGTTTTGGCAAGTCGGTTAGGACATCTACTTTGTGCATAACACAGGTAATTTTTCCAGACAGATTATTTCACTTATAACTCCCTTTATCACAATTCCAGTGGGTCAGAAGTTTACATACACTAAGTTGACTGTGCCTTTAAACAGCTTGGAAAATTCCAGAAAATGATGTCATGGCTTTAGAAGCTTCTGATAGGCTAATTGACTTCCTTTGAGTCAATTGGAGGCGTACCTGTGGATGTATTTCTAGGCCTACCTTCAAACTCAGTTTGAAACTCAAACTCAAACTACCTTCAAACTCAAAATCAGCCAAGACCTCAGAAAAAAAATTGTTGACCTCCACAAGTCTGGTTCATCCTTGGGAGCAATTTCCAAACACCTGAAGGTACCCCGTTCATCGGTACAAACAATAGTACACAAGTATAAACACCATGGGATCACACAGCTGTCATACCTCTTAAGTTCTGTCTCCTAGAGATGAACGTACTTTGTGAAAAGTGCAAATCAATCCCAGAACAACAGCAAAGGAAGTGAAGATGCTGGAGGAAACAGGTACAAAAGTATCTAAATCCACAGTAAAACGAGTCCTATTTTGACATAACGTGAAAGGTCGCTCAGCAAGAAAGAAGCCACTGCTCCAAAACCACCATAAAAAAAGTGGGTGCTTTGCTGCCGGAGGGACTGGTGCAGGTCACAAAATAGATGGCATCATGAGGAAAGAAAATGATGTGCATATATTGAAGCAACATCTCAAGACATCAGTCAGGAAGTTAAAGCTTGGTCGCAAATGGGCCTTCCAAATGGACAATGACCCCAAGCATACTTCCAAAGTTGTGGCAAAATGGCTTAAGGACAACAAAGTCAAGGTATTGGAGTGGCCATCACAAAGCCCTGACATCAATCCTATAGACAATTTTGGGGAAGAACTGAACAAGCGTGTGCGAGCAAGGAATGGGCCAAAATTCACCCAACTTATTGTGGGAAGCTTGTGGAAGGCCACCCGAAACGTTTGACCCAAGTTAAACAATTTAAAGGCAATGCTACCAAATACGAATTGATGTATGTAAACTTCTGACCCACTGGGAATGTGATGAAAGAAATGAAATCTGAAATAAATCATTCTCTCTACTATTATTCTGACAATTCACATTCTTAAAATAAAGTGGATCCTAACTGACCTAAGTCAGGGCATTTCTATTCGGATGAAATGTCCGTAATTGTGAAAACTGAGTCTAAATGTAATTGACTAAGGTGTATGTAAACTTCCGACTTAAACTTATACGAATGTGAGTTAGCATTTAGCAGTCACTTCTTTTAAACCTGAACAGGGGCTACGGCTAAATGTTGTGCAGCGTTGTGTTGTGCGAAAACAGCCAATACGGCATAATCAAATCGGACTTTAGTAACCACATTGTGGGCCTGTTAAAATACATCAGGGGTAACCTTGTTCCTAGAGTGCCGCAGGTACTGCAGGGTTTGGTTCCTACTAGACACCATACCATACCTGAGTTCTATGATTCCCTAAATTCAACACACCTGGTCATCCAGCTTGGTTAAATCAAAAACATTAAGTGCCTGCGGCACTCCAGAAACAGGGTTGCCTACACCTGCAATACATGACGGATTTGATAAATATCCACTTTGTCAGATCAGATTTGTTGAATATGCACCAATCCGGCATCTTTCTTCTATCCCCTATGATCTGCGTTCTGTTGACCTCTTTACCGCATATATGGTTTGATGAGGATGGAAACAATTGACTAAACCATATGCTATAGGTAAATCAAACTTGACCAAAACAATAGAAATGCCAGGGAAATGCTTGGGGAAGGATCCTGAATCTCCGCATTGCCCCCCAGTAAAGTTTGCAGACATTTAGTCTATTGTTTTATATGTGTATTTCACACTATTTTGAGGAAAAAATCTGAGTATAATGCTTGTATGGAAGTTAACGCCACATTGTTGGCCTGTTACAATACATCAATCATGACGTATTTGACGTACACTACCGTTCAAAAGTTTGGGCTCACTTAGAAATGTCCTTGTATTTGAAAGAAAAGCCTATTTTTTGTCCATTTTAATAACATCAAATTGATCAGAAATACAGTGTAGACATTGTTAATGTTGTAAATGACTATTGTAGCTGGAAACGGCAGATTTTGAATGGAATATCTACATAGGCGTACAAAGGCCCATTATCAGCAACCATCACTCCTGTGTTCCAATGGCACGTTGTGTTAGCTAATCCAAGTTTATCATTTTAAAAGGCTAATTGATCATTAGAAAACCCTTTTGCAATTATATTAGCACAGCTGAAAACTGTAGTTCTGATTAAAGAAGCAATAAAACTAGCCTTCTTTAGACTAGTTGAGTATCTGGGGCATCAGCATTTGTGGGTTCGATTATATGCTTAAAATGTCCAGAAACAAATAACTTTCTTCTGAAACTCGTCAGTCTATTCTTGTTCTGAGAAATGAAGGCTATTCCATGTGAGAAATTGCCAAGAAACTGAATATCTCGTACAATGCTGTGTACTACTCCCTTCACAGAACAGCGCAAACTGGCTCTAACCAGAATAGAAAGAGGAGTGCTTACAACTGAGCAAGAGGACAATGACATAAGTGTCTAGTTTGAGGAACAGATGCCTCACGTGGAAGCTTCATTAAAATGGTACCTGCAAAACACCAGTCTCAACGTCAACCGTGAAGAGGCGACTCTGGGATGCTGGCCTTCTAGGCAGAGTTACTCTGTGCAGTGTCTGTGTTCTTTTGCCGATCTTAGTCTTTTTATTTTTATTGGCCGGTCTGCGATATGGCTTTCTTTGCAACTCTGCCTATACAGTTATATTCACTTATAAGCAAATTCTCTCTCCAGGTAAGAACATGTTGTTCAATGAAAGTCAGTCAATTGAAATGTTAAACAATACAAATGGTGTGTTCCTGGTGGGTCACCTGATGTTTTCTTGTGTCTAGTACTGAAAATACAGATATTTACACGTGTGTGACAGGGGTTGTGATGATGGAGAAATACACTGGAATTTGGCTCTCACGTTTCACACCAGTTTCAAGGAACTAAAACAACCAACTTCTGACAGTGGATACAACAAAGGTCAAACGTTCATCTGTGTGACCTACACATACAGCGAATTCATTAATATTGGTAATGTTTACAAATACATAACCATTATTGAGTAGGTGATTGAAACAGCATGATCTAGATTTTACAAGTTTGACTCCTGACAATGTTATTTGAACACCACTGCTTATATGGTTCCTTAAAATATTTATATCAACATGTGTTTTGGTTCCATGTATTTTACAGCATGGTGACGGTGGAAGAAATTGGAGGATGAAATATAGTATCTTTACCCACTATTTTCTGTATTCACAGCTATTCAGCTCCAGTACATTCATGTATACTCATACAGTATTACTTATGTACGACAACATCCACAACTCATTTTACCCCACGCTCCAGTGTGTGGTCCACTGAGGCTGCTATCCCAAGAAAGGGCACTAGTACCGACAGCTGAATAGGACATCATTGGCTAGAAACAAGTTTGTCAGCTACGTAAACTACAGCAAATATGATGACAGTAAGACATTGTTTTTGGATATGAGCCTAAAAAGACTACCTAGGTATTTGTTCTTCGTCCAGATTGATGTAGAATTCTGAAGGAATTGTTTTCTGACATTTTGTGCTAGTCCAATCATGTCTATCTTTTTTTGTACCTCTTTTGTTCCTGTAGATCTCTGGTCTTCTGTATAAACATTTGGGGAGTGCCCTCTAGGCCAAGAGCTGGGGCAGGATGCACCATTGGCCACTGTGTACGTTTTGATAAAGCTGCAGCTCCCCTCGGTTAAGTTGTAAAGCATCACCGTGGATGACTGCAAGTGGTGTGTGTGACAACGGCGGGCCCAAGTATCACTGGACCTCTATTGCTGACATGAACAGAGAGGTTAGCCAGGAGAGCAGAGGTGGAGGGACCATATGCACAGAGAACCAAGCTGTGCGGAAGACTTTCAACAATGTTGTTGGTAGTCATGCCTTTAGTAGATTATGCATGTCGATCTCTCCTGTATTGTGTCATTAAATAAGAAACAGCGGCTGCTGAAAAATATTATACCCTTAGCAGTCTCTATGTATAGCTGTTTAGTTGGATAGGTCTAGAAACACAGTACTAATGCTCTCAGGAAATCAGACGCTAAAATATAAGAATTTCTATGGATTTATAGACAGGACATGCATAACTGTCTTCATTGTATCAATCATTTGTTTTGTTTCTCACTTACCCACCATCATGTCACAATACTTTTAAACAGTCATTTTGTATTGTTATATGTAAGCAATTGCACTAACTTCCAAGGCCCTATCATTCTGAACTGCCTAGTTGTCATAGTAGGCAATTTGCCGTGATTAAAATAGAACGTGAAATATTATCAATGAAAAAAGCTCCCATCTGTATGTCTCCATCATATGCCCAAATATAAGCCTTTATTTCTCAATTGTTTATGAACATCAATTATGTGAACAACCAATGTCATGTGGTTAACTATCTGTTGGATGTCATGGATTGTTAGTCCTTGCGTGGGGATCACTGAGTGTACAAAAGAGCCCCACCTGTTTTGAGCCCAACATTTTTAGTCTGATAACTCGTTGCTTGTTGGAGTCCATTTTTTTCCCGATAATAATGCTTATTTGGGAAACCCTTGTGAAGTCACGAGGATGGGGAAGAAAGCTTTGGTGAAAGTGAATGCAATCAAAGTAGACAGGAGTGGTATGATGTTGATATTGTGTGTGCCTAAAGAGCAACAGGAGCGCGGAATAATCGACGCATGAAGTGGACAGCTTTGATTTTCGGAGCAGGGCACCGGTAAAAGGTGTTATCTCTGGACAGTGATGATATCTTAGGCAAAAAAATTCCAGGAGTAGTTAATGCACGTTGCTTGACCCGTATGGAGAATTGGGAAAAGGAGCAAAGTTTATCTGTATTATTGACGTTTGGGTATTTACCACCCTATGTAAAGTTGGGATATATAAGATACTGTACGCCGTAAGAGCGTTCGTGCAAAACCCGATGCAATGCAAGAAATGTAAAAACGTTGTCCATGTGTCAACTGTTTGCAGACGGAAGGAATATGTTATTAAAGAGTCTGAATGTAAAATGTTGCAACTGTGGTGGAGATCCTATTTCCAAATTCCCTGAGTGCCCTGTTAGGGTGAAAGAGGTTGAGGTGTCAAGGATCAGGGCTGTACAGCATATCTCCTACGTGGAGTTGGTGAAGAGAGTTGAAGAGGCAAGAGGCCACAGTTCTGAAGAAGATATGGCGGTGGATGCATCACAACCAGTTGCCGGTGTTATACGCCAATCAAGTGATCTGGATACACTTATTGTTAAGAATGTGGATTTTGTGGCATATATAGCCACAGTTATTAATTGTACTGCACAAGTGTCCAAGAAGCTGGACATCATCTCTGCAGCCGAGAAGGTTTTGGGCCTCCAAGACTTAACGGCAGAAGCACTGCAAGGACTGTCGCCAGGAGATGTCCCATCATCACAGGAGCCTTCTGAGCCTGTGTAGGGACATGATTTAAACAGAAAATGAGGCTGATTTAGCTTAATTAACATTTTGTTACTGATAGTTTGAATGATATTTTTTATTCATTTTTTTACCACAAATGTTTTCATTTTTGGATCATTATACAGGTCGCAGTTGTAAATGAGAACTTGTTCTCAATTGGCCTATCTGGTGAAATAAATAATACAAATAAAAATGATCCACCTGTACAGTAGGTGGCGAATGCACATATAATTGTTGTGAACCCCATTATTCAAAAGAAGAAGAAAGGGCAGGGCGTTTCGTTTTTTCTACTGAACGTAACTTCCTTTTACATGAGGAAGCAAGGCGGAAGTACTGGACAGAACACGTGAAAGAATATACATTCAGCTGACAACATGGACGTCGTAGAAGAGCATGATATACAGGATAAACCCACGAAAAAGAAGACTAAGAAGCCAAAGAAACAGCCAAAGCCTCCACTTGAAAATGGTAACGAAAGCATGATTGAGAAAACAGAGCCAGAACATGTGGATCCGCCAGCAGAATTCTCGTTTCCCCCCACATTCAGTGTGTCTGAAATCAAAAATAAACAACGCAGACACCTCATGTTCATGAAGCTGAAGCAGGAGAAACGGAAGGTAATGAACGTTTAGCATGCATGTGTTCCCACTTCATAATTCTTGAAAGTTCTCTATTTACTTCTTTAGTCGGGTCATCTACGAAAATAGTGTCTTTCCAGTCCCCGCCGTGACCACCACTTAAAACACTTAAATGTCTGATCAACTTTACAATGTTTCTTTTTATAAAATATATGTTAGACGGCAACAAAAAATGTGTAATATATTGTACAATCCGGTCAGTAGCATGAAATGTGCTTGTCCCTCTGGTCATGAGTCAAGGTTTAACGTTACTGTCATGTTAAATCCCCCCCCCACTTTAAATATCATAATGCAAATTAAAGTCTTAGCTTTATTTCGTGGACTACTTAAAAAACGAATATAAAAAATGATTTACAGGGAATAGCTGTCCCTCAATTACATGTCACTGGTGTTACCCTTTAAAAAATGTAAACACCACTTTAAAAAAATGCAACATTCATTGGAGGAAGGGATGTTTTGAAAAACACATGGTGTGTCTGCACTCTCCCTTCATATTTTATCAATTTGATGATTAATTTGGTAATTTCATGCGTAACCTTAAGTTGTCACTGGTGTTGGACAGTTTATAGTAGGGGGAAATGTTATTACAATAATTGATCAAATTGCATGAATAAGTGATTTATTTACAATTTAACAAGTGTGGTTTGATCCACTGTGGCCGCCATGTTACCGTCGCTGGTGTTACCGTCGCTGGTGTTACGTCGCTGGTGTTACCGTCGCTGGTGTTACCGTCGCTGGTGTTGTTAATAGAATATTCTTAACAGTGTTATTGGTCACTGGTGTTACTGTCATTTTGTTACCGTCCCTGGTGTTACACAATATAACTTTACACATACATATTTTAAAGTAAATTATTACTAATCCCCAAAAAATCTTAATATTATCATTAACATTTTCTCTTCGATTAAATATGCTAATTAAATGGTCAAATACTATTTTATAAACTAGTTATTTGCTTTTCGGTCATAAATCAAAGCACAGCTAAGCACAGCAAATAGCCTATGCGCCATGATTCTGTGGTTGGCTAAAGAAAACACTCGAAAGAAAATAAATGAATGTGCCAGAAAACAACAAATTAGTATTTCAATTCATCGTTACCACTTGCACTACACGGGATGTGCAAATTCACTCACAAAGACGATGGAGCACCATGCTCTCCCTCCTTCAGCTAAATAAATTTAGACTACAACCAACCACAGAGCACACACATCACACTGGTACCGGGAGGTGAGGCAGACAGCAGTTGCCCTGTCATCGCTCGCTTTGTGACTGACCAGCACCTGTCCTATCCATAGATCGATAGAAGATGCATATCCTTCATTCTAGCGGGAGGTGGCTCGGCTGACTTTTCTGACTAGCGAATTGAAACTTTTAAATGAAAAGTAGCAGATGTTTTTTAAAGTAGCCGGCTGAAAATAAGTCTGTTAACGGCTGTTTGGATGATGGCCGGTGCTTAGAGAAAACACTTGAACAACCCAGTCCTCAAAATAATAACAATTAGGTGCGTCCTTATTTGTATTGTTTATACAAGTGTGTAATGGAAATGTGCGTTTTGCATATTCCAACTCCCCCCCGAGACACCCGCAGGGAATGGGATCACGGCAAGGGTCACCTTTGTCCAGCGCACCTGGAGCATTTGGGGTTAAGATCCTTGCTCAAGGGCACAATGACAGGTTTTCACCTTGTCGGCTCCGGGATTCAAACCAGCGACCTTTCGGTAACTGGCGCAGCACTCTAACCTCGACGCTATACCTGCCCCCCCGGTGGAAAGTCTTACCAGTTGGAACTGGACGAGAATATCTATTCCGGTCTTTTAGTGTAACCATGTAACATGGTGTTTTTTAATTTAATTTCAGCAAAAGTTGGCAATGAAGAAGAAAAAGAAAAAAGAGAGGGATGCTCTAGGTGACAAGGTAAGTAGGTTGGATGCTGCAACACTTATGACATCACTTGGTCCCACTGATCTGTAAATGAATAGAGACAACTGTTAGAGTCCTCTGTGAGCAGAAAGACTATAAGAGTAGCCCGTTATTGACAGACCAAAGAATTCCAAGATGTAGGCCTAAACATAATTGATATTAAGATGATGACTCTTACCTTTCCAATGTAGGCTCCCCCAAAGGAAGTTCCAAAGACGATAGAAAACCAGAGGGTATACGACGAAACTACTGTTAACCCTGAAGATGAAGAGGTACTGTCTTTCTGCAGAGCTGTTTGATGTCATCTCGTGCCTTTACAGTATAGTGTTTTGATGTTGCGCATTACTCAGATACTCTCCATTGCAGGTTGCCTTTGATGAGGGAACTGATGAGTTTTCGGCCTATTTCAACCGGCTGACCAACCCCAAAGTCCTCATCACCACATCGGACAGACCTAGAGGGGTGAGTGGACTAGAACAGCACCCGGAGACGGTGCTGTTATTTATTTCAGTCCTGCTGTGAATCTCAGAAGATTGATATCACGGGGGTGATACCTTCTGCAAGCTTTCGCTCTAAAGGTGCTTACACTCCAGAAAGTAAAATGCAGCCGCCTCCATTGGTTTCCAAATAAAGCCGGCGTCAAATTTGCCACACCCCGGCAGCAGCGGCCCCCGGGAGGGACACCAGTTGTTAACCACATGCACGAGCGGAGAATCTTTCACTGCCAGTCCAGTTAAACACACTTGAACTTTTTCCCCTTGCCGCTGGACCGCGTTCTTTAAAAATATTTTTTTTATCAACTGTAGAGGGCTTGGCTGATGTTTTCCGCTCCCTTGCTGTAGGCTCCTTAATGCTGATCTAGCATATCTGCTGGTTCAGGTGTCAATACATGGGGGGGAAGCCTGTGTACCTGGTAGCTCTCCAGGAAGAGGGTTGGCCACTCCTGCTTTATCATATTACCCAGTGAAAATCTCACTTTTAAAAGTCCATATTCTGTTAATGTTGTTGACTCATATTTGTGGCCAAAGCCTAAATTAGAGAGAACCTGTATATCAAACAGATCTTTTAAAACGTGTTGCCTCATTGGCTGATCTATGTAAATCACCTAAAATTCCAAACAAAGGGAAGAAGTCCTTCTAAAGATTAGACCTAGTGAATTTAGCTCAGGCTGATATCTGTAGACAAGAAGGTTGACGGTTATTGACGCACTGGAATGTAGGACACCAATACTGTATGTAGGGCTGGGCGATCAGTCTTCACTTAATATTCTCTAACAAATAATCAGATATACAGTAACATTTTATGGTAGTTATTACAAAACTGTCTGCTTTCTGCTTTGTCTTTCAGAGGACCGTGAGGTTCTGCAACCAGCTGGCCACAGTCATCCCCGACGCACACGTGTACTACAGAAGAGGCTTGGCACTCAAGAAGGTCATTCCCCAGTGTATAGCCAGAGGTTTCACATACCTCCTGGTCATCAATGAAGATCGTAAGGAGCCCAGTATCCTTTGGTTGACTGACTGAAACAGGGACATTGCGAATGTTAATATGTTGACTGTTAATGAAGCAGGATGCTTATGGTACTCTAATGCTGTTGTTGGTCTGCGTTTTTATTACATGCACTCGCTTTTAAGTCACAGACCAGGCTTCAGTATCACAATCCTAACAGCCTGGCACACAGTTAAGTCCTGTTTCAAGTTGCCCCGCCCACCTCGAGGTGGAGAGTTGTAGTTGGAGTCAGTAATAATACAAAGTCCCTTGTAGATGTCTCTGTTTCCTTCACCACAACACTAAGATGGTATGGTTCTCTGCCACCTCCCTGATGGGCCTACTGCACACTTCAAAGTCAGCAGTGTCCGACTGCGGAAGGAGATGAAGGCAAGACATTTCAAAACTGTTCAAACAGACATGTCAATGTTTCACTTAGAGCTACAGTATGTAATTTGAAAAACAACAAACCCGATGCTCCGCCACTTATTTTGATATATAGCTGAGGGATAATACCGTAATAACATTCTCTGGGGGATGGGGCTGGGTAAATGTAACCTCAATTTTATAAACGGCACACTAGATACGATAGATACAAGAACTGACAGTCCATGTGTTTTTTTACAATGACATTGTTCTGATGGGGTAAGACAGTTGTACTAAGCTCATGAGGTATTTCCAGGTTTTATTATTTTAAGAATGAGTAGCTATAATTCATTTAAAATTCCCAAAATGTATCAATCCCAGACTGAATGTTTTAGTGTTGTATCTATGTGCTTTAAAATGATTCAAATGAGTCTGGTATTCTTTAAGCAGAAATTCTGCTCACTTAGGGGATGGATCTGGAAAATGTATACATTGTGAGAATATAAATACTGAAAGAAAAACCTTTTACAGAGGCGAGGGAAGGACCCGACAGAACACTCCCCAGAGGTGATCCTCAACAATTTCACCACCCGCCTGGGCCACAGCATGGGACGACTCTTTGCTGCCCTTTTCCCTCACGACCCCCAGTTTGTGGGACGCCAAGTCGCCACTTTCCACAACCAGAGAGACTTCATCTTTTTCAGATTCCACAGGTGAATGTTAATTAGAATGCCTAGAAATCATTCGCATAATGATAGCACACATACTTCTGCCCAATGTTTTGCATGATGTATGAAGGATACATTGGGAAAATGCAGTTTAAACATCGTTTGCTAATTGGCAAGACATCTTGCAGATGTATTTTTAATATCTGCATTGTAAATTCGACACTTGCATAATTTATACGTCTCGGCGAGGTCTCCCCAATATTCAAATACTCTCCAAACTATGTATGTGACGTGCTCTATCATTTTCAGTCCCGCTAGTTCATGAGCATAAAAAAAATCACATTTTGTCAAATGATTGGCATGGTGTGTTTTTCGATTAAAACAGAATTCACTAAAACATATTTTCTAGCCAACCCTAATTGATTAAATGTCTCCGATGACAAGATCCACCTTTCAAAACGAGTCATTGGCTAGCTAACAATCAACTGACAAGCTTGCTAGCACACCCACAAACTCATTTGTAAACATATTAACCAACTAGCTAGCGCACAATCTTGTCAAACTGTTAACTTGTAGCTTCCTTGCTAATAATTTATGCCAAATAAGACATATTGTCCTCTGCGGTGACACTTGCGTTACGATGTCCAGCATGCAAACGGCGCTGCGCTAAAACTACCCGACTTCAGGGGTGTATTTCTCTGAACAGCTGATCTGTTGTAATTAGCTCTGCTGCGCAACATTTTAAGGATTGATACACAAGTTATGCATCATTTTAAAGCTAATAGTCTTCTCTTTTCAACAATGTCAAGATAGAACTGCCGAAGGGGGAAGAGTTGCAATCTACTGCAGAGATAGCTTGCAAAGTTCTGTCATACTTTCCAGGTCTATGCCCAAACAGTTCAAACTTCTAATTTTAAAAATTAATCTCTCCAGAAATAAGTCTCTCACTGTTGCCGCCTGCTACCGACCCCCCCTCAGCTCCCAGCTGTGCCCTGGACACCATCTGTGAATTGATCGCCCCCCATCTAGCTTCAGAGTTTGTTCTGTTAGGTGACCTAAACTGGGATATGTTAACACCCCGGCAGTCCTACAATCTAAGCTAGATGCCCTCAATCTCACACAAATCATCAAGGAACCCACCAGGTACAACCCTAAATCTGTAAACATGGGCACCCTAATAGACATTATCCTGACCAACTTGCCCTCCAAATACACCTCTGCTGTCTTCAATCAGGATCTTAGCGATCACTGCCTCATTGCCTGTATTTGCTACGGTTCCGCGGTCAAACGACCACCCCTCATCACTGTCAAACGCTCCCTAAAACACTTATGCGACCTGGCCCGGGTATCCTGGAAGGATATTGACCTCATCCCATCAGTTGAGGATGCCTGGTCATTCTTTAAAAGTAACTTCCTCACCATCTTAGACAAGCATGCTCCGTTCAAAAAATGCAGAACTGAGAACAGATATAGCCCTTGGTTCACTCCAGACCTGACTGCCCTCGACCAGCACAAAAACATCCTGTGGCGAACTGCAATAGCATCGAATAGTCCCCGCGATATGCAACTGTTCAGGGAAGTCAGGAACCAATACACGCAGTCAGTCAGGAAAGCAAAGGCCAGCTTTTTCAAGCAGAAATTTGCATCCTGTAGCTCTAACTCCAAAAAGTTCTGGGACACTGTAAAGTCCATGGAGAACAAGAGCACCTCCTCCCAGCTGCCCACTGCACTGAGGCTAGGTAACACGGTCACCACCGATAAATCCATGATAATCGAAGACTTCAACAAGCATTTCTCAACGGCTGGCCATGCCTTCCTCCTGGCTACTCCAACCTTGGCCAACAGCTCCGCCCCAGCTTCTCCTTTACCCAAATCCAGATAGCAGATGTTCTGAAAGAGCTGCAAAACCTGGACCCATACAAATCAGCTAGGCTTGACAATCTGGACCCTCTATTTCTGAAACTGTCCGCCGCCATTGTCGCACCCCCAGCCTGTTCAACCTCTCTTTCGTATCATCTGAGATCCCAAAGGATTGGAAAGCTGCCGCGGTCATCCCCCTCTTCAAAGGGGGAGACACCCTGGACCCAAACTGTTACAGACCTATATCCATCCTTCCCTGCCTATCTAAGGTCTTCGAAAGCCAAGTCAACAAACAGATCACTGACCATCTCGAATCCCACCGTACCTTCTCCACTGTGCAATCCGGTTTCCGAGCCGGTCACGGGTGTACCTCAGCCACGCTCAAGGTACTAAACGATATCATAACCGCCATCGATAAAAGACAGTACTGTGCAGCCGTCTTCATCGACCTGGCCAAGGCTTTTGACTCTGTCAATCACCATATTCTTATCGGCAGACTCAGTAGCCTCGGTTTTTCTAATGACTGCCTTGCCTGGTTCACCAACCACTTCGCAGACAGAGTTCAGTGTGTCAAATCGGAGGGCATGTTGTCCGGTCCTCTGGCAGTCTCTATGGGGGTACCACAGGGTTCAATTCTCGGGCCGACTCTTTTCTCTGTATATATCAATGATGTTGCTCTTGCTGCGGGCGATTCCTTGATCCACCTCTACGCAGACGACACCATTCTGTATACTTCTGGCCCTTCCTTGGACACTGTGCTATCTAACCTCCAAACGAGCTTCAATGCCATACAACACTCCCTCCGTGGCCTCCAACTGCTCTTAAACGCTAGTAAAACCAAATGCATGCTTTTCAACCGGTCGCTCCCTGCACCCGCACGCCCGACTAGCATCACCACCCTGGATGGTTCCGACCTAGAATATGTGGACATCTATAAGTACCTAGGTGTCTGGCTAGACTGCAAACTCTCCTTCCAGACTCATATCAAACATCTCCAATCCAAAATCAAATCTAGAGTCGGCTTTCTATTTCGCAACAAAGCCTCCTTCACTCACGCCGCCAAACTTACCCTAGTAAAATTGACTATCCTACCGATCCTCGACTTCGGCGATGTCATCTACAAAATAGCTTCCAATACTCTACTCAGCAAACTGGATGCAGTTTATCACAGTGCCATCCGTTTTGTTACTAAAGCACCTTATACCACCCACCACTGCGACCTGTATGCTCTAGTCGGCTGGCCCTCGCTACATGTTCGTCGTCAGACCCACTGGCTCCAGGTCATCTACAAGGCTATGCTAGGTAAAGCGCCGCCTTATCTCAGTTCACTGGTCATGATGGCTACACCCACCCGTAGCACGCGCTCCAGCAGGTGTATCTCACTGATCATCCCTAAAGCCAAAACCTCATTTGGCCGTCTTTCCTTCCAGTTCTCTGCTGCCTGCGACTGGAACGAATTGCAAAAATCTCTGAAGTTGGAGACTTTTGTCTCCCTCAACAACTTTAAACATCTGCTATCTGAGCAGCTAACCGATCGCTGCAGCTGTACATAGTCCATCGGTATATAGCCCACCTAATTTACCTACCTCATCCCCATACTGTTTTTATTTATTTACTTTTCTGCTCTTTTGCACACCAGTATCTCTACTTGCACATGATCATCTGATGATTTATCACCCAGTGTTAATCTGCTAAATTGTAATTATTTGCTCCTATGGCCTATTTATTGCCTACCTCCTCATGCCCTTTGCACACATTGTATATAGACTCTTTTTTTTTCTTTCTTTTTTTCCTACTATGCTATTGACTTGTTTATTGTTTACTCCATGTGTAACTCTGTGTTGTTGTCTGTTCACACTGCTATGCTTTATCTTGGCCAGGTCGCAATTGCAAATGAGAACTTGTTCTCAACTAGCCTACCTGGTTAAATAAAGGTGAAAAAAAAAATGTATAGAGCTAAAATGTATGTCCGGGTCAATGCGACTGGAACAAGTCTCATGTTCCCTACACAATTTGATACGTCGGCCAAAGGTGTGCGTGTTTGCTGCTCTCTTTGCATAGTGTTGTCAGGCCATTGTTGTTTCCCATTCTAATGGGATCTGAATGATGGGCTTATAGAGTGGTCCGCAACATGTCAATGCCCTTGTACTCTCCAAAGGTACATCTTTAAGAACGAGAAGAGAGTCGGCATGCAAGAGCTGGGACCACGCTTCACTCTGAAACTCCGATCATTACAGAAAGGGACCTTTGACTCCAAGTTTGGGGAATATGAGTGGGTTCTCAAGGTGAGTTGTTCAGTCCTGTTTTTTTCTTTGATTGTGGAACAATTGAAACTGATAGTGACTGCTCGTTTAGCAAAAGCAGTGGAACAGTAAACCTTTTACAATAGTACTGTGGGAGTAAAGGTGTGCAGCTCAATTTTGAATAATTCCTCATCTCTGCAACCCATAACCAAATCTCGTGTGATTTGGTTTTGGGTGAGAAGTTGAGATCAGTGGTGTAGTGGAGGGTAAATGCCTTTTGCGCACCTTTTGTGTTGACCCACTTTTTGCAGGAAAAATACATTGAAAATAGCCAAAGGTGGTGTTACTTTACTCCCTGTGAAGAGTGATCAATGTTTTTACCGCTGCATCACTGATTTGCGATATTGGACTAGTGTGAATGGCAGAATCAGGGCAGATCCTGTTTGGTAGCTAAATAATTCCTAAATTTGCTTTTACACTTTTCAGCGACATGAAAATGACGTCTGCAGAAGGAGGTTCAACCTTTGAGTGAAACATATGGACCTTCCCACGACATCATCTACATGAGACATTTTCTACAATGCATACCAGTTTGTCAGATTGTCAAGGCAAAAATTGCAGTTGTGCCTTTGCCCATGCAAGTCTCTTAAAATGTGACAACTTGTTGTAGGTTGTCATTTTAATTTGATGCATCTTGTTCACATTTGATAAACAGTCATTGTGAAAGAGCAAAGCAGTCTGATTGATAGATTCTGGCTTTGTTAACACTTGTGTTTGTGCTTTAGACAAAACATTAATCTGTACCTGTAAATGGTATTTCATATTTTAAAGTAAAACATGTATGTACTCTGAAATGTTAGTCATTTATTATCAAAGACTTGTAAAATGTTGTACAAGCACGTGGTATGCAATTTCCCTTGACTTTAGTGTATAAGGGGCACCACAAGATGCGTAGCATGTCTCGTTGAAGAATAAGCTGATACACTGACAATGCCATTCCAAAATGGCTGCGGTGTCTACTGCTTGCTAGCATGAGGACAAAAAGGGTCAGTTTTCCGGAAAACTAGCAGTATTTCAATCTTTTCGATGGAGCAGTATGAATGAAGGTAAAATTTGGAGGACATTGGCATATCCTATCCCTGCATTGAGGTATCTTTTCCGACCCATATCTCGCTCAGGCTCCATGACGTCTTAATGTAACCATGATTGCATTCCGACCTCAATACAGCTCGGTGTAAAAAAGCGTTACTGTATCTTCTGGCAACTCTTCTACTGCCTATGTTGGTTTGCAGTGGTTCAGTTTCATGAGCTCCTTTCAATCTACTCGGTGAAGGCCCGGCAGTAGAACAAATCATTTGGATGGGCCTTTGATTTCCATAGGCGGGCATGTTTTTTTCCCCGTGGGGTTTACAATTTATCCTACCATTTCTACCGACCTGCCTGCGAGTTTTGATTATTTTTTATGTGCACTTTCTTGGAACAGTTTCATTTGACTAATAATGTTTTTGTTTCTTCATAATCAGTGTCACGTGGTTAATCATAATCTGGATTAAAAATGATAAAACTAAAAGTAAAGATTAAACTAAGGTGAAAGCACTAGCCTCTGCCATATGGAGACATTGCTGGTCTACACTGTGATCCCATTGGAGGCAAAAGATATGAGCGCATGGAACTAAGCTATAAATAGACCAGAGCAGCAGTAGGCCTTATAGCGTCCATCGTCAACTAAGTAAAATACATAGGCCAAAAGCCGACAAATAAAAACGGAAGATATCCTGATAAATTCCAGTTCTTTCAAATAACATTAATCCCTCTACTCCGTGTGTCTCCCTAGAGTTGCCAGACAGCTGTTTCCACTGGATATATGGGATCATCAGATCATGATAGGTTTGTCACCGAGGCTTGGTGATTATCGAGGCCGGGAGAGTGTTGGAAATATTTTTTAAATACTGTGAAGATCTATTCGCAAAGGATAAAAGAAAAAGAGACTTGACTTACTGTGAGGTGAAGAGAAAAAAAATGAATGAGAAACTCTCAGACTCTCATTCATCGCTACTGGACGTAGTGAGTTAAGACAATCAGAAATCCGACATCCCAAATGGCCACTTTCCTACATATGCAGGTCTGGTAGGCCTTCTATCCATGCTCAGGCAGTCAAGCTCCCTCTATGTTCCTAGAGAGAATCCAGACCCATGCTCACATGGGTCACTCCAAACAAATGAAAATGACAACTCGTAAATGATTATGAAATAAACCAAAACTTGTTTCTCACAACTGTAGCAGGTTGTGAACTTCTGCAAACAAAGTTTCCACTCCGATAATGAGAACGGTAGGCTAAATAACTAATACATGCATTAACAAATTAATGTAACCAAATGACAGAGGAGTAACGGTACATTTACTAGGCCTACTGGTGACATTGATAATAAATATACAATCAAAGCGCAAGAATTTGCGGGCGACAGCTGAAGAGCTGAGTGCATGCATTCTGGAGAGCAAGGTGGCATATCTTCACCACACACCCCTCCCCTTGTCTCAACATTTTAAATTATAAAGACCCATTATCTTCACTCATTTTAGATGCTTTTTACAGACAGCCGCAACTTAATCAGCTAGGCCTATTGCGGGCTGCCCAAATTGCGGGCTTCCCAAATAGGCAGAGGGCTATGCACTAGTGATTTGAAACAATCCACAGAAAAAATATAAGAAGCTAATGATCCTCTGTGGCTAAATCATTCTCTCTGGTGAAGTATTTTGAAAGGAGTCATTTAATTTTGGAAAATTAAGGGGAAGCCAACTGTCCATTCCAATTCGCATGAGGCTGAAACCAGAAATATGTATACAATGACGAGATGCTCATGTCTTCGCCCTAACAATGGCAGTTGTCCCAAAGGCAGGCTGCAAGCTTAGGTCTGCATTATATGCCGATAAAAATGCATTAGGGGTATTCTGGACAGATTTTGGCAAGAGTGAGGCAATCTCTTCACCGGAGAAAGCATTCAAGCGAGCCAAACAGCGCCACTCTGTCTTACTATATGTAGCACATGTATCTGATCCTGTATAGCCAGAAACAATACATATGAAAAAGTTTGGGCACCCCTGACTATTTCCATGATTTCCATTTATAAATAATTGGGTGTTTGGATCAGCAATTTAATTTTGATCTATCAAATAACTGATGGACACAGTAATATTTCAGTAGTGAAATGAGGTTTATTGGATTAACAGAAAATGTGCAATATGCATCAAAACAAAATTAGACAGGTGCATAGATTTGGGCACCCCAATAGAAAAATCACATCAATATTTAATAGAGCCTCCTTTTGCTAAAATAACAGCCTCTAGACGCTTGCCATAGCCTCTAATGAGTGTCTGGATTCTGGATGAAGGTATTTTGGACCATTCCTCCTTACAAAACATCTCCAGGTCAGTTAGGTTTGATGGTTGCCGAGCATGGACAGCCCGCTTCAAATCATCCCACAGATTCTCAATGATATTCAGGTCTGGGGACTGGGATGGCCATTCCAGAACATTGTACTGGATAAATGCCCGGGTAGATTTTGAGCAGTGTTTTGGGTCATTGTCTTGTTGAAATATCCAGCGCCGGCGTAACTTCAACTTTGTGACTGATTCTTCAACATTATTCCCAAGAATCTGCTGATATTGAGTGGAATCCATGCGACCCTCAACTTTAACAAGATTCCCAGTACCGACACTGGCCACACAGCCCCACAGCATGATGGAACCCCCACCAACTTTTACTGTGGGTAGCAAGTGTTTGTCTTGGAACGCTGTGTTCTTTTGCCGCCATGCATAACGTCCCTTGTTATGACCAAATAACTCAATCTTTGTTTCATCAGTCCACAGCACCTTATTCCAAAATGAAGCTGGCTTGTCCAAATGTGCGTTTGTATACCTCAAGCGACTCTGTTTGTGGCGTGTGTGCAGAAAACGCTTCTTCCGCATCACTCTCCCATACAGCTTCTCCTTGTGCAAAGTGCGCTGAATTGTTGAACGATGCACAGTGACACCATCTGCAGCAAGATGGGCTTTGGTCTTTGGAGGTGGTCTGTGGGCTGTTTTTGACCGTTCTCACCATCCTTCACCTCTTCGATATTTTACTTGGCCTGCCACTGCTGGCCTTAACAAGAACTGTGCCTGTGGTCTTCCATTTCCTCACTATGTTCCTCACAGTGGACACTGACAGCTTAAATCTCTGCGATAGCTTTTTGTAGCCTTCCTCTAAACCATAATGTTGAACAATCTTTGTTTTCAGGTCATTTGAGAGTTGTTTTGAGGCCCCCATGTTGGCACTCTTCAGAGGAGAGTCAAAGAGAACAACAACTTGCAATTGGCCACCTTAAATACCTTTTCTCATGATTGGATGCACTTGTCTATGAAGTTCAAGGCTTAATAAGGAGCTCACCAAACCAATTGTCTGTTCCAATTAATCAGTGCTAAGTAGTTACAGGTATTCAAATCAACAGAATGACAAGGGTGCCCACATTTTTGCATAACCTATTTTTCACATCTGATTTAATTTCATACAACTTAATATTGCTACACTAAAAATCTTTGTCTGGACAATACCCCAGTACTCAGCTTTTATTAGAAAATGAATGGCATGCCACTGTGATCATTTTCTGTGACGACAGAGGAAATTATTATGCAGCCTCAGAGGGGTGCCCAAACTTTTTCATATGACTATGTCATGCCATACTATTTTTGTCCAGACAGCATCAGATACATGGTCTACACATACTGAGACAGAAGGACGTTGTTTCGCTCGATCGGATGCTTTATCTGAGATTGATGCGTCTTACTTTTTTTGGCGCGCATCTCGGTCAAATAAATGAGCACTATTTCAATATTTTTATTTGGAAGGGCAAGGAGGTACGGTAGGGCGGGCCAGGCCCCCTAAGGCCTACCCACAACGCCGGCCCTGGTAAATGCCCTCATGGAAAGATTAGAAACCTACATCAAATCAAATGTTATTGGTCACATACACATGGTTAGCAGATGTTAATGCGAGTGTAGCGAAATGCTTGTTGCTGCACAACAAATGATGTTGATGCACAACATCCGGGATTAGCATTTAGCACCTCGTGGTGGAAAATAGTGTTTGATAAGGAACGTTACGAATGTTTTAGCTAACTAGCTAGCTAAACAGTTAACATTGCTTTCATAAACTAGCTAGCTTAAGCCTTAATTCCTAACCTTGCTTGCCATGGCCAGCTAGACAAATATTTTGCTTCCTGGCTAGCTAAACGGTTATTGTCGACACTAGCATAACAGGCTAGCTAGCTTAATTCCTAACCTTGCTTCCCATGGCATTGGCTAATAGCTAGTAGTCTAACCAAACACACCAGACGACAGTTTCGATAGGATGTAAGCCATAAAGAATGATAGAGGCCTCTAGTGGCCAAAAGACTATTAGCATGGGCAGCGCCATTGAGGGCTTCCACTGTTTTAATATTGTCTAATGGGTGGGACTTCCAACTTCATTGGCTGATCCCTCCTGGTGACCCTGTTGGAGTCATTTTCAACTTGGTCATCAGGAGGGATCAGCCAATTGTGAAGAAGAAAAGGTACTACTTCAAAATGGAGCTGGCCATGCTGTCACAAACATTATAATGGTACAGATATATAAGACTCATCTTTGTATCTCTAGGAATAAAGGTTTCCAGTTAAGAAAATGTGGTGCCAGAATACATTTCCGACCATTTGAAAAATGTATCCGACCCATATGTATTGGTTAGGATTAGGGCCTCCACCCACTGCTCAGAATGACAGGAATCACATTTAGATTATGTTAATATATCTAAACAGAAAATGCAATTTGTGTAATGAAGCAGCCAATATAACTTCAATTTCAAACATTTGTCAAAATGCAATTTGTAGGAAATCCATTCTAAACCCCACACCTGATAGCGGTGAATGCTATTAATAGCTATTAAACATTTGCATTTAAAGTATACCTTTTTAATGTACATAAACGAAGTGCATATTGTCACGGTTTTTCTAAAGTAGAACCCAGAAGCAGACCAGGACAAGGAGAGTAGAACGAAGGTGAGTATTTATTTACAAGTTTAAACGTAGAGGTAGAAAAATCCAGGTGGCGGAGCGGGCAGCGGAGGTGAGTTGATGGGAGTGAATAGGCAGATCCAAGGGAGTAACAGAAGCCACCGACGACCAGGCAGGGATGGGGTGAGTGTTCCGGGTGAATGACTGTAGACAGAACAAACGGAGGTAAGTTCAAGGCAAGCAAGACGTACAAAACAAACTATCAAACTGGAGGCTGATACGCTGGCACCACATACTGTTCATGGCTAACGATCCGGCAGGGAATGGATGTCAGGTCAGAGCTTATGAAGTGGAGGGGTGATGATCAGGACCAGGTGTGCAGATAGCTGATGGGATACAGGTGCGTGTAATCAGAGATCTCCCAACTAGCTACGTCGCCCGGCAACCAGACAGGGTGCGTTCCAGGACACCGGAAAAACACTCCAGGACAGAACACAGGCAAAAACAGACTCAGGAAGCGGGATTCGTGACACATATCAATCAAACCATTCAAAACTAATACAATCTGAACAGCATAATAGAATATTGCACCATATCAAAGAAAAATAAATAACAATTTGCAAAACTGCAACATCCAACAAATTGAAATAAATGTAGAAAAGAAGGATGGTATTACACATGTGCATTTAAAATATTACTTTTTAATGTACAGTTGAAGTCGGAAGTTTACATACACCTTAGCCAAATACATTAAACTCATTTAATTTCAGTAAAAATTCCCTGTCTTAGATCAGTTAGGATCCCCACTTTATTTTAAGAATGTGAAATGTCAGAATAATAGAAGAAATAATGATTTATTTCAGCTTTTATTTCTTTCATCACATTCCTAGTGGGTCAGAAGTTTACATACACTCAACTAGTATTTGGTAGCATTGCCTTTAAATTGTTTAACTTGGGTCAAATGTTTCGGGTAACTTCCACAAGCTTCCCACAATAAGTTGGGTGAATTTTGGCCCATTCCTCCTGACAGAGCTGGTGTAACTGAGTCAGGTTTATTGGCCTCCTTGCTCGCACACAATTTTTTATCACAAAGTGAACATTTTAGTAAAATGTGGTAGTTTAGCTACTCTACTATGATGCTTCAAGCCTGTGGCATGAAGACCCTTCTGTTTTAGAATGCATTATGATGATTAGAGAGTGGTTGTTCTTGTCAACAAGTGCCATCTAACAGTGAAATCACAATATCACACATGTCATTGCATAAAAAATTGGAATGGCTATTTTGTGTTCCAAATGCATTTTGCATTCAGACTGCTATTTCCACCTCTGGTGTTGCTTGCATTGGTCGATTATATAGGTCTTATTTCAGCTTTCTAGCTGATTTTTTTTGTACAGTTTTCTGTACAGAAAGCGTGGTGGTTAATTTCTTTACTATCAAATGAGGAGAGACAAACTTATGACACAAGTCACAGTTATACTTAAACTAAATATTTTTTTTATTTATTTATAAGGGAGCAGGTCAATACAACACACACATATGAAGTGAATTGATTGAGTGCTCTACGTTAATGATGGCTGTTCGACGAGTCACTCTCAGATGATTCGTTGAGAGCCCCGAGACAAAAGTACAAAGGTCTTTTATAGCCAAGATACACCCCCTTCAGTCTACATGACAAACAACAGATGTAATGAATGGGTCACAAGGTTAAGACTAGTATGAAAGATACTTCTAAATCACAGCAGACAGTATCTCATTGTGTAGAGACCAAGGTCTGGCGGTCATCTGGGGTCATCTCTCCCTGGTACCTTATAGAACAGAAACATTAACTCATGCTCTGGAATGCGGTATCACCCAAAGACATCGTAAATCCTCCAGAGGCCCATCTTCAGTAGAACACACACAGATGAGCGTTCTAACAACCCCTTATTCTGTTGCATAAAACAACCATTTGATGCAATAACAGCATTATAACATCATCTTGTAATTTCTCCACCATAAAAGCTTTTCTAGTTGTTTTACTGGTCTCCTGGTGATCCAAAGATAATTTTAGGTAGTGTTACATTGATGAGCAGGTACATGTGTCATTATACAGTAGGTCTCATGTTTATAAGCATCCTATTTTGGACCTCTTAAGTATTGAATTAATGTTGTGCCCTAAAGTAACCATCCACATCCATCTGTTTCAATAAATGGGCTGATAGGTCTGGAACCAGGGAAAAGAGAGCTAACGATGGCCTGTCTTACAGAGCAATAGATTAATAGATAAAGCTGTGATAGCCTGAAGCAAATTACAATGTCGAATGGGCACAAACTTTGTTGTGACTTTTTGTATTTGTAAACAAAAGCTCCTTCTGTGTGTACAGATGTTGAAGGTGAAGGGTAGCCATAGACTCCATGAGATTGAGCAGTGAGTTCATAGAGAGCTAAGAGTAACACAATGCCAATGTCACCAGTCCTCAGGAGAGGTATAATCATATTTTTCCATTTCCTAAAAGACAGTATACCACTGCTCCCGTCCACCAGTGAAGGCTGCTATGTGTAATACTGCTTATAATAATGGTTGGAACAGAGCAAATGGAATGGCATCAAACACATAGAAACCATGTGTTTGATACCATTCCACCTATTTCGCTCCAGCCATTACCACAAGCCCGTCCTCCCCAATTAAGGTGCCACCAAGCTCCTGTGCCATCCACATAGACTGTTTATTTATCTTTTTAGGGATAGGGGGCAGCATTTTCACTTTTGGATGAATTGGTGCCCAAATTGAACGGCCTCCTACTCTGTCCCAGATTATAATATATGCATATTAGTATTACTATTGGATAGAAAACACTCTGAAGTTTCTAAAACTGTTTGAATTATGTCTGTGAGTATAACAGAACTCATATGGCAGGCAAACTTCTAAACAGAAAGTGAGAATTCTGAAAAGGGTCGATGTGAAAGTCATCGCCTATTCAATTCCCTGTAATTTATGGATCTGTTTGCACTTCATACGCCTTCCACTAGATGTCAACAGTCAGTAGAACGTGGAATGAAGCCTTTAGTGTGATGTGGGGCCGGATGGGAGGTGTTTCAGTCACTGGTCTGGCAGATTGCCAGTTCCTGGTCACGTGCGCTAGTCATGGAATGGCAATGTGTGCCACTACTTATACAGACATGAAGAAATGCTCCGGTTGGAACGTTATTGGATATATATGATAACAACATCCTGAAGATTGATTCTCTACTAAGTTTGACCAGTTTATTCGACTTGTAATATAACTTTTTGAAGTTTTCGTCCGACGTTTGCCTTCACTTGTGCCAGTGTTTGGACACGTGTACTACACATGCTAGCTAAAGTGGCTAATTTGACATAAGTAATGGACACTATCGAACAAAAAAAACGATTTATTGTGGAAATAGGATTCCTGGCATTGCATTCTGATGAAGATAATCAAAGGTAAGGGAATATTTATGATGTAATTTCATATTTCTGTTGACTCCAACATGGCGGAGAAATGTTATTTATATTTGAGCGCCGTCTCAGATTATTGCATGGTGTGCTTTTTACTAAAGTTTAAAAAAAATCTGACACAGCGGTTGCATTAAGAACCAGTGTATCTTTAATTATATGTAAAACATGTATCTTTCATCAAAGTTTATGATGAGTATTTCTGTTATTTGACGTGGCTCTGTATTTACTCCGGATATTTTGGAGGCATTTCTGAACATGGCGCCAATGTAAACCGAGATTTGTGGATATAAATATGCACATTATCGAACACAACATAAATGTATTGTGTAACATGATGTCCTATGAGTGTCATCTGATGAAGATTATCAAAGGTTAGTGATTAGTTTTATCTCTATTTCTGCTTTTGTGTGACTATCTTTGGCTGGGAAAAATGGCTGTGTGTTTTTTGGATTTGGTGGTGATCTAACATAAATATATGTTGTGTTTTCGCTGTAAAACATTTTACAAATCGGACACGATGGGTAGATTAACAAGATGTTTATCTTTCATTTGCTGTATTGGACTTGTTAATGTGTGAAAGTAAAATATTTCAAAAAAATATTTTTGAATTTCCCGCGCTGCTTTTCAGCGGAATGTTGGGGGGGGGGGGGGGGTTCCGCTAGCGGAACGTGTGTCCTAGAAAGGTTATCTGTTATTACACCTTTAGTTCACACAGGAACACTATGAACTAATGTCTTCTTCCTCTCTTCCATCTGAAGGTAACCATGGTGGGCCAGCCTGAGATCACATCAGAGGAGATGCTCCAGGTGGAGCTCATCAGCCAAATCCAGGTGGAGATTTCACAGGAAGTCAGGGAGGTCATCGAGAGCCTGGTGGACAATTTAACTTTTATTTATTCAGGAAAACCCATTGAGACCAGGGTCTCATTTACAATGGTGCCCTGAGGACAACAATACAACAAATTCAAAAGGATCAATAAAAAATTAAATAAACTACACATTACAGAATCAACACTACAGCTTCAAAAACCAAAATTACAAGTATTTTCTCATTAAATTCATTCAACATCAAAGTCTTAAACTGCCCTAGAGGCACCAGAGTCAAGCTTTAGGGAGTTTGGTAGGCTATTCCAAAAATGTGGGGCATTAAAACCAAAATCGGTACATACTAGTGGAACCTCCAGAGTTAATCATCCCTGTGAGCGGGTTGGTTTCTCATATTTGTTTTATTTTAACAATGAAGTGACGTAGGTCGGAAGCTTGTGTAGTAAAGCTTTGTAAACAAAAATGGAGTAATGAAGTGATCTACAGGACTTTAATGAGGACCAGCCAACCTTTTGATACAAGGTGATGGATGCAGAAGACCATGAGATGAAGGCTCAGGACCTTGAGGCAAAGCTTATCCCATCTCCCTACTCATCCGCAGCAGTGGAAATCATGGAGGTCCCGGAGAGAATGACTGGGTCTACTTGTGACTTTTTGCTGTTTAATAGAACTATACCTGTATATTTATTAAGATATACACTACAATACATATGGACTGCTGCTTTAAACTGTAGTAAAGACACCACAGGTGTACATGGAGCTAACATTACAATGCCTCTCTTTCTCTTCCATGTGAAGGAAAAGAACATTGAGGTCCTTGACCTGAGCAGCTCTCCCACAATCCAAAAGGCCCTCACAGATATTGAGGCCATGGTGAAGTCCATGATGAAGATAAAGATCATGCCAAAACAGCTTGAAGCACTTGGTTTCAAAGTCAAGCATGGTTGCTTTCTCAAGTAGATCACCAAGCCTTTCAGGAGGAAGTCTATTTGGAGACACCTGCTTTCGTCGACCACACCCAAAATCTTCTGTGGTCAATTCACTGGGTCCAAGTCACTGAGAAGGAGGGGCTGTCTAACACTCAGCAGTCCATTGATGCCTACAAGGTGGCCAAGGCTGTCATCAACAACCTTGAGCAGGTGCTAGGCCCAAAACCAGTGCTGGCGAGATCACTGGGAATCGGGTCCCTGCTGGTCTGTGACTGTGGCAAACCAATTCACTTTTTGTTCAGAATACAAAGTGTTATGTCTGGGGCAAGTACAATACAGCACATTACTGAATACCACTCCCCATATTTTCAAGAATAGTGGTGGCTGCATCATGTTATGGGTATGCTTGTAATCGTTAAGGACTGGGGAGTTTTTCAGCACAGGCAAAATCCTAGAGGAAAACCTGGTTCAGTCTACTTTACACCAGACACTGGGAGAGGAATTTACCTTTCATCAGGACGATAACCTAAAACACAAGGCCAAATCTACACGGGAGTTGCTTACCAAGAAGACAGTGAATGTTCCTGAGTGGCCGTGTTACAGTTTTGACTTAAATCTGCTTGAAAATCTATGGCAAGACTTGAAAATGGTTTTCTAGCAATGATCAACAACCAATTTGACAGAGCTTGAAGAATTTTTCAAATAATAATTGGCAAATATTGTACAATCCAGGTATCATCCCTCAGAGCCTAGTTCCTCTCTTGGTTTCTTCCTAGGTTCCTGCCTTTCTAGGGAGTTTTTCCTAGCCACCGTGCTTCTACATCTGCATTCCTTTCAGTTTGGGGTTTTAGGCTGGGTTTCTGTATAGCACTTTGTGATATCGGCTGATGTAAAAAGAGATATATAAATACATTTGATTGATTGATAGTATCAGAAAATGTGGATGGTGTCTTTCCTGTCCTGTACATAAATAAATAAAAAAGCTCCCTGCTGTTTTTCCCCCCTTAGCAGCTTTGTTTAGAGGGCAATGATGGAAGAGGAAAAAGGAGAAGGAGAAGAAAAAATGCTGCTGCTGGTTCTGCAGACTGTTTGTCGGTAAGAAGAGAACTGTGAATGACTACTGGACGAAGGACATGTGCAAGTGCGGAATTGTGTCTGTTATAGTCTAGGATGGCAAACAAACCAAGCTTATTCAGACAAACCTAGCTTATTGACGCACACACAGTTACAGTACAACATAGCCTACCTCAGACCACAAACACAAGACATGTGTAACCTTCCTAATAACATGTCTTATTTCCCATTGAAGAAATGTACTTCAAGTGTAGTCCCTAGGCTATAACAGACTATTTTTTGTCATTTTTTCTCTGTTGACCTACATTTTAACTTATGTAAATATCATTTTTTTTTTAAGTATGCACTGACAAAATCACAAAACCTACCAAAATACAGTGCACCTGACCTAGGTACCCATCTAACCAGGCCCCGTTTACACAGAACACGAATAAAAAACAACTTCTAATAAATGGCCTCCTTTGTCTTTGTTGCGCAATCATAACATGCTTTATTGTTCTGTATAAATGCCTGAATAAAATAAGTCACACACAGTAAAGTGCGCCTCACAAAGTGATTGATGTACTCGCCATGAAATTATCAACTTTACCCTGCATATTTAAAAACTACCAAAACTTTTGCTAATGGTGAACCTGAACAATCAAAATAAAATATATTGTAAGCCCTGTTCAGTAGGTACAGTTGAAGTCTGAAGTTTACATACACTTAGGTTGGAGTCATTAAAACTCATTTTACAACCTCTCCACAAATTTCTTGTTAACAAACTATAGTTTTGGCAAGTCGGTTAGGACATCTACTTTGTGCATGACACAAGTAATATTTCCAACAATTGATTACAGACAGATTACTTAATTTATAATTCACTGTATCACAATTCCAGTGGGTCAGAAGTTTACATACACTAAGTTGACTGTGCCTTTAAACAGCTTGGAAAATTCCAGAAAATTGTATCATGGCTGTAGAAGCTTCTGATAGGCTAATTGACATAATTTGAGTCAATTGGAGGTGTACCTATGGATATATTTCAAGGCCTACCTTCAAACTCAGTGCCTCTTTGCTTGACATCATGGGAAAATCAAAAGAAATCAGCCAAGACCTAAAAAAATCAATTGTAGACCTCCACATGTATGGATCATCCTTGGGAGCAATTTCCAAATGCCATAAGGTAACACGTTCATCTATACAAACAATAGTACGCAAGTATAAACACCATGGGACCACGCAGCTGTCATACCTCTCAGGAAGGAGACACGTTCTGTCTCCTAGAGATGAATGTACTTTGGTGCGAAAAGTGCAACTCAATCCCAGAACAACAGCAAATGACCTTGTGAAGATGCTGGAGGAAACAGGGACAAAAGTATCTATATCCACAGTCAAATTAGTCCTATATCAACATAACCTGAAAGGCCGCTCAGCAAGGAAGAAGCCACTGCTCCAAAACCGCCATAAAAAAGCCAGACTACGGTTTGCAACTGCACATGGGGACAAAGATCGTACTTTTTGGAGAAATGTCCTCTGGTCTGATGAAACAAAAATAGAACTGTTTGGCCATAATGACCATTGTTATGTTTGGAGGAAAAAGGGGGATGCTTGCAAGCTGAAGAACACCATCCCAACCGTGAAGCACGGGGGTGGCAGCATCATGTTGTGGGGGTGCTTTGCTTCAGGAGGAACTGGTGCACTTCACAAAATAGATGACATCATGAGGAAAGAAAATTATGTGGATAGATTGAAGCAACATCTCAGACATCAGTCAGGAAGTTAAAGCTTGGCCGCAAATGGGTCTTCCAAATGGACAATGACCCCAAGCATACTTCCAAAGTTGTGGCAAAATGGCTTAAGGACAACAAAGTCAAGGTATTGGAGTGGCCATCACAAAGCCCTGACCTCAATCCTATAGAACATTTGTGAGCAGAACTGAAAGGCTGTGGGAGTCTACCCGAAACATTTGACTCAAGTTAAACAATTTAAAGGCATAGCTACCAAATACTAATTGAGTGTATGTAAACTTATGACCCACTGGGAATGTGATGAAATAAATAAAAGCAGAAATAAATCATTCTCTCTACTATTATTCTGACATTACACATTCTTAAAATAAAGTGGTGATCCTAACTGACCTAAAACAGGGATTTGTTACTGGGATTAAATGTCAGGAATTGTGAAAAACTGAGTTTAAATGTATTTGGCTAAGGAGTATGTAAACTTCTGACTTCAGCTGTAGCCAATAGCCAGATGAGACCTATTGGTCACAGATGTTATTTCATTTCGTGAATTTGATGTTTTTTTAAATGATGTTTTAAGAATTTTGATTTAACCAGTTTTTTCCCAGTGGGGAGTTGTGTCTCCGGTAGTTTACTTTTATTCAGGTAAAAAAAAAAATTCAACAGCGCATAGTCATAAATAACAATAACCTAGCAAATGACATAGGTTGTCACTGAACTAATAAGGCGTAATCTTGCTGTGCAAGATCAGGAACAGGCCACCTACCTGCATTGGTCAGCGCGCAAAGCAGTTTGACAAGGCTACTGATATTCCCTGAGGTTGTTCAAGCATGCAAAATAACTATCGACACTATCGTTACATGCTTAGTTCGACACTGAAGTAGAGAGGACACAATAGCTGTCACAAAATATGAGGTATTTTTGGGAAGTAGAAAGAAACTAACTTGAGCAAAACATTTTAGTGAATCAGCAATTAAAAACGTTTGAATTGATTTTCTGACCGATGCGGGCTACATTTGGATAATTAGGGTCTGCAGGCAGTTGTATCTTCATTACTTCCCTACCTGACTTTCTGCATTATATTCATGCCATTTCTTTTTTGTCATTATATTACTTTAAATTCCCTCTATTACTTTTCTATATGTCATTAATGTTCTTTTTTGGTCATTCAGTCGTCATTATAATTGCTTTGTGTGTAATTTATGAAATGTGTTGTGATGTTTGTTGAAAGCGCTGAGATTCTTGGTCATGGTGGATGAGTGAAGTTGCTGTTTTTAGGAGTTGAAGCTGACTGATGAATCTCACACCCTACTGGTCAATCCCAAGCCTCTGACCACACACACAGACACAAACCACTGTCTGTAGAGCTCTGGACTTGAGTGAGTACTGCAGAAAGTGTGTGATTGTACGTGCATGTGTACTTAACTCTCCCTGCTGGGTTACCCAGTGGAAATCTTCAGTGAATCTGAGGAGGATCATTGGTTTGGACTGGCGTTGGGTTCGGTGTGTATTTCTTCTCTTTTGTCCTAGTGAACGTGTGTGTGTGTGTGTGTGTGTGTGTGTGTGTGTGTGTGTGTGTGTGTGTGTGTGTGTGTGTGTGTGTGTGTGTGTGTGTGTGTGTGTGTGTGTGTGTGTGTGTGTGATGTGCGTCTGAATGGAAAACTGAGACTGACATTTGATGTGTGTGCGTAGGTCTTTGAGCGCGTTTGTGGTGTCTGTGCGTGCGTACGTCTATGTGTGTGTGCGTTTACTCATTTGTGTGTGTGTGTGTGTGTGTGTGTGTGTGTGTGTGTGTGTGTGTGTGTGTGTGTGTGTGTGTGTGTGTGTGTGTGTGTGTGTGTGCATCTACGTGTGTGTGTGTTTCTGTGACACTGATCTTAATGTCCTCTGTCTGACATAGCCAGGACTCACCAGCCCTGCTGACAGACAGACAACACGCTACACGTTAACAGGACACGGCGCACACAAGCCACAGGCGGGAAACCTGAGACAGCGTGACACACTGATCCTTGGTCAGTGACCTTAATACAGAGACTGACCTGCTGAGACACAGACAGGCTCTGAAAACTGACCTCAGACCAGCCCAAGGTGACAGGAATGTTATCACACAGCAAAGACAAAATTCTATTATGTCAGAGAGAGGAAGAGGTAGAGAAGGAGGAAGAGGAAGAAGAGGAGGAAGAAGATGAAGAGAAAGAGGAGGAAGAGGAGGTGTGTCCTGTGTGTTTCAGTGAGTTTGACAGTTGTCTCCACCCTCCCTCCATACTACCATGCGGTCACACCTTTTGCTGGCCCTGCCTGCTGCACCCTAGCCTGGCTACATCAGGACAGATACACTGCCCTCTCTGCCGAAAACCAATCTGGGGGACACACACTCATGGCAGGAACATACACGCGCACCGCAGAGACACACAAATACCCCACACAAACACACATCTCTGCAGCAGGAACACACACATCTCCCATAGGAATCCACTCACACAACGGGTGGCACAAACAACCATCTCATCTCTTAGAAGCCCTCGCTCACACACAAACCTCCACTCACACACACCGCATAGAACCCCGCCGCTCACACACACACAACAGAGGAGTATGGCTAGCTATCGCCCAGTGTTGCTGTTCCCCTCCCATCCTGTAGGTGTCAGTGTAGTATCAGAGGGCTGGCTAGAAGGGCGCTGTACTCTGTGTTGTCAGCCTCTCTCTGATGAGTCATCATATCCTCTAGACTGTAGACACTTCCTGTGTCCACACTGTCTCGGCCTGCTATTGGCTGTGGCTTCCCCAGTTGGACAGGTCTATTTCCTCTATTGTCCCCAATGCCAGGGACAGACTGCAGTTCTCAGAGGGGAGACAAACACAGCCTCACCCCTCTCTTCACCCATTTCTTCTTATTTTTCTTGCTTTCCCTCATCCATTTCCACACCCATCTCCCCCTCCTCTCCCCCTCCCCCCTACCCCCAGGCCCTAGCCCCCTCTAGGGGAGAGAGTTCCAGCCAGGGTAGCCAGGGCAGAGATTGTGGTTGTGGGGGAGGGACTCTCTGTATGCTGCTGTAGAGGGCCTCCAGTCAACCAAAGCCTGGGGCTGGAGTAGGGAGGGAGGCCAAGTGAGAGGGCATGATGTTGGGTCTGAGTCAGATGGTGAATGGCCTGTCTGTCAGGGGGATATCACTGCTCTGCTCAGGGCAACTCTCTCTACAGTATTACTGACCCTCATGCCTGACCTTTCATATGAGACTGAGATTCCACATGCACGCACGCACTTAACACACACACACACACACACACATACACACATAGAATATCTACACGCATAGAATATCTACACGCATACACCCTCACACATATGGAGCCTTATGTGTGATGTATGTTTAGTGTATGTATGTCATTGCTCATCTGGTTGTCCATAAATATAAATAGAAAATGTCTTCAGGCAGAGATGTTCTTTACTCATCTGATCTCTGGGCTGGTTCATCTGTTTGCTTACAACCTCAACCTTAGAACAAACAAAACAACAGTGGTGCCTGCCTGCCCTGTGTGTGTGTGTGTGTGTGTGTGTGTGTGTGTGTGTGTGTGTGTGTGTGTGTGTGTGTGTGTGTGTGTGTGTGTGTGTATATCTATGTGAATGGGAGTCATTTTTACTCGCACCTTCAGGATGCAGGTGTGTTAGCGAGAGTGTGTGTGATAGAAAGGGGTTTAGTATGTGTGTTGGTGTGTTTGTTAGTAAAGCCATGTTAGCATTGCCAATATGCAAGCCTGTTGTGTGGGTGCATGTGGGGGTCAGTGTGTGTGTGTGTGTGTGTGTGTGTGTGTGTGTGTGTGTGTGTGTGTGTGTGTGTGTGTGTGTGTGTGTGTGTGTGTGTGTGTGTGTGTGTGTGTGTGTGTGTGTGTGTGTGTGTGTGTGTGTGTGTGTGTGTGTGTGTGTGTAGGGCTGGGGGGGGCTAGGCGTTATGTGAGCACATTAACTCCACCAAACTGAACAGGGAGCACTAGATTAGCACGCTCTAATGACACGTGGAACACACACAAACACACTCATCTGGGCTAAGCTCCAGTGTGGCTCAGTTGGTAGAGCATGGCGCTTGCAACGCCAGGGTTGCTGGGTTGCTTCCCAAGGGAGGTCAGTACAAAAAAGTATGAAAATGTATGCACTCACTACTGTAAGTCGCTCTGGATAAGACTGCCTGCAAAATGACTCAAATGTGAAATGTCTAAGGGACTGCCCTCCACATTGTTATTAATATTTTTTACATCAAATTTAAGTATAGCTGAATTACAGTAAAATGTCCAAAGTTCTGATTCTATGTCTTCTATAGGGACCTGCTCTGTGCATTGGTCTTCAGGTGTGAATCATTAATAAACCATAGGGGAACCATTTTAGAAATGTTTCTAACCTCCAGGACTATAATTAAATATCCTGTAGGGTTTTAAGCCGTATTTGCATATTTACCAGGGTGCCTTTCAAGTGAATTTGAAGCTGGTTAAAGCTGCTTGAGAGAAGGTCAAGAGTGTGCAAAGCTGTCATCAAGGCAGAGTGGCTACTTTGAAGAATCTCAAATATGAAATATATTTTGATTTGTTGAACACTTGTTTGGTTACTACATGATTCCATATGTGTTATTTCATAGTTTGATGTCTTCACTATTATTCTACAATGTAGAAAATAGCAAAAATAAAGAAAAACCCTGCAATGAGTAGGTGTGTTCAAACGTTTGACTGGTACTGTAGATACAAACAATTCTAAAAATCATCCTGCAATAGAGCATGCTGGGAAATATGATATTGAGGATTGTGGTTTTGGTTCAACTCTGGTTATTAACACCAACACTGGGGTAATTTTACACCACTGAGGGTTAATTGAACTCTTTACAGTGTTAATTTAACTCTTGTATCAACACTAGAAATGTTAAACTGAAAAATCAACACTAGTCAACACTGGCCAATTTGCTGTGTGCTATGAAAGGGACACATCTGCAGGATTCCATACATTCCATACATCAATCACCACCTTCCGGAGACACCTGAAACCCCACCTCTTCAAGGAATACCTAGGATAGGATAAAGCAATCCTTCTGCCCCCCCCCCCCCCCTTAAAAGATGTAGATGCACTATTGTAAAGTGGCTGTTCCACTGGATGTCATTAGGTGAATGCACCAATTTGTAAGTCGCTCTGGATAAGAGCGTCTGCTAAATGACTTAAATGTAAATGTAAATGTAATTTCAAAATCCTTTTAGAATTCTGAAGAACCTCAGATACCACATCAAGAACCCCACACTTAACTCAAAAGTTATTTATCAGGCAAGAGTTCTCCAAGGAACCTTAAGAGCTGAGGAAGAATCATTTAAGAACCTTCCTTTTTTTTCAGTGTACACATAGAAAAAAAGTGCTTTTTAGAATCTAATAGGTTTCTTCAGCTGTGCCCATAGGAGAGCCCTTTGAAGAACCCGTTTTGTTTCCAGGTAGAACCTTTTTTGGTTCCACGTAGAACCCTTTTTGGTTCCATGAACAGTGCTTTCAGAAAGTATTCACACCCTTGACATTTCCCACATTTTGTTGTGTTACAGTCTGAATTTTAATTGATTAAATTCAGATGTTTTTGTCACTGGCCAACACACAATACTCCATAAGATCTAAGTGGAATTATGTTTTTCAACATTTTAAAAATGTAATAAAAATTAAAAGTTGAAATGTATTGAGTCAATAGGTATTCACCCCTTGTTATGGCAAGCCTAAATAAGTTCAGGAGTAAAATTTGGCTTAACAAGTCACATAATAAGTTGCATGGAATCACTCTGTGTGCAATAATATTGTTCACCGTGATTTTTGAATGACTACCTCATCTCTGTACCCCACACATACAATTATCTGCAAGGTCAATCAGTCAAGCAATGAATTTCAAACACAGATTCGAACACAAAGACCAGGGAGGTTTTCCAATGCACCTATTGGTAGATAGGTAAAAATACAAAAAGCAGACATTGAATATCTCTTTGAGAATGGCGAAGTTATTAACTCCACTTTGGATGGTGTATCAGTACACCCAGTCACTACAACGTCACAGGCGTCCTTCCTAACTCAGTTGCCGGAGAGGTGAAGGAATCCGCTCAGGGATTTCACCATGAGGCCAATGGTTACCTTAAAACATTTACAGAGTTTAATGGCTGTGATAGAAGTAAACTGAGGAAGGATCAACAACATTGCAGTTACTCCACAGTACTAACCTAAATGACAGAGGGAAAAGAATGACCCCTGTACAGAAAAAACAAGGCACTTAATAAGTACTACTGCAAAAATAATTGCACCGCAATTCACTTTTTGTCCTGAAAACAAAGTGAGTCCCACTCTCCATATTTTCAAGCATAGTGGTGGCTGCATCATGTTATGGGTATGCTTGTAATCATTAAAGACAGGAGTTTTAAAGAATAAAAAAGAAACGGAATGGAGCTAAGCACAGGCAAAATCCTAGAGGAAAACCTGGTTCAGTCTGCTTTCCACCAGACACTGGGAGATGAATTCCCCTTCAGAAGGACAATAACCTAAAACACAAGGCCAAATTTACACTGGAGTTGCTTACCAAGAAGACAGTGAATGTTCCCGAGCGGTCCAGTTACAGTTTTGACTTAAATCTACTTGAAGATCTATGACAAGACCTGAAAATTGTTGTCTAGCAATGATCAACAACCAATTTGACAGAGCTTGAAGAATTTAGAAAATCACAATCGGCAAATGTTGCACAATCCAGGTGTAGATAGCTCTTAGAGACTCACAGCTGTAATCGCTGCAAAAGGTGATTCTAGAAAGTATTGACTCAGGGGTGTGAATACTTTAGATTTTTCTGTATTTCCTTTTCAATACATTCAATACAAAAACATGTTTTCACTTTGTCATTATGGGGTGTTGTGTGTAGATGGGCGATTTTTTTTCCCGAATTCAGGCTGTAACACAACAAAATGTGGATTAAGTCAAGTGGTATTAATACTTTCTGAAGGCCATTACCACAGAAGGTTCTATGTGGAACCTAAAAGGGTTCTACCTGAAACCAAAAAGGGTTCTACCTGGGGGAAAAAGGGTTCTGCTATGAAGACTATAGCAGAACCCTTTTGGAATAACCCTTTTGGAACCCTTTTTTCTAAGATTGTAGTGCAGTGTTTTATGTATAGTGTAGTATAGTGTATAGTGGACGCAGTTGCTCCTTTTCCAATTACATTAGAATGATGGAGATGGACATACACTCACAAAGAATACAGAGTTATAGGCTCACAGACAGAGGAGGAAGAGAGAGGGGAGAGAGCGATAAGGAGAGGGAAGCAGAGAGACATGGACAGAAGGAGAGAATTAAAACTACAAAGAGAGAGAGAAAGATAATTATAACCAAGCAAAGAAAGAGACAGAGAAAAGTATTCATGCTATATCTCTAACCATGAAGAGATTAAGTGAAAGCCAGAGAGAGAGAGAAAGAGAAGGAGAAAAAAGAGGGCGATAGCAGTAACCGAAAGAGATGGTGAGTTATGACTCACACCATCAGTGGTGCCAGCGAAGTGGACCCCTTCAGGCCTGGAGCCAGACACAAACAATCACACAGACACACACTCACCCACACACCCACCCTCAGGCCTGGGGCCAGACCCAGCGTTGTCCCTGTGACAGACGACACTGCCCTCACTTCCATTAAATAGTAAAGACGTCTCACTGCCCAAACCACCCGACACCCGACAAACACACACACCCAGACACACGCACACTCACACACACAC